>NC_081557.1:202328531-202685674 GCF_022355385.1 Mustela nigripes | reverse complement strand
CCCCCCCCCGCTGATGGCCCTCCCAGCATCAGCTGGTCCAATTCAGCCTGTCAGCCACACAGGGTACACTCACCACATTTCCTCCACTCTGCCACTGTTGCTCCCTGGCTACATGGGAAAACATGTGGTCATCCTGCCCATTTCCCTCAGCCCCTCACCTCCCAGCCCACAGTCCTGAGTCCAGACCTCCAGCGGGTGCTGTCACAGCCTACACTTATCACCCTCCCACCAGCTCCAGGAGGAGCTGGTCAGGGAGCTTGCCACCTTCCTTGCCGGCCACCCATGAGGAAGGAGCTGACAAGTATCCCTGTCCTCTTGTCCTCTTCCCCCTAGCAACTCCTAGAGGTAATCTGCACTTTCCATCCATGGGCTCCCAGGGGACAGCACACCCACCTGGTTCCGCTGGCCAGCCACATGCGGGTGGACATCCCATGAGCTCAACTGCTTTTGCCCAAGCGTTCTCATGAAGGCGTCTCGGGATCTCAGAGTCCCAGAAGCTTGATTCACAGCCCATCTCCTCCGCATCAATCTCCCTCAGTCTGCCAGGAATCGGGGTGGGGGGGAAGAGGTCGTCATATTCTCCACTTCCCATCAATTGATTTCAGCCCCCCAGTCACCCCAAGGGACATCGTACTAACCCTGCTCTCAGAACACATGGGGGATGCAGGGCATGGTGCCCATTTCTTGTCAATCCTCTTAGGCTCCAGTGACCAGTACAGAGGGCACCATGCCCTCCCAGGTTCCAACCCCGGGTGAGGACCGGCAGGTGCAGAGACAGGCACCTGGCCTCCAGCACCCGGCTGGTAAACACAGGCTTGTGGGCTCCCAGCCCCAGGCTCGGGGGTCTGTGCTCCCCAGCCTCCTGGGAAATCTGCATGGGACCCTCAAGAACACAGGTGTACATGTGCTGCCAGAAATGCCTGATAATCACTTGGAAAAAAAAGTGGGAAATCATCTCAGCAGATCTCAGAGCTGGGGGTGGGAGTGGAAATGGGAGGTGACTGCTTCAAGGAACTCCTGGTGGCATGAGGACAGAGCTCTGAGGAAGTCATCTGGGCAGGACATGAGGACACGGGCTCCATGATGAGGCCAGGGCTGGCTGCATCCCTCCCTACCCCACCGTTGTCCTGGGGGAGAAAGGACCTCTTGAGTGTGCAGGACAAACGGAAATATAGTAGCAGGAGCACGGACAGATCGCACTGACAACGGGGTGCCGAGAGCCGTCCCCTGGGCTCCAGCCACTTGTGTAGGCCCACTGTTCCTGCCATGCAGGGCTGTCCTCGGAGGACCCTTCCTGTGTCATCTGGGTCTGCTCCTGGTATCTCCCACACGTCTTTCTCCGTGGCAGCTGTCACCTCCTGGCACTGCATGGTAGCTAGTGTGGCTCCCTCATGCCGGTGGTGTGTCAGGTCCGTGAGCAGGGCTCTGTCCGTCTTATCCGTGGCTGCATGAGATCTGTACAGCAGCCACCAAAAATACACACTTTTTTTAGGTGCTGGGGCCCCAAAGCAGGGCTGGAGCACATGACCCTGAAATCAAGAGTCAGGCACTTAACCGACTGAGCCACCCAGGAACCTCCAAAATATTTTTTAATGAGTAAATTGTTGCTATATATTCAACCGAAAAAGCTGGATATCAGAGTTCCACGGCCCACAGCTGAAGAGTAGTTGCACCAAATGATCCTTCAAGACCGGAGATAAGCAGTTCCCCGCATGCCCAGATTCTGGGAGTTCATACTCATTCTCTGAAAAGATCGTGAAAGTATGCATGCAGAAAGGAGACAACTGAATCCATGCAAAGCAGTGGAGAGCAAAGAAATCCCTCAAGTTCAAGGCCATGGTAGCAACTTGGAAGGTTTATAAACAAACATCTGTAACTTTAACGGTAATGATTTTGATTTTCATAGTAATGATTTTAAATTGTATCAGCACAGAAGGGGGCTGTGAGCAAACATCGGTGGCGTCTCGTGCAGAAGGAGCCTCATGGTGGTGACGTAGCCCCTCTCATGACCAGAGGGGCGTGGTCAGTGTCTGCCCACTAGGGGCCTCTGGCCCTCTCCACCAGCTCTGATGGAGAGCTCTGGAGGGAGACTGGCAAGCTGTGGAAGCAAGCGGGCTATTGGGCATATCTGACCCTGGACCTGGTGCCGGGGACTGGATTGTGTCCCACAATAAGTCACATCGACACTGTAACTCCCAGGATCTCAAAGTGACCAGAATCAGAGATAGGGTCATTGCAGGTGTAATCGGTTAAGACGGGGCCCTGTTGGTGCGGGGTTCTCAGTGCACCATGACTCGTGTGCTTGTAAGATGAGCCACAGGAGGAGAGGAGGCCACGTGGGGACGGGTGCAGAGGCCAGAGGCCCACGTGCCCAGGAGCACCTGGTCCCCAGAGGAAGCACCACCCTGCGGACAGCTTGGTCTCAGGCTCTTGACTCGTAACATTGAGACAATCCATTCCTGCTATCCAAAGCCACCTGGCTTGTTATGGAAACGCTAGGAAACCAATAACACCAGGTAACAGTGGTTTTCTCTCAAGATTCTTGACTCAAAGAAATGTTACAAAATACATGGCCCCATTTGCAGGCCATGCTCCATAGCCACAACCCCCGGAAGTCCCACTCAAGTTTTTCAGATCTGCTAAAATAGCATTGTGGTTTTTGTTTTGTTTTTTAAGATATTATTTATTTGAGAGAGAGAGGGAGCACAAGAGCGGGGAAGGTCAGAGGGAGAAGCTGACTCCCCGCTGAGCAGGGGACCCCATCGGGACTTGATCCCAGGACCCTGGGATCATGACCAGAGCCAAAGGCAGATGCTTAACCAACTGAGCTACCCAGGCGCCCCAAACAGCACTGTTTTTATAAAAATGTGCAATTTTAGGATAACAACCCAAGAAATATAGAGGAGCACAAACTGTAAAAGCAGGAGAGTGTTCACTGTCTCATCTGTCCCCAGCCGAGCTGGTGACCATCCCGTAGGAAGCCACTGGAGGCACCCACTCAGGGAGAGAGCAGTGCTGGGGGAGGTGGAGGGGTGAAGAGCTGAGCGGTGGGCATGTAAAATTACTTTCCCGTAATTTGAATAGAAGCAGCAGGGATGAGTGAACTAGGAAGGACGGAAGGCAGGCATCTGGTCGTTCGCGCCGTGAGAGCTCCTTGCTCCTGAGAAGAAGGTTCTGACAGCCAGTGAGCGGTCACAGTCCGTATTTGCTTGGCTGCAGCAGCCCTGGGCCAGCTTCAAACCCCAGAAACTTACCCTCTCAGTTTTGGAGGCCAGAAGTCTGAGGTTCAGGTGTCCAGGGCACTGTTCCCACCCAGGCTCCTGGGGATGGTCCTCCCAGCCTCTTGCAGCTGCTGGAGTCATGGTAGGTGCATGGCGGCCCTGGGCTCAGCCATCCCTCCTCTCTCTGTGTCTGTGCCGGAATGTCCCTCCTCTGTGCCAGATTTGGGTTCACCCCAACACCAACAAGGTCACATTCACTGGCTCTGGGAGTTAGGCAAGTCTCCCAGTGCAGACTGGTTCTGGGGTTCTCCAGGTTTCTGCGAGTAAGTACCCTCCTCGTCCTTGCAGACTATGCTCCGTCTTATCTGCCCGCTTCTGTGGCATCTGCACTCTGCCAGCAGCCACGACTCTGTGGCTCTTGGGCTCAGGCTCTGACCTGGAGCCTGGTTTGTACCACACTCTTTCCTTCATGACTCCCAGGCCCTGGAGACCCTGTGCCGGCTGGGGCCTCAGATCCAGGCCCGGGGTGGGTACTCTGCTTTCTGCGGGTCTGAGGGATTTTTGGGTGCATGCAGTGGGGAGAGGACTTTTGGGGGTGCCCCAGGAAAGGTTGAGCACCTGAGCACCCAGACTCCGGCAGCTCCGAGAAGGGGAGCCGTGGCCCCATTTCCTGCCTGTGCAGTTTTCCTTTCAGAGATTCCCCAAAATATCTCTGCTGAGCTTCTTTGATTTTTCGCCTGGCAGAGGGAGTAAATTGTTGCCATTGGGATGGTTCTCTCTCCCTCCATGGTTCGTCCGACCCCAAGGGTTTGCTGCACTTTGACCCCCACCCTGCAGGCCAAGCTGGAGGGAAGTTGGCTAAATTATGGAGGCAGGTCCTGGGGATTCTCACACCCCAAACTCCTGCCACAGGAGGAGTAGGGAGGAGGTAGGAGGGGTTGGGGGATTTAGTGGCCAGTAGGGTCTTCAGCCCTTGGGGCTTGGCTCTGGCTTCCATCCATTTTCTTTTTGGTGCTGGACTGTTTGCCCTGGACTTGAGTGACCCTTCATGGGTCAAGCCCTGACATCAAATGAGGAGGTGCACCAGATGTCCCCCTTTCTCCCCTTCCCCAACTGCTGTGGCCCCAGAGGACCTCTGGCAGGCAGGGGGTGAGGTGGTCCTGCTGGGTTCCCTCGTGCTGGCTGTTCCTCATCCTCCAACGAGGGCCCGAGCCTCTGCTCTGTCCGGCAGCTCCCCCGTGGGTTGCAGGAACTGCCCCCTGCTTCCCCTACCCCCTCACGGGCCTCACACATTGCTCTTGGGCTGAAGGTCATTTTCCAACAATGAATGATAATCATCAGATCAGGTTCTGTGTGGTCACTAAGGCCCCAGACAGCAATGACTCCAAACCAAAGCCTGACTTTCCTTATACTGTGGGGCACTGTGGCCAGCACCACCCTCCATCACCACGGCAGGTAGCTGCAGCTGTGTGACCACATTGCCACAGACTCAGTGACTTAAAACAACACACATTTTGGCATATGATTCTGACTGTTTCTGGGGGTCAGGAATCAACCCAGCCACGCTCTCCTCTGAGGCCAGCCCAGAAAGGACCCACCTCCGAGTTCAATGGCCATGGCTGCATTCTGCTTCTTGCAGGGGGCGGCACTGAGGACCTCAGTTTCTGACTACCAGCTGGAGGTCGCTCTTAGCGACTCCCTCCATGGATCTTCCCCAGGCCACCAAAGGGGGCGTCGCTTGGCCATGTGGGCACTAAAATCTCATCACAGTGATGATCATGGAAGTGACATTGCATCACAGTTGCACGTTCTACTGGCTAAAACATATTGCAAGGTCCCCCTCGGGCTCAGAGGGGACCCCCCACAGTCCATGAGCATGGGGACAGGAGGTGGTTTCACAAGGTAGCATGGCCACAGTTAGTGGTCCAATGGCTGACCTGGCAGAAGAGAGTGCTGGAAGGTTTTGGCTCAGGACTAACACGTGCCTCCCGCCAGTTCTCTGGCCTGGGCTGATCTCTGGGGCTGACGCCAGTGCAGGGGCTCTCGACATGTGCTTCTTGGTGCAACAGAAAGGGGAGCAGACCAGACACATGTCGCTCTACAGGTCCAGGCTGCTGTATCTCTTGTCAAAGGATTCCTTTTTCTAACTGTTTCTATTGTCTTATATTTTGATGTTTAAAGATGTTTTATTAGTGCTAATATTAGTCTGCAGACCCCTGATTTTCTGTGTAGGTTTCCATATGCCCTCCAGTCAGCTATAAGTGTACTTGGGCTACTGGGGCACAAAAACCCAGCACAGGGTTGTGGTAAGGCAGGCACATTATTGTTCCCAACAGTAAGGGCTTAGGACGCTTCACTTTTTTTTTTTTTTAAATGGCTACTGGATACAGAATGTTACGAATAGTAAAATACAGCATAAGGTGACCATTTCAGTCATTTTAGGTACCCAGCATTACGTGACCACCACCACGCCCTTCTTTATGATGCTCACTGCCCACTTTTGGCTGATATCAACTCAAGGAATTCTCCTTCAACTTACAGTTTTCTGACAGGGTTTCATCAAAAATGCTTTTTAGGCAGTGATGTCTATGAAAAGGGTGGAGTAAGAAACTTAAAAAACCAGCAAGTAAACTGGCAAAAAAATTATATCAGAATCAACTTTATTGAAACTCTGGAAAATGACCAAAGATTTATACCAAAAGGTTAATGCTTGATTGAGAAAAAGCAGTTCAATCATGGTCTGAGGACTCTGGGCATTTGTTCCTGCCCTTGGCCTGCCCCTCATGCTCTGCTTGGTTGGCAGCCATGAAAACCAGGTGTGGGTGCCTGGAGCCAGAGGGGCAGTAAGAACTGTCACTCTTTGTTCTGATCTTCTGGGCGCTCCCTGAAGGACTCTTGCAAAAAAAGTCTTGCCTCTGTTTCACTCAACTAGGAAGTCTCCAGGATGGAGAAGTAGCTATTGGGGGGGGGGGGAGTGACAATTCCTGTTAAAACTTCTAAAGACACATGTATTTATTAGCTGCTGACGGCTGGGGGGCAAACAACAGACACATTGAAAAGCTTGGCAGGAGAGGCTGGGCTGGGAGCTTCTGTGGGTCTAAGCTGCATGAACATTCCCTGGGCAGAGGGCAGCCTAAGTAGCCTCATCTGTCACTCCTGGGTGGCCTTCAGGCTCCATGCAAATTGCAGTGAGGGAGGAGGCAGAGTATTAAACTGCTTGGATGAGTGTCAAAAGTGTGCCCCAATCCATATACATGTCCATCTGCAAAGACTAGGAGATTTTGTGGTCTGGGAAGGTACTGCTGTTCTAGACTTCTAAAGAAGTCTTCATAAAATCACTAACTGACCACTAAGCCAGTTCAACAAAAACGTCAGTGGCCACATGACAAACAATGCAGAGCTCACAAAATTAGTTCAGGAAAGTCATTAAACAACAGCAACCATGAGAAGTGATAACAAATCGTGAGGAAGGAGGAGAATCTGATTTCCAAGGATGCCACACTATAATGTGCAAAATTTGCAGTTTTCAACAACAATAAAGATTATGAGGCATACAAATAAATGAGAGCATATGGTCCACACACAGAACAAAAAGAAGTGTCTAGAAACTGTCCCTGAAAAAGCTTAGACACTAGATTAATCATACAAGGGCCTTAAATAAACTAATCAAACATGCTCAAAGAGCTAAAGAAACCATGTAGAAATAACCAAAGGAAACCATGGAAACATTGTCTAATGAAATGGAGAATGTCAATGAAAATATAGAAATTATTAAAAGGAACCAAATGGGAATTCTCAAGTTGAAAAGTACAATAACTGAAAAGAAAAAATTCAGTTGTGTTTCAACAGGAGATTTGAGCGGACATAAGAAGGACTCAGTGAACTCAAATATAGATCAACAGACATTAGAAAGTCTGAAAAGAAGAAAGAAAAATAAGCCAACCTAAGGGACTTATGGAATAGCACCAGGTAAACCAACATATGCATATTAGGAGGAGGGAACAGGGAAGAAAGAATATTTGAAGAAATAATGACCAAAACCTTCTCAAATTTGATGAATACCTTGAATGTACCCATCCAAGAAGCTTAACAAAATTCAAGTTTGAAAACTCCTCCAACGGATCCACACCAAGACATGTGACAATCAAGCTGCTGGAAACCAAATACACCGTAAACATCTATAAGGGGTTTTCTCTAAGAATGACAGCTGATTTCTCATCGGAGATCATGGGCACCAGAGAGCATTGGTGTGATGCTTAGAAAACACTGAACAAAGAAATGCCAACCAAGAATTCAGTACCCTGCAGAACTATCCTTCCAAATTTAAGTAGAAATTAAGACATCCTCAGATAAACAAAAATTGAGAGAATCTGTCACTAGGAGACCTGCCATGCAAGAAATGCTAAAGAGAATCCTTTCAGGTTGAAATGAAAGGACACTAGATGGCAATTCAAATCCATACAAAGAAATACAGAATAACAATAAACATGAAAGCCAGTATTATTGTGCTTTTGGTTTCTAAATCCTCTTTCATTTCCTGTTGCTTTAAAAGACAGTTACATAAAACAATAATTATAAACCCTGTCGATGGGCATGCAATGTATAAAAATGTGATTTGCAACAAAAGCAACATGGAGGAATGAAACTATGTAGGAGCAAAGTTTGTATACTATGGAAACCAAGTTTGTATTAATCAGACTAGATCATCATAAATTAAGATGTTACTTGTAAGCCACATGGCAGGCCCTAATAACAAATATACAGAGAGTTAAAGAAATGAGAAGAAAATCAAAATGTTACACCAGAAGATATCTACCTAGCCAAAAGTTGCAGAAATGGAGGAATCTAGGTAAAATAAAAAAGATGTAAGACAAATAGAAAACAAGTAGCAAGATGGAAGAAGTCCTTCCGTATCAATAATTACACTAAATATAAGTTGATTAGACTCTCCAATCAACAGTCAACCAAGAGTGTCTACATGTCTATCATTTGATGAATGAACTAAAAAAATGTATATCTATATAATGGTATTTTGTTCAGCCATAAAAATGATGCACTGATACATGCTTGAAACATTGTATCAAGTGAAAGAAATCAGACACAAAAAGCTACGAGTTGTATGATTTAATTTATATGAAATATCCAGTATAGACAAGTTCACAGAGACAGAAAGCAAATTAATGGCTGTCAGCATCTGAGGGGAGGGGAAATGGGGAGTGGCAGCTAAATGGGTATGGGGTTCTTTTTGGGGTGATGAAATTGTCTAGAATTATTTAGTGATGTTGGTTGGATGACACTGTGAACATACACTGGAAGCCACTGAATTATACACTTCAAAATGGTTAAATTTGATGTTATGTCAGGTTTTTTTTTTTAATCATGAAAAAACTGTATTTAGATTTAGCCAGCTGGACTCAGTTTAGATGATCCCAATTTTGTTGGCAACATCCAAAGCATCATAGTCAGGGGCCAGCCGAACGTATGCCTTCTTCTTTCCATCAGGCCTGATTAAGGTGTTGACCTTGGCTACATCAATGTCATAGAGCTTCTTCACGGCCTGTTTGATCTGGTGCTTGTTGGCCTTAACATCCACAATGAACACAAGTGTGTTGTTGTCTTCTATTTTCTTCATGGCTAACTCAGTAGTCAGAGGGAACTTGATGATGGCATAGTGGTCAAGCTTGTTTCTCCTGGGGGCGCTCTTTCGAGGGTATTTGGGCTGCCTTGGGAGACGCAGAGTCTTGGGTCGTCAGAACGTAGGTGATGTGTGGATCTTCTTTATTTTTGTGACTGTGGACGCCTTTCAGCACTGCTTTCTTGGCTTTCAAAGCCTTTGCTTTGGCTTCGGCTTTGGGAGGGGCAGGGGCTTCCTTCTTAGCTTTCAGCACCATCTTCGTAAAAGGGCTGTTATGTCAGTTTTACCTCAATGAGAGAGTAGTTTGTGCTAGATTTTATCAGTTTTTCTCATATGTGTTGTGATGATTCAGTAGAAAATTCCATTGATTTGTTAATGTGTTTAATGTTCATTTATTTTCTAATGATAAGTCCTTCCTTCTTCCATTCCTGGAATAAACCTGATTTGGCATAATTATTATTTTTGTGTATCTTGATAGATTCCATTTGTTCATTTGTCATATGAACATTTTATAAATTTGTATTTCTGTTTCTAAATATTATTAGTCTACATCTTATTTTAAATTTTATTTTAACACTATCTGGTTTTCATCTCTCAAGATTACTTGGGTAGCCTTCCAACTTCTTAATCATCCAAAACACTTTGTATAAGATTTGGATGGCCTATTCTTTATTTTTGTTTTAAAGATTTTATTTATTTATTTGACAGAGACAGAGACAGTTAGAGAGGGGGAAAAAAAGCAGGGGGAGTGGGAGGGGAAGAAACGGGCTTCCCACTGAGCAGGGAGCCTGATTCGGGCCTTGATCCTATGACCCGGGGACCATGACCTAAGCCAAAGGCAGACACTTAATGACTGAGCCACCCAGGCACCTGGGGATAGCTTTTTTTTTTTTTTTTTTTTTTTGGCCTATTCTTTAAATGCTTGATAGAATTTTTCTTTAAACCAACTGCATCTCTTTCTTTGGGTGGGGTACTTCTATAAACCACTGACTCATTTTCTTTATGGTTATCGAGCTGTTAGGGTATTGTATTTTTTCCTCGAGTGATTTTTTTTTTTTAAAGATTTTATTTATTTATTTGACAGAGAGAAATCACAAGTAGATGGAGAGGCAGGCAGAGAGAGAGAGGGAAGCAGGCTCTCTGCTGAGCAGAGAGCCCGATGCGGGACTCGATCCCAGGACTCTGAGATCATGACCTGAGCCGAAGGCAGCGGCTTAACCCACTGAGCCACCCAGGCGCCCCTTTTCCTCGAGTGATTTTGTTATGTTCAATTTTTTATAGAATATTGTTTATCTTATTTAAGCTTTGAATTTATTGACAAAATTGGTTATAATCTTTCCTTTTGATTTTCAGGTCTCTGTTCTTTCTGTGGCTGTGTGTCCTTGTTCGTTCTTAATACTGTTCAGGGATGTGCTCTTTCCTCCTTTCTTCTTCTGTCTTGCCTCATTATGACCCTTCTAGTTTATGTTGACCAATCTATTGCCGGGCAACACATGGCATCAGAATTTAGTGGCTAAAAACAGCAAACATGGATTCTCTCATAGTTTCTGTGTTTGAGGAGCCAGCTGTGGCCGAATTTGGTGGCTCTCTCTCGGGCCTGACAGGCTGCAAGGCATTGGCTGGGGCTGCAGCCATTGGAGGGCTCAGCTGGGAGGATCCACTTCCAAGTTCACTCCTGTGGCCTTCAGCTGGAGGCATCAGTTTCTTCCCTTGGCAGCTGCTTTCTCCAGACTAGGGGATCTGGGGAGCACAGAAGCCACAAACTTCTTGTGGCCTAGTCTTGGAGGGTATGTCCCATCACTTCTGCTGTATCCTATTCCCTGGAACGGTTGGCCAGCCTCGCCCTGGCTCAGGCAGGGACTTGGCTGCAAGTGAGCACCAGGAGGTAGGGTCACTGGAGGCCATCTTAGAGGCTTCTTACCACAAAGAGCCAGTTTGGAGTTTTGTCCATTCTGCCTAATGTTTGCTTTTCTTTCCAGTTTTTGATCTCACAAATCACTTCTTTAGTCTTCATTGTTTTCTTTGCATCTCCAATGAGACAGCTGCTTTTCCATCTTTCCTGCTCACTTGTGCGTGAACCTTCAGGATAGAAATTCCTTCCCAAGGTCCAGCTTGGCTACACCCTCAGAAGTTTTGCACGTGGTGTTTGTTTGTGGTTGGGTTCTACCTGTTTTCGGGTCCCCTTCTGATTCATTCCTTGAACCATTAGTCAAATATTATTTTACGGTTTTACAGTTCCAAATGTTTGGTGATTGTTTGTCCTGTTGTCACTGCATGTGGTCAGAGAACATGATCAAAATAACATAGATTCTCAGAAATTTTGTTTAGATTTGGTTTGGTGGCCGTGCAGTGTGTCCCTTGCTGGTAAACATCCCACGTGTGCTTGAAAATGGGGAATTCTTCAATTCGGTGTGCAGGGTTTACGTCTACTGAGTCTCACTTGTAACGGTTCCTCGAGTTTTTGTGACCTTATGAATTCAAGGTCTCTCTTGTCTGTCCTGAGACATGTGCATCTCAACTTCCTTCTGACTGCACAGCACATCATTTGTTCTTGGACTTCTGCCAATATCTGCCTTACAGGTTTTCAGGCCACGTGTTTGGCACATACAAGTTCAGTGTGGTTTAGTCTCCCCGGCAAACCTCTCCAGGATTGGAGGCAGCCCCCTCCTCCCACCCACGCTGTTCCTCTACCCTTGCCTTTTATCTGCATCAAGAATGTCATCATAGCTCTCTGCTGGTGACCAGCTACGTCTCTCCTCTCTTTCCTTATTGCTTTAGCTGCGTCCTGCAAATGAGGACACAGCTACATTTCCTGTTCTCCACCCAAGTCGATTAGTGATTTTTTTAAAAACTGGCTAGTTTAATCCATTGAACTTTATTGTAATCAGAGTCCTGATTGAGTTTTTCCCCATTTTGTGTTTTCCCTTTACCAGACTTCATCTTTGCCTTGTTATCCCCTTTCCTGACCCCTGCGAGATCCCCCGCAGACTTGAAAGCTCTCTGTGTCCTGGTAGCAGCTGACTTCCCTTTTTAAACCCAGTCCTTGACTTAGGAGCAGGGACAGACGCTGCAGGGCCAGCCTCCTCCTGAAAGACACGAGGGCCTGGCGGAGCTGGGCTGGCTCAGCATCGTCCCTCCAGCTCCACTGCTCTCTTCCTCCATGGTTGGGGCACTGTTCATAGTCTCAGTTGCTTTGTGCCACAAACCTCTCCCTCTGTCCCACTCAGCTCCCCCTGAAGCTCCAGGAGAGAGCAACACTCAGCTCTGAATCATGTGTGTGTGTGTGCAGGTGACTTTGTTTCAGCCCTCGCTGGACGGCAGTCTGACTGTGCGCTTGGGCACACTGCCCGTTTCGCCTGGGAGCTAGAGTGTTGCCTACCACCATCAGGTTAGCAATGACTGCACCTTCCGTCCCGCTAGCAGACTCCCCATTGCCGTCCTGGCCATCTGCCATCTGGGAAAGGTGCAGGAGGCCTGGAGGTGAGGTGCCTTTGCCTGAGAGCCAGGGGGACTGAGACCATGGGGCGAGCCTGGGAGCGGGCATACCCAGCCATGCCTTTAGATGAGGCCACAGCTCCCAGCCAGTGCCAGGACTGCAGCTGAGCGGAAATCCGTCAGGAAGAGGACCCAGCTAAGGCACACCTAGGTTCTGACCCACAGGAGCTGTGAGGGAAGAACTCTGCAGTTTTGCCATAAATTTTACACCACAATAGAAATCAATGCTATGTGTAAAATCCCAAATTAATAGTTTTCATCTTGAAACTTTGAAAACACAGATACACAATTATTATTAGATTTTTATCATCATTGCTGACAAATCTGCTGTCATAATAACTACTTGTGAGGCAATCTGAGGGTTTTTTTTTTCCTCTTAAATTTCATGTTTTTTTTATTCTTGGTTTCATTCGCATCCTGGGCGTTGCGAGCCTCTCTGGCAAGTGCAGCGATTGGCTGCATCCAAACCGCCTTTGAACCCCAGGTATTGAGTCATTTTAGCAATTATGGCTGCGCCTCTGCCTTCCATGGTGCCCACGACAGTCCCAACTTCCTTGGGAGCTCAGCTGTAGTGTGAAAGGTAGCTGTTTCCATCCTGTACTTACACATTCTGCAGGGACAGGGTCAGGAGGATCCTGTCCCCTTGGAGGGACAGGGATACCACACATGGGAGGCTGTGTCTGCCTTCCTTCCGGGATCATGTTCTGGTCTTTTTCCCCTCGGTGTCAGTCTTCTATCGCTATCATAACAGGGTATCAGAGCAGAAACTGACTGCTTCCCAGCTCTTGATGCCAGAAGTCTGAGATCAAGCTGTTGGCAAGGTGTTTCCATCTGAGGGCACCAAGAACAGTCTGTTCCTGCCTCTCCCCTCACACCTGGGGCTTTGTTGGCAATCTCCAGAGCCTTGTCAATGCATCTACCTACACATGACATTCTCTGTGTCTCTGTCCCAGTCATTCAGGTAGGGCCCACCCAAATGACCTCATTTTAACCTGATTGTGTGCAAAGACCCTATTTCTAAGTAAGGTCACATACTAAGATACTGGGGCTCTGACATGTGAATTTGAGGGGGATACAATTCAACCTATAACATCCTCTCTTACCTAAAACCCTGTGAATGGCTCATAATCTCCATGCTTTTGCTGAACTCAGCTGATGTGACTTGTCTTGGGAGCTTAGTCCCTGAGTATCCGATGTCAGTATTGTGCTAACCAGGGGAGTTGCTGGGAGCAAGGGGCTTGCTGTGGTGAGGGCCTCCATACCTTCCTCAACCCTGCAGGCTGCGGAAAGAGGCCACCTTCTGTTGCTGTGACTTGTCTCACTGAGCCTAGCAAGCCTGCCAAAAGTGATGTTGTGTTCTCATTTGCTGATGGAGGAAACCCGATTTGGGCCGGTAAAGCAGCAGGTCGACCTCTGGGCCCCACGGCCCTCCCTGAGCCTGTGCAGGTGGAGCCTCTTACCCGTCCCATCTTATGGCAGACAACTGAGGCTTACAGGATTTAGGAGTGTGCAGGACAGTCTCAGTCTGTGTGGGACGAATGCTTCAGGAATTTGTCCACTTCTTTCCTTTTGTAAAAGATTAGTTAATTAATTTATTTGCCAGAAAGAGAGGAACACAAGCAGGGGGAGAGGCAGAGGGAGAAGCAAGCTTGCCGCTGACAAAGGAGCCCAATGCAGGGCTCGATTTCAGGACCCTGGGATCATGACCTGGGCTGAAGGCAGACTGTCTCCAGTGCAGCTCATGGTGATTCTGTTTTCCCACTGTTTCTTACTGTAGCTGCTTTGTCACTTCAGAATTTCCAGGGACACAGGATCTAAAGCTCCGGCTTTATTGGCCAATGATCACAGTCTTGGGTTGCACCCCAGGCCCTGGGTGAAACGTGGCTGCCCCCAGTGTCTGTGCCAGAATGAGAAGTGACGGCAAGGGGAGTGGATGTTCCCATCTTCCCAGTGGCAACCTGTGTGAACGCTTTGAATGGGGTTCTGCCTCCACACGTGACCACAAGAGACTCACAAATACGTGGAATGCAAGGTCACAAACACGGAGCTCCACGAAGAATCATCCACATGTTAGTGGCTCTTTGTCAACATGGTTTCTTCTAGGTCGTCCCCCAGGGGCTGAAGCTGGTGCTACAGGACCAGAGCTCTGGGCCCCAGCTTCTCACTGAGGTGACTCCTCAGCAGCTCCGGGGACAATTGCGTCCATTGCAGGGCAACGGGGACTGGGTCCCTGCCCTGGGCAGGCCCAAACACGCACGCCCAGAAGGGGCGAGTGCGGAGATGGAGGGAAGAGACTCAGGCAGGGCCTGCACAAAGCTGGGCTGCCTCTTTTCTGCATGGGAATCAGTGCAGATCTAGTAACAGTAACTGAAGAAAGCCCCTGGGGATGGAGGGTTGGGGTCTGGGTCCACATAGGAGCCATGATCAGACACTGACAAGGCCGCAGAGAGTGGTGTTAGGCAAGGTACCAGAACTCTGGGGGCGCCTGGGTGGCTCAGTGGGTTGAGCCTCTGCCTTTAGCTTAGGTCATGATCTCGGTGTCCTGGGAATGAGCCCCATGTCGGGCTCTCTGCTCGGCAGGGAGCCTGCTTCCCCCCTCTCTCTGCCTGCCTCTCTGCCTCCTTGTGATCTCTGTCTATCAAAATAAATAAATAAATAAATAAATAAATAAATAAAATCTTTAAAAAAAAAAAAGAAAGAAAATATTCTGAAATTCCTTAAGGAAAGGAGTCTGACCGCCAGGCAACATCTCCATGGACTGGTGGAGTGGGCCTGGCCTCTTTCCCAAAGAGGAACCCAGGCTAGCCTTTTGGGCTCAGGGCTGTCCTTCGCAGTCACAGCGGAGTCTGTGTTTGGGTTTGCTTCAACAGATGATAGAGCTGAGTAACCAGGTATACTTTGGCTGTTAAACCCAGCCCCAGATCTTCTTGTGAGGAGCAAAGGAGAGGCGTTCCTCCCATCCTGTCCTTCCAGGTGGTGACTTTTCTGGGGGAGGGGGAGCTTTACCTGGAGGGGACAGTTTCCTGGGCCAGGCAGGGTGGGGTGTGTACTGTCCTAAGTGTCAGGGTCCACCCTGTGGGCTGTGTGGGGACACCTAGGGCAGGAATGAATTTCCCTTGGGCCTTTTCATCTGCCCATCTCAGGTCCTTGTGTTCAGGCTAGTTCTCTGAAGGTAATTCATGGTCTTCAGGGTCATATGCAAAGATGGGGAGTGACTGGTGAACGGGGGTGGAAGGCATCAGGGTGGCGGGCTCCCAGAGGTGGCTTTGGTGCCTTTGGCCAGTCCTGAGGACAGGGGAGGCATGCAGCATGGCATGGGCATGTTTGGAAGAGCACGCCACTTCTTTTCACATCTCCATTGAGCAGGGTCCCACCTCAAATACATGGGGGTAGGGGAGCAAAAACCCCTGCCAGGGAGCTGGCAGTACGGCGGGAGAAAGTTCAGACAGAAAGGTAATTTCCATACCAGGCAAGAGGGCAGGGAGGGAAGAGCAGGGGAAGGCAGCGGAAATAGCATGTACAAAGGTCCTGAGGCCAGGGGGAAGAAGGGCCATATGGCTGGAACATAGTAGGCAGGGAGGGACTCCTAACTGAAGGATGAAAGGGAGGTTAGAAGAAGGTTAGGTGGCTCAGACCCTCTGTGATAAGAAGCTGGGACTTCCTGTTTGGTTCATGAGAAGCCACAAAGGGATTTGAGCAAGGGATGACAGCATCGGTTTTACATTCTAGGGCCCCTCTCGGGTAAGAAGCCATGCCCTATGACTCTGGGCTGTGTGAGAGTGAGATGGAGGGGATAGGCATTGAGGGGCACCATGGGTCTTAGCACAGGACAGGAGGAGCTGGAGCTGCTGGTCCAGGCATTGTTGAAGGCTCTGGTCCTGGACTCTGTTAAAGGAGTGACCACAGCCTGAGGAAGTGAGGGAGATGTGGGTAATGCACCCAGGTCTGGAGTTTTGATCTGTCCCCTGTGACTCATTTTGAGCCTGCGTTTAGGAAAGTTCTCGGAGACTTTTGCTAAATGTGCACTTGTACCTTGTTTTTTTCATTTCCCCCGTGTTCTAGTTAATCCGATTTGAGAGGTATTTTCATAGGTGAGTACGAAATAAGGTTTTAAACCATTGTTTTGCAAATAGATATCCAGTTCCCTATTACCTTTGATTGAATCCATCCAAGCTTCCTCTTCAATTTTAGAATTTAAAAAATAATAGCAGGATTGATAACAGGATTTCA
Organism: Mustela nigripes; assembly: GCF_022355385.1. Classification (NCBI taxonomy): domain Eukaryota; kingdom Metazoa; phylum Chordata; class Mammalia; order Carnivora; family Mustelidae; genus Mustela; species Mustela nigripes. The sequence goes on along the minus strand of NC_081557.1, from coordinate 202,669,093 downwards.
GGATTGTTCCCCATGTCTTAGTGAGCAGTACAGTAGGTCAGTGCTAGCTACGCGGGGCAGGATTCTGTGTCGCAGTGTCATGTGCTAATGTGTTTTCACCTGAGATGACAGTTATGTTGCCTATGCTCATTGTCAACTGAGAACACCCCAGCTCCCAAGATCAGGGTCTGCCAGGGCTGGCCTCAGTCCCTTTTCCATCTCCCCATCATCTCACCCTAGGGGCCTGGCTAGCTCCCACCCCAGGGCAACTCTCATGACCCTTCCACTGGTGCCTTTCTGGAATGAAGCATAGGTTGCTTGGGCCGGGGGTGGGGGAGCGCTGGGGACCCTGCTTCAGCCACATCTGGCCACCTCTGAGGGACCACTGGAATCAGGAAGTCCCTGCTGAGGCTACTTTATGCTGACTTCTGGCCGCTGCAGGATCAGGTGGCTCACCCTGGGGCCTCCCAACCAGGGGTGCACCTCCTTCTGAGCCCCAGGAATCCAAGTATAAGGCCAGGTTTGCCCAAAGAAACCCTCTGGGATCCCTGCTGCGGCCTCCTGCATGGGCCCAGAGCCCGAAGGCCAACAGCTGTGCACTTGCAGTGTCTTCTCGAGGTGGCCCGGGTACATTAAAATGATCCCTGCCTGGAAGCGCTCCAAGGTATGGGGCAGATGCCGGTCTCATACCACGCCCGGGTTGCCCTGGATGCGGGGGTAAGGCAGGTGCGGCCTGGCGGTTAAGGCTTAGCAGGTGTGGAGCAGATGGGGCCTGGTGAATGTGTATGGTTAGTGTGTAGATGGATGGTTGTGAGGGTATGCGGTTCTGCAGCAGCTATGTGTGTGTGTATATATGTGCGGGCAAGTGGGCCCAGTGCGGGGCAGATGCGTGTGTACGCGGTGCGCGCGCGCACGGGGCAGGTGGGGCCTGGTGGTTGCAGGGCAGGTGCGTGGCAGGTGCACGTGTGTATATGTGTGCGGGCAGGTGGGGCCCGGTGGTGGCTGGGCAGGTGCGCGTGTGTGTGCGCGCGCGCGCCCGGGTGCGGGGCAGGGGGCGCCTGGTGGATGCGGGGCAGGATTCTGTGCGGACGCAGGCAGGTGTGGGCAGGCGCAGCCCGCAGGAGAGCCTCGCTGCCCGGGCGGGGCGGGCGGGGCGGGCGGGCGCGGCCTACAGCCGCCCGCGTCGTGCAGCGCGGCGCCCGCGCCTGGAAACAGGAGACTGCTGGGCCGGAAGCCCCGCCCGCGCGCGCGCCGCCTGTCCCCGCCCGGTGGAGCGGCTGCTGGCGCGGCGCGGCGCGGCTCGGCACGGCGGCGCCCGGGCGCAGGCGAGCGGGCGGAGCAGCGGACGGCGCCCAGGCCGCCCCACGCGCCGGGCTCGCGGCGGAGCGCGCCGGACTCGTCGGGGCCCGCGGCCGCCCGCGCCTTTCAATGGGCAGCTCGCACTTGCTCAACAAGGGCCTGCCGCTCGGTAAGGCCGCGCGCGCGCATTTCCGGCCGCGGGGGCGGGGCGGCGGGCGGGGCGGGCGGGGGCGCGCGGGCCCTGGCTTTGTGTGCGAGTGCGCGTGCGCGCCGGCATCCGCGCGCCGTCGGGGGCGTGGTCAGGGGCGGGGCTGCAGAGGGCCGTGCGCGTGCGCGAGCCGCGCCGTGTGAATGCGCGTGCGCCGGCGCCACCGTCACGCCCGCCCCGCCCGCCTTCTCGCCCGCCCTCCGCCGCCGCCGCAGCCGCCCGCGCAGGTGACACAAAGGGGCGCCGCACTCGGGCCCCTGACCCCTGGTCCAGGCCCCGCCACACCCGCGGTGCGCCCCGGCGTCCGGACCCGGCTGACCCACGGTCCCCTCCCGGGCCCGGCCCCCTGCCTCCAGGCCCGCGCGCACCCTGCGGGGGCCGGGCTCCTGGCAGTCGCGTGGGCTCGCCCCGCCTGGGCCTCGGGGGCCTTTGCCGGCGTCCCTGCTACCCGGGGCCCCGGCGCGCTGGCGTGCGGAGCCACCTCGGGGGCCGGCGTGGGCCGGCGGGGCGCGGGCTGCGTGTGGGCCCCGATCCCCGCGTGTCCCCGGGCGGCCCCGCACCGCGGCATCTCTCGTTTGCCGCCCGTTTACAGTCAGGAGGCCGCGCCGGTGGGGAGGGCGGCCCGGGCGCACGCATCCCAGCTCGGCGCCCTGGTCGCCGCGCGCGCCCTTGGCTCTCCCGTCGCCCCCGCAGTCCCTCGGAGCGGTGGCCCAGCCTCTGCTGCCCCCACGGTAGCTGTCCCCCTCGGTGTCCTGAAGGGTGACCGGGCCCCTGGCGGCCGCTCCGGACCACACGGGGGGCCTGCGACTGGGGGCGGCGGGCCAGCGGGGGACGCGCCGTGTGGGTCCTGGCTTGCTGGCCCGCTCCGTGCCTGGTGCCCCTGTCGAGCCCGAGCGGCGGGGGCCATCTTGCAGTTCCTGGTCCACTTCCAGTAGCCCGGGATGGGGCCTCATCCACAGGGACGCTCCCGGGGGCGGCCGGGGAGGGGCCGGCCTGGGTGGGCCCGTGCCCGCCGCTCCTTCTCTTCCTCCCCTCTGCCGGGCCCGTCGGAGCCTGGGGCTCCCTGCAGCCACACCTGAGCCTCTGCGTTGGAGGTTAGATCTTTCTCTGGCTGGGTGCCCTGCCCAGTCCTCTGCCCGCCTGCTGAGAAATGAGGGCACCACCTCTGGGCATGCCCGGGAGACGGCCTTCACGCTGGCAGCATCTTGGAGAAGCCCGGAACCTGGCCAGCAGCCAGACCCTTTTGTAGCGATCATTTTCCCCGTGGTTTAGGACAGATTAACCTTCTGGATGGGGAAGAGAGGAACCGTTTGCCATCCAGAAGCTGAACAGGATTGGCTTTCTTCCGGTTAGTCTGAATAGAGTACTCACAGACATGAAATCCTCACTCAGCTCCCACTTCTTGGGGTGGCTGGAACATGCACATCCCCTTTTCCAGGATCAACCTCCCCTTCAGGAGCAGTGACGTGGTTTGTATAAAAACATACACGAGAGTTTTTGGGAGTGGCTGGCCTCCAGCAGTGCAGGCCGTGGAGGCACCTGGATCTGTGCACACCCATCCTGGGGTCCTCGCAGGCCATCCGCTCTTGTATGGGGGAGCGCATCCCCAAGGTTCTTGGGGGAGTGATCAGAGACGGTCAAAACACAGACCCAAACCTATCCCAGGGATATCCCAGCCAAGCCGTTGACCAGTGTCTGTAAGGTGGAAATGGCCATGTGAAGCCATCTAGGATCACGAGCATCTGCCAAGTGTTGGGGTCTGGTGTCAGGGCCACGGTGGGGACAGGGTCAGGGTGAGGGGCCCGTGCTTTCCATAGCTCCTGTGTGTGCTCACCATCATTGTTCTGCTGTCCCTAGAAGACATCCTGGCCATACCTGGCGTCTATGGTTCGTCTTCTTTCTGCCCTTCAGAGATTTGCCAACGTTGGTCATGGTTCTCTCTGGACCCGGGCTTTGGTCTGTTCCCCCTCCTTGCAGCCCCTGGCCGTGTCTGCTATGTGCTCCGCTCCATTGGCTTTCCAGGTTTTTTCTCACTTGGGTTTTAGCACCATCTTTGAGCACATGGTTTGCTTTGGGCATCTCTATGAGATCTTGGGAGAGACGCATACCTGGGGCATCACTTGTGTCTGCTGTGTGCAGGCATGTCCCGTCCAGCCTCCCTGGGGGTGTCTGTGCGGTTCCAGCCTGTTCTGCCTGGACGGGTTACTGCCTCCTCTCTCTGAGAAATGAACTTGTGCTGGAGTGACTTGTCCCAGCCCTGGACCCCCTCTCCTGGCTGCATTTGGGGTTTCCCTTACAGCCTCTTCTTGAGTTTGAGGACACACGGGTGGGTGCCTGGAAGCGCAGAGCTGCTGAGGTCCTGCTAACTGTTCTGAGAGCCCCAGGCCCTGGGAGGCTGGAGCCGCCCTATTTCTATCCATGTGTACACGTGGCTTGGCCATGGGGTGAGCTGTCAGATGTTCACTGGGGGAATCCTGGGGCCGAGTTGAGCACATCCCTGTAGGAGACGGGCCCTTGGGGCTCAGAAGTGGGTCTGGCCTTGGCGCCCCACCAGCCAGGTAGAAGCTGAGATTGGCAGCGACTTCCTGTGGCCATCCAACCATGAGCAGAGGGCTGGGTCCATGACATGGCCTTTCTCTGCTGTGGCCTCTCACCTGCCTTGGAGCACCCTGTGCCAGTGCCGTTGGGGTGTTGCCAGGTCTGAGCAGCTGGAGCACGGCTGGTTGCTGGCTGCCGGCTGCCTGCAGCTCTTGGGTGTGGAGGAGCTACCCAGTCCAAGGCCTGTATACCATGAGGCTTTTTATCCTGTGATAGATGTCTTTCTAGAAGACTCCTGGTTTCCCTGCACTGATGGTGTGAAGGAGGACCCATGGCAGGTTCCGGGGGAGGGGAGGCTGTATCTGGCCCTGGCACGGTCATCTGCATGGGTCGGGGACAGGCCTCAATGCACTTGCCTCCAGGTCCCAAATGGGATTTCACATCCTATGTTACTACTGTATGTGGAAGCTGAGCTGTGGATTTGCCCACAGGCTGTGCCCTGGCGTGGGGCCTGTGCTTGTCTGCCCCAACGAGCCCCCAGATATCCTGAGGGGGGCACCAATGTTCTGCCGAGCCAGAGAGCTCACGGACTTCTCGTCATGTGCCAATGCCAAGGGGAGGCCGAGGCACTCCTGTAGCCCCCTGGGAGGGGTCCTTTATGTCCTTGCCAGCCCTGCAGCCTGGCCCTAGGTGGGGCTGGGAGGACGGTGACCGCCTGGTAGGACTGGAACTTGGGACAGTTGAGAAGAAATCCTAGTGCGGGTGGGGCCACTTTTTGGACACCCCCAGGCATGGACTCTGGCCTGTCAGACCCCCGCTCCTTAGGGCCCTGGGCCCCTTGTCAGGGGCCCCTTGTCAGGCTGCCTGCTTTGGGCTGCGGAGCTGTTAACTCTGGTCTTCCTGAGTCTGACGTTCGTGTGGTGCAGGGAGGCCTGGCCTTGGGAGACGCGTCCCCATTTGGGGTCTGCTCGCAGCAGCTGTTGAATGTCACACGCAGAGGGCAGGAAGGTGACGGTCCTTCAGCCCCAGATTCTCGGGCGTGGGATTCTGAGGCACCACCAGGCTAGCAGGACACGTGTGCACACACATAATAGTGTGAGAGAATAGCATGTGGGAGTCTTGGGATGAGAACATGCGTCTGCAGTAGACTTACTCAGGTGTCGGGGAGTGAGTGCTGCCTTGCTGGTTCACGATGAGTTAAGGGGACAGCGCTGTGCCAGTGGCCCTCAGCCCATCACTGGAGGGAGCAGGGAGCGGAGCTCCTGGTCTTCTAGGAAAGGCTCCCACACAGCAGGGAGTGATGTCTCCCTGCCACCGGCTCTTCCAGAGCCCCTTCCTGGGAGGCTGTGAATGATAATGGGAAGCCTGTTGTGGCTGAGGGCCTGGCTTCATGGAGGTGGAGGGAAGGGCTAGCAGGAGCCAGCCATACTAAGGACTTCGTGTTTATGCTGAGGGTGTTACGAGTTCCGGGTCTCCTTTCTGAAGCCTCTGACTTGGTGGGGGGGGCGGCGCTGCTCTGGGGTTTGGGAGACCAGAGTCTGGGGCCCGAGCAGGTGGGAGATGGCCTAGTTTCTGAGGTTGGAGAAGCATCAGTGAGCACTCTAGGGGCAAATTCTGGGTGTTGAGTGTGGATGTTTGTCAGAGTTGCAAGGGGGAGGCTTGACCAGCCAGGGATGGGATCCCAAGGTCAGGCGGGGCTGGGTTCTCAGCACCCCCCAGGGGTTCCTGCTGGTGTAGGTGCCAGGGAGCTGCTGTGATTGGTCTGGGGAGGGGGAAACTCCTCGGGTGTCTCCAGAGTGTGCCAGCTGCACCCCCAATCCCTCTGGGGGCGGGGGTGGGTTGTGGAGCAGGAGGGGCACCTTGGAGGTCAGCTGGGTGGGGCTGAGCCGGGGAGAGCTCCGCCCAATTGCCCAATCACCCGTGGGTAGGCCCTGGGGGCTGCGGTCCCTTCCCTTGCCTGTTGTCTTTAAATGTAACTTTGAGACCAGTTGTAGACTGGCAGGAAGATTCTGAAGGCAGCACAGTCGGTCTGCAGTCCCTGCAGGCAGTTGCCCCAGTGGGACCCCTCTCACTGCCGCCAGACCAGCCCTTGCCTGTCTGACCTGAAATTCTATACCCATGTTTGGGGTCCTCCTGCTGTCCCATGCCCTACCTCGCTGCAAGGGCCTCCTGTGTCACCAGCCATGCTGACTGCTGCATTTCCCCCACCACCTTACTGAGTTGTGGGTGCAGGTGTGAGTGCTTGGTCACCTCCCTCCGTGGGTGCCCAGCCCCCCAGGGCCACCACCTCTCAGTGCACAGCTTATCATAAGGGAATAAAGCCCATGCACATGTCAAGGCGGTGGTCAGGATTCAGTCACTCCCTATGAGCTGCGGGTGCGGGAGCTGCTGTGTGTCCCGTGCCTGCGAGGTGTGGAGCTGGTGCCCATGAGCCCCTTTTCCAGTGAAGCTGTGAGCAGCCCAGGTGTCCATCCAGAGTGGGACATCAGAATCGGGCGGAGGTGACCACGGAGGAACCCTGGGGGGAAGGGCTGGGGCAGCATCAGCCTGCCACGGGCATAAGACACCCACCCTGCATCCCATCCTTCCAGACCCCCTGGCTGGTTTCTGAGCCCCACCCCTGACACTCAGGCCCATCCCTGGTCGAGGGGCTGTCGGGCTGGCTGTTTGGAGCAGGTGGCTCACAGGAGTCTCATGTCAGCAGCTGTGGGACAGGCACCCGGGAGATGTGGAGTGGAGATGAGGGCCACAGGCCAACCCAGGGTCCGCCCATCAGCTGTCCCTTTGTAAATGTGAGCCATCCCCTGGTGGCAGAGAGTGAGCAGAGCCCTGGCCTCCCGTAGGTGCAAGGCATGAGTACCGTGTCCCTAACTGCCTGCCAGGCGTTTTGCTCTGGAAGAAAATGACTGTATACGCTGTAGCTGTATCGGCTTCCTTGACTGGGGGGCATTTCTGTTTTGTTTCGGTGGTGGTGGGGGGGACAGGGTGCCCCTTGGATCTTCTGTAATGTGTAGCCCCCTGATGGCCTCCTGGGGTGTGGGTCTGAGCCACCATGGCTGTGCTCCTGGTGGGGTTCAGCATAGGGGCAGCACCTGCCGCCTGGGGGGTGGCTGCAGAATGCAGCCAGTTGTTAGCTGGGACCACCTGAACCTGCCCTCCACAGTTTAAATGTGATCAAATAGCAAGCATTTTACAGTAACATCTCTATGATTTTGTTGTTTGTTTTTTTGTGTTTTATTACATTCATTTTAATGAATGTCCTTTAGTTTTTGTGAGTTTATCTTTTACGGCAAAGCTGTCTTACAGATGGTTAGCCATGCAGTGCAGATGCTTGAGAAAAGATGCTTTCATTGAAAATCTCAGACCTGGTTGGGCAGCGGTGACCAGAAGACCCATGGCAGGTGCCGGTGGCTTGCTGGCCATGAGGCCCTGTCCCCCCAGCCCTGTCCTTAGCCCCCACATTGCCCCTCCACATCTGGGTGATGGCCACCCCATGTGTTTCTGTTGTCCTTCTCCGTACCCCCTCTTCCGCCTGTGTCCGTGGTCATTCTGCACCGTGAGGTCACCTGGCAGGGCTTCTGTTGGGCGTTTTCCAGGAGCGAGGCGGAGTGTGGTGTTTCCATGCCCCCGCACTAGCCCAGATGCTTCTTTCTGTCACTTGGTCTCACGCTCTCCGGCACAGTCGGGTGGATGGCAGGGTCCCATGTCACTTGCTGTTGCTGGGCTGGGCTCAGCCTCCCTCACCCTAAGATGCGGTCATGCTGTCTGTGGGGCCCCGGGGCCAGGATGGGCAAGAGCCAGGCTCACCTTTGTGTATGTACAACCTGGGCCTGGAATTACCACGCATCTGCACACTGGGTCCTGTGACCTGACCTTGGGGCCCCATGCCTGCCTGCTCTCCCCTGGGTGGGCACATGTCACCACCCCTGGGAAGGCAGCCTGGGACGCAGCCTGGCCTAAGCTTGTGCGCTTCTGAACCTCAGTTAGCTGTTGGCAAAGCAATGCTTTCTTTTGAAATCATTTTCACGCGAAAGGTGAGCCGGCGATAAGGTTGAGCACATATTACTGGTATGTGCTTTCTGCTAGGACCACGCCGACCATGGAGGACTCAGCGGGGGACTCCGGTAGCTGTCAGGCATGCCTGGTGCTTCCTTCTCTAGGATTTAGAAAGAAAACTGCAGAAAGCCTCGTGACCATGACCGCGTGGTTGGTGTGACCCTTTCCAAACTCTGTGTCGCCTGCACATGCTGAGCATGATTCACGGGGCCCTCCAGGCTGAGGAGGGTTGAGCGCCCTGGGCTCTGTGGAGGGGATGGCTGTGGCCTTGCCCAGTGTGAGGACACTGCTGTCTTGTGGCTGCCGTTGGAGTAGGTGTGGGGACCATGCCAGAAAGTTGAGGAGCGCGGAGACCTGGCGAGATGGAATAGACTTGGCTTGCAGGGCCTGGGGTTCTGTGGCTCTCTCTCCTGCCTCTGCCTTGTCGCAGCCCCAGTCTGTCTGCAGCTCAGTCCACCCTCCCTTACCATCTGCAGGCACCTGGCAGCATGGGGTTCCCGTAGGACCTGCTCTAGGGTGCTCGCCACTGTGCGGGGGCGGGAAGCCCTGAGGAAGCTGGGCCAGCCAGCCAGACCAGAGTGCTTTGTTGGACTGAGGTTGGTTGACCCCTGACCTGAGGCCTACATCCTTCAGGTGGCTACGTCCTTGGTGGCCAGCCTGCCGCTCCCTGTACAGACACCTCGCACTCACTGCCACTTCCTACACCCATAGAGGCCAGGGCCGGATGATCCCTGTGGGTCCCTGAGAGCTCTCTGGGGTGTCACTCTGTCACAGAGCACCCCCTCCTGAGTCATGAGGTGTGAGCGACATGTCTTGTTTCGTGGCTCATCGGGCATGTTCTTTGTGGAACAGAGTTAAAGGAGGGTCCATCACGGACAATTTCCCACATTTTGTATTTTCTTGAGCCAGGTGTCCTGAAGCTACAAGTTTGTGAGGAGAAGTTCATGTGTGTCAGGAGGATTCAGGCCCTTGGGGCCTCGAGCCCCTTCCTGCCATCTGTGCCTGACCTCAGAGTAGCGCTGGTGTCGATCTGACCTGGGCAGAGCATGTCATGGTCCGCTGCGGGGGGCCCACCCGTTGCCGCTCACCTGCCCGTGAAGGACTCTTAGCTATGACTGCATTGACAGGGAGAGAAGGGGCTCCGACATCCTCTACTGAGGGAGGGTCCCTCCTCTCACAGAGTGAACAGCTCAACCCCCAGCAGCACAGGACGGAGCCAGTTTGGCCAGGTCTGAGCTGGCCAGTGGTCCCTCCAGTGGTCAGCTATGGCAAGCTGTGGTGGGGCATGGGGAGCGGGATGCTGGCCTGGGCAGTCTGGCCCAGCCCGGGGAAGGGCCTCGGCACGCAGCCTCATGGAACTGAGGGTCTTTGCAGACCCTGGGCCACCTGTCAGGACTCCTTCCTCCCACGTTGGGGCTTCAGTGCCCTCTGACCAGGCGGCCCAGTGTGGAACCCATCTCAGGGATAAAGGCCTGTGAGCCATCCACGTCCTGGCAGAGAACCAGTGTACTCAGCTACCTGGGAGCTGGTCAGGAGTGCTTGAAACTCACAGAAGGAATTGAGGGGAGAAGCACTCAGACTGGCCCCAGCTTGGGCCTGAGACCCCCAGCACACATAGCTGCTCTCCTGCCCGTACCCCCACACATCCTGGCGTTGCTGCCGGCTGCACGTGGCTGGCCTGGTCGAGGCTTCCCCACAAGCTAGTCTGGGTCCTGTGTGGTTGAGCCCCCTGCATTGTGGGTTCACAAGCACATGCGCATTGGGGCGGGGACAGAGGAGCTCAGTCAGAAATCGCGCCTGCAGAAGCCCAGGCTCGCAGGGCAGGATGGCAGGACACCCACCCTAGGTGTGGACATGCTGCTTATAGCAGGAGTCTGCCCGGGTTGCGTGGGCTGCAGGCCCGTCCCTTCGGGGGCTCGTTTGCCTGGTTTTCATGTGGCCAGCATTTGGGGGTGGGGTGCAGCTAACCCTCGCATCCATCCGTGCAGCCTCCTACCCATGTGACGTTCCTGCTCTGTGCGGGGCTCCTGAGGTACACGCTGGTGGTGTTGTGGGTCCTGGTCAGTGTGGTGTCTAGCCTCGCCTTGGGGGCCAGCCCAGGTGTGGGGTCCTCATGCTGGGAGCAGGGGTCCCATGTTTGGGGTGGATCTGGAGCACTCCTGAAACCTCAGCCTGTCCCTGACAGGTGTGCAACCCATGTGCATTCATGTCCTCTGTGCCTTGTCAGGCGAACTGTGCTTGAGTCGCGTGTCTCTCCCTGGGGTGTGGCCTACAGGGACTGGCCAGGGGGCCTGTGTCCCAGTTGGCCTCCCCTGGTCCTTCCTGGAAGCCTCATCTGCAGTCCCCTTTCCCTGCGCAGTCACAGGCCGGAAGGCTGTCGGCAGAGAGGTACTAATATGTGGAGCTGACCACAGACCTCACACGTCATGGACACTGGTGGCACCTGGGGCGGGATTCCTGAGTCCTTGCAGGGGATGCTGGGGCCAGGCCTCTGGAGGGAGACTCGCACCCTGGCTGTGCCCCGCTGTCTGCTCGGACTACTGGGGGTGGCCCCTGTTCACTCACGGGTCCCAGCCTGGCCACAGAGAGATGCAGTGAGAAGCTTCCCCCTTGTGGACCTTCTGGCGTCTGCAAGTTCCTGTTGGCCCTGGATGGATTTTAACGTGTCTCTTGTGTTTAATTTTTAGTCAGACTTTGACCCTGGTGCAGGCTTCAGTGGTTGCTGCGGATCAGGAGCCTAAGAGCTTTGGTTCGAGACAATTAAAGACGTGGGATGAGGATCCAGTGACAGGACGCGGTTCTGCCCGGGGATTCTGAAGATAAAACGCTTTGAAAAGTCGAATTCATGGTCGTGGAAGCCGAGCCCATATTAAGAAATGTCAGGTTGGTAGGGGCTCCTGGAGCGTGTAGCCGCTCTATGCCAGTCCCTTGGAGACTGTGCGGCGCTCATGTCCGTGCAGCGCAGGGTGGCCCGAGCACTGGGAAAGGGCCGGTGGACTCCGGGGTCTCCCTATGGTGAGTGTGGTGGGTCAGGGCAGCGACACACCCCGCGGTACGCCGGCCACAGTGAGGCCCCCCAGGCAGCAGAGCACAGCAGTTCCTTGGGGGTCCCGGACGGAGGCCTGAAGCCACTGGTGGGCCAGGCCTCACAGGTTGCCGGTAGGTCTATTCTGGTTGTCCTCCCATGAGCTCTGTGTTACTGTAGAAACCCGAGGCCTGTTCTGGTGCCGACTTTGGGGTCAGGAGGCAGCATCCTCTTGTATGCTGCTGCCCAGTGGGTCACGGTGGGTTCTGGCAGCGGGGGTGTCTCGTACCTGGCGGCAGCTCCCCCCACATGCTGTACCTTTTCTCACGGCCTCGTAGCTGCGCCACAAGCTCCCCTCACAGGCGGTCCATCAGGCCGTGTTCTCTAGAAACTGAAGCCAAAGGATGCGGTGGTGGGCATTTTCCAGTTCACTCAGAAGCAGTGATGATCAGCGCGCTCCAAGCACGTAGATAACCCTCCCACACGAGACATCGCCGTTCTCTGAGGGAGGCCAGGGAGAGGAGTGGTGCGGTCCCCACACACAGGACTCCCGTGTTGTCTGCCCGGCTGTGGATGACCTGTCACCCACTCGCCAGGGAGTGGGGGACATAGCCCAGGAGGCCTTCTGGCCTCACAGGGCCCGCACGGAGCCACCAGCGGGGCTGCCAGGTCTGTGCCTGATATGTGGCGGAGGGTGATCCTCCTTCCCTGGCGGGGGGAGGCCACAGCTGGGCTCCGGGCCCCGGGCAGCCCGCTTTCCCTGCCCCTGTTCTCCTGCGTGGAAGGGCTGCCTGTGCGGTGGTTGGGCTGGTCTTGGCGAGGCCGTGGGTCTGGTCACCTGGGAGGCCTCGTGTATCCGCTTGGTGCAGGGCAAGGCGGGCTTACCTCTCCTACGGAAGGAGCTGTTGGTTGTTGTTACCTTATTCCAGGCAGGTCGGGGGTTCCAGCTGCATCCCCCATGTTTTAGCCCTACCCCACCGCTGTACCTTCTGTGCGTAAGAGGGTGCCGGGCCTGGGGGATGGTCCCATCAGTGTTTCTGGCAGCCATGTGGCAGCCGCGGATGGAAAAGGGCCAGTGGGTGCTGTCTGGAAGCCGGTGACGTCATAGTCTGTGTGTGGTTGGTCAAGACGGTCCAGATCCTGGCACAGGGCTGCCTTGGCACGTCCACATGTGGCTGGGCCCAAAGTCCTGTGGTGGGGATGCCGGTTGGCTGGGGTCCTTGTTCGCTTGGGGTCGGTGAGCCGTAGCTGACACAGGCTGGCTTTTAGGAGAAGTGTTTTTACTCAGGTTTGACAAGATCCCGACGGGTGGACACTTGGGACTCGTGGGGCTGTGGGTGGTGGTGGGCGGCAGGGGAAACGAGGTCTCTGCTGGGGGCCACCGTGGGCACTGAGCATCACTCCTGTCTCTATAGGCGTCCGACCCCCGATCATGAACGGGCCCATGCACCCCCGGCCCCTGGTGGCCCTGCTCGATGGCCGGGACTGCACGGTGGAGATGCCTATCCTGAAGGACGTGGCCACGGTGGCCTTCTGTGATGCACAGTCCACGCAGGAGATCCACGAGAAGGTAACTGTGCGGGGTGCTCGGGGGAGCAAGGAGGGCAGGGTCTCAAGCGTGTGCCTCTGTGGCTCCCAGGCCACCAAGACTTGGGGCCCCTGTCATACCCCCTGCTGACGTGGACCCAGGGCTACTCTGTGGCTCTGTGAGCCACTGCCACTGTAACCACATGTTCCCAGAGTGTGGAGCCTGGCGCCATAGATGAGGCCGGCAACAGTGGGGGCCAATGAGCTGTGTCATCTGGTCCCGCCTTGGTCTCCCAGGTTGTCCCTGGCTGGTGGTCAAGTACCTTAGGCCTGAGGTGTCTGCCCTTCTGGAGGTAGAGCTGACGCCCTGGGTCTAGGTCCGGGTCCTGGCGCCAGGATGGATGAGATGCAGCTGTGCCCACATACTGCCTACTATGCAGCCTGGTAGCCGCCACAGCAAGCCCTGAACTGGGATCCTGCTGTCCCAGGGGTACCGGTAGGAGCAACAGACAGTCCTCTGCCTAGGAAAGGCCTGTTGGCCGGGCCTCAGGTCATCCCCAGCATTTGTTTCCTGCTGCATGTCTGTCCCAGGACCGAGGACACAGGCAGAGAGAAAGACTGGGCTTGCAGCCTCACAAGGAGCTGACAGCTCCAGGAGCAGCTTTGGGGAAAGTCTAGAAGACCCAGAGGGTCCTCACGCAGCAGGAGGGGACAGATCAGGAGGGGGCGGGGGTGGGGCAGCTGAGGGTCTGGCGCCGTTGACAGAAACCTTGGGACCCAGTGGGGTTGAGTTGTGCGGGAACGTGATGAGGTGTCACCCACCAGCCGGCTATGGTGCCTCTGGAGCAGGCACATGCCGTGATGTGCCTGCCGGTGACACCCCTGGTGTCTGCCCCAGAAAGGCGAAGTTCAGTGTCCACCGAATCCTGCCCTCGAGTGTGGCCATGGCCCTGCTCCCTGGAAGCAGAAGAAGCCAGTGGCCTTGGCAGCATGGGGGCACCTGAGTGTCCTGGGCCATGGGAGGAGCATGTGCAACGCGGCTGGTGCCTGGGGGCTCGGCGCTTTGTGTTTCTGCTTGGCTCAGCAACAAGGTCAGAGGATGGAGCAGACTAGCCGGGGTTCGGGGTTGGGAGTGCTCTCACTGCCGGGGGCTAGAGCCACTCGTCTGCTCACGTGCAGGCACGGTGGACAGACAGGCTGTAGAGTTGGGGAGGGCAGCTTCTGGCAACTTTCTGTGAATTTGAAACAGTTTCGAACTAAAAAGATAAAAAAAAAAATCAGAGATAGTAAATGAAAGAGACAGATCGAAATGTTTAAAAATTGTGAGCAATATTAAACTAAGTTCTGTCAATAAATCTGAAAACCAAGACAAAACGAATGTTTTCCTTTAAGATTGTGATTTACCAAAATGATCTCAAGTTAGCATACGACCCAGAGAAGCGAGTCAGAGCCCCGGGGAGGGGCAGGGACAGCCTCAGCGAGCTGGCAACTCTGCCCCACGCCAGCTCATGGATGGCGCCCATCTGGAGAATGGGTGAGTGTGCAGGAAAGCCACCCTGTGAGTGGTGCTCTGGAGATGAGTGGGAGTGAGCCCTCGCAAGACCCATGCAGCCAGCAGTACCGAAAGGGGTCATCCGAGAACTTGAAGGTGCTCTTGGAAATTAAACATGCGACTGGAAGATTTAAATTTTAACAAGGCGCCTGGAAGACACAGTTAAGGGGAGCCTGAGAGGAAGACGGGGCGAGGAGGCTAAAGGGGAGCTCCTTGCCGGGTGTGGCCAAAGGCCTCAGGTAGCCCATGTCTGGGGAAACGCGCTTCCTTTCTTGAACCTTGATGGTGCTGTGGCCAAGTTGACACAGTCCAACCAGGGAGAGCACAGCAGAGCTCCCTTCTCTGTGGGAAACAAGACGTGATGGCTGGAGCCTGTGCAACCACCTGGACCATAAGGGGAACCATGTTTGGAATTGGCCAAGCAACAAGACAGAAGCCCTGGCCCTTGCTGGCTGTGGAGCTGACCCAGGGCCCTGAACCACCTGTCTGCAGGCTTTGGCTTGGAGGGAAACGACGCATCTCTGTGGACCCTTGTAACTAGCTATATGGCAGATGCTGAGTGTCACAGAGGACAGGCCATGCCATCCTCAGCACGTCATGCTGAAGAAACCTTCTAAGGTCAGCGGAGACTAGCTCTCACGTGAACCCAGGACAGGGTTCACAGGATGCTCTGCTGCCCCAGTGTTCTTGGCAAAGAGATGAGAATCAGACCAGCCCCACGCAAGGTGCTTTATAACTTCAGGGGAAAACAGCTTTCACTTAGCGCTGTGTGTCCGACTGAACTGGAGTGGGGTGTTCCCGTTACTCTCTTGGAGAGCTCTTTGAAGACCTCCAGCCCCAAAGGAAGGAGTCCTAATGAGAGAGGGCTACATGGGGTGGGAGGGTGCTCTCTGCTGACCTGGAGCAAGGGGCCCCCAAGAGCACATCTGGGAAAGCGGGACACCTGTAGCAGTGGGCAGTAAGGCGGCCCTTCAGAGACATGCCAGGGGAAACTGTGAGGAGCCAGTCCTGGGAGGGAGACGTGAGGGGAGCATCTAGGCACTTGCAGAAATAGGCTCAGATGTGAGTGGAGGGCGGCAGGAGAGCCCCAGCAACTGGGCAGAAAGTTGTCGGTGCCTGTGAGTCCATGGGACAGACCCCCTGGGAAAGGGGAGAGGGTGGGGAAGTGAGGCCTGGCACAGCTACAGGTGTGCATGCATCGCAGCAGATGTATTAGGGGACCTTCTGGAGGGGACGTGCTTCCTACCTGAGTGAGATATGTGGGTGCACAAAATGGGGCCGCGTACAGGGAAAGTGGTTTGATTCAGAGGCAATCAGAAACAATTGTGGCTAAAGAAAGAACAGAACATATGAGAAGTGGGTGGACAGTGGCAGTCCCTGCAACAGCCAGGGCTTGATGGCGGATGATCAGACTCCCAGAAGAAGGTGGGTGACAGAGGGGGCGTTTGGGCAAAGACAGAGTGACTGCTGGTAAGCAGATAACACTGTCCCCACCCCATGGGCACACCTAGAGGCGTGAGGTGCTGCTCCTGCTCCGCTGGGGGCATGGCCACATTGGCTCTGGTGGGCTTTTGGCACGGCTGTGCAGACCTGAAGTGTGCAGTGTTCTCTGGATCTGCACGTGGCTGTTTGCCACAGGGAAGTGTCTGGAACCATAGAGAAGTGTGTTGGAGGCCCTGTGCCACATTTTTCTGAGCTGAAGCCGCACAAAATGACCCAGAAAGTAAGTAAAATCTACAGAAGGCATGGAACGCTTATGAATCATGCATGTCTGTGTGTGAAGGATATGAGCGGGGCACCCACCTCTGGGATGGTGAGGTGGGCTGTGGTGAGGGCCAGTAGGCATCCTTTTGGCCAGCCAGACCTGGCTTCCCTCCGGCCCTGCTACCACTGGGAACACCCAGGGCTCTGGGTTCATTCTGCAAGGTGGGCCCCTTGCACCCCATTCTGGGGCTAAGGACACAGGTCACCCACCTGGTCACACAGCTGATGGAGGGTGATAAGAATGGACATTTGCTGGTTTCCAGCTTACAGAGACAGACTGGGCCCTGGGGATTCCTGCCGACTTCCTCCCTGGGAGGTCTTTGTGATACCTGGGGCTATCCTGGCCACTTTGCAGTCACAACCAGGAATAAGAGGAACCTGCAAGGACAGTGGACCTAGGGGCTGGCCGGAGCAGTGCGGTGGCCCAGGCCTGCATCCCTCTGGACAGAACTGCCCATGCAGCAGGCTTCCAACCTGCAGCCGAGTGGGGCCTCCCTGGCCCAGGGTCAGGGATGGGCAGCCACCAAGTGGGTTCTGGTCCTGGTTCTGAGAATGCTTCACTGGGTTCCATGTGATAAAAAATATGCTTGGCAGAAAAACAACTAGGACGTGAAAAAGTAATTTATCAAGAGACTTATGTGGGCAGGTCACCCTCAAATGCAAATTAAAGTGAAAACAACGAATTCCAGTTTGTATGCACCACGTGTGGGGTTTTGCTCTCCAGCCCACCCAGAGCTGTTTAGTCCATGCCCGAGGGTGGGTATACTGCTGGGGGCAGTTGGGGGCCATCCCCGGAGCCTCACAGATGGATCTCCAGCATACTCGCTAGTTTCCACCCTATGGACTCAGCTCAAGGAAACCATGCATTTTTACCATGGCCCAGCCAACGGTGGAAGCAGTCCAGAAGCCCTAGCAGTAGGGAATGTCCGGAAGAATCATGGCTGTCAGTGTCAGGGTGGAACTTGGGACAAAGTTGTGATTTGGAGACCGACTACTGCCGTGGTTCAGTGCTCAAGATAGAAGGCTGCCATCTGCACGCACACCGCTGGCCTGTGCTCTGAGGCTCTTCCTCCCTGTCTGTTCACAGCTAAGCCTCCTCCCCATGGTCATCTCAGGAGGAGGTCCACATGTGTCCCGCTGCCCAGGCCAGAGACTCAGGCTCACCTCTGAAGAGTTCCTCTCTGCAATCTTTCTGTCCCTGAGTCCAGGGCTGCTGCTGCTTGTGCTGGCCTGGATACATCTTTCTGTTCCCAGTGCATGGCTCTGTCTGCCCACAGTAGGCACTGACGAATCTGTCCACTCGCCCCCCACTACTGTGGCCATCTTCCTCTCCAGTTCACGCAGCTCAGCACAGGGTGGCCAGAGGGGGTCTTGTCAGCAAGATCTGCTTTCTCTCCTCCATCTCAGGCCCTCACCGTGTCCACTTACTAGCTGCCGCCCCCATGCACTTTGCCCTGTGGGCACTCACCGCCACTCAGCTGTCCCACGTGGGCCCGCACCCCACCTAAACCAGGTCCAGTACCAGGAATCCATGCCTTTGCGGCCTTGATGTCCTCCCAGGAATCCAGGACTGAGCTTCCTGGGATCTTTAGTGTGGGAACCAGCGGGATGAGGAGCCAGAGTTGCTGGGACCTTGGGTGTGGGATCAGGAGCTGGGGTTCCTGAGATCTTCAGTGCGGGATCAGGAGCCAGGGTTCCTGGGGTCTTTGGTGTAGGAACAGGAGCAGAGATTTCAGAATCTTCAGTGTAGGAATCCTAGCGGGTGCCAGCAACACCCAACCATTCCCTTAACGTCAGGCCCACCAGTGCTCCCAGGACCAGGGACCTATGCCGCCTCTGTCCTGCTATTTAACTGTCTCTTCCTCCACCTATTTTGTGTGGTCCCCTAAGGACAAGTGCTCTTGGCCCTATCTGCCATTAGAATGGGGGGGGTTATGCCAGCCTCAGAGGGAGCTGTCCACATTTTGGGTTGCCATTTGTCTGATAGAGACTCAGCTCTTGGGGAGAAGGGGATGAGAGGAAGAGTGGGCAGCTCACTGTAGGCTGTATACCCCACACGAGACACTGCTCTGGGCCACTCAGCACATCAACCCACATGCAGGCTGGGAGGGGTGTGGTGCCCCTGGCTCACTCATAGGGCCTGTGGGCCAGCAGCTTGCACACAGCCCCTGGGGCAGCCTCCCTCACCTGCTGTTGGATGGGCCTCCATCGCCATCCTTGAGACCCCTGTATGGAGGAGGACGGGGTGGACCACACCGGGTTATAGATGCCCTGTAGCATTTCACTGAATGTGATGTGTCCTCGGCTGTAAGGCTCACTGTTGTATCCACGAGGGGCAAGTAAAGCCTGCCCCTCAACCATGACAGGTCATGGATTGCATCCTGGGCCCCCTGCCCTTGGGCCGGGAGATTGGACAGTGCACGCCCTCTGCCAGCGTCTGGCTATCGTCAGATAGGGAGCACGTGGGGTGGGCATGGGGGACAGTGACCTGGAGGCTGGCCCTTTCCCGGGGGCACGTTGCCGTCTGGGGACCCTGTGTGTGTTTGTGCTGGGACCGTTTGTTGTGTCTGCCCCCCTCCACACTCACTGCCCCATAGTGCGACAGCGTGGCCCTTGCAGGGTCTGGGGGTTTTGGGATGCTGTCTGTCCTTAGCATCCTGTTTCACTGGTGCCCACAGGGAAGGTGAGCCCACACCCCTCCTTCCCCCCTCCCCCGGCACACACACAGTGGTCTCCCCTGGGCGGGACCCTGCGCTGCTTAGGGAGTCGAGCCCAGAGCCAGCAGGGTTGCCTATCCGGATATCCCAGCAGGGGCTCCTGCCCTGGGAAGGCCACCTACAGTGCAGTTAGGGGAGGAGACCTGTGGGAACTGTGGGCCTCTAAGGACTGTCCCAGCCTGCCTCCAGGCTGGGGGTGGGGGGAGCGTTTGCAGCACCCCCTGCCCCCCAGGGGGTTGTCTGGGCTGGTTTGGAGCAGCTGGAGCCTGGGGGCAGCAGGCTAGCCGGCAGGCAGCCAGGCTCAGTCCCTGAGGGCCAGCGTCTGACTGGTTGGCTGCTGTCCTGATGGCAGGTGCTGAACGAGGCAGTGGGAGCACTGATGTACCACACCATCGCGCTGACCCGGGAGGATCTGGAGAAGTTCAAGGCTCTGCGTGTCATTGTCAGGATTGGCAGCGGCTACGACAACATCGACATCAAGTCAGCTGGGGATCTAGGTAGGGTGTGTGCAGCCTTTCCCTTAGTGGCTGCATCCTAGCTCTTTATTCTTGTGGGCTGGCTTCGCTTTACACCAAGGATTGTGTTGCAGCCCCTAGTTTGGTTGGAGGCAACTTGTGAGCCCGCTGTCAGGGTGCGGCCCCCATGCCGGCACCCAGGTCACTCAGTTCGCAAAGGAAGTCTTGTGGGGGGCATGCACGTCCTGTGCGTCCTGCTTGTGCAGAGTAAACCTGCCCAGGACCCTGGGCAGCCTCCCAAGGAAGGCACCTGCAGCCGTGGGGAACCATGGCCTGCATGCTTTCTGCCCCATGGGCTCCTGGGGGCCTTTGTCCCTGTGCACCAAGTCTGCCTGTTTTGTGAGGTTACAAGCCAGGGCTCTGCTTCTGCACCTGGGACAGGTAGGGCCATGCCCTGTGGTCAGTCTTGGTAGGTGGGGACTTAGAAGTCCCAGGACCTGGTCTGCGCTCTCCACCAGCAGTTTTGTCCCCAAATCTAGGGGATGACATAGCACGGTTCTCCTGCTTCCCACCTGTCCTTGCATTTCCCAGCCCGCTGAGTTTTTTCTGGAAGGGAGTAGAGGTCCACCCTGGGCCCTCTCATGGAGCTCTGTGGGTGTGTTGAGTATTGTCTTGGCATTTGGAATAGCTCAGAGAGCGTCAAAGCTCCTTCTGGCAAGCAGGGAGGTGACTAGTTCCCAGGCAGAGCAAGGAGATGGCAGGACAGGGCAAACGAGGGTGGAAGGGGCCAGGCTTGGGAGAGGCGCATAGAAACGTGGAGGGGCTGGGTCCACCTCTGGACCATGAGGCCCTGGCGAACCGTTGGCCCCCAGTGGTAACCAGCCCATGTGGGCATGGGACGAGCCAGCGAAGCTCAGTTCAGAGGAGAAGCCTGGACCAGCTCTCTGTCTGTGGCTGTTGGGGCTGATGGGTCTGTGGGAGCTGGGAGAATGGGACCACCCTGTCCAATGCTGGGTCCCAGTTGGCCTGGGAGCCAACGAAGACAGGCGGGGTGGGGCCTGTGTGGCTATGTGAGGCTGCGGAACGCTCCAGATGACAGCCAGCCCGTGACCCCCTTCGTGGAAGGTCCAGTGGCCAGCGGTTCAGGCAGGGCAGACCCAGGTGTTGGCATTTTCCTAGGTGGCTCTCTTGTGTCCTTTCCTGTCTACTTGCTGGACCTACAGGCAGCTTTTCCAGGTGGCTTGGGGTGTGTCCCCTGCATTTGTGTCATGGTCTGATCTTTTGTGGGGAGGGGGAAGTGCCATTACTGGCTTGGGTGACTGTCCCCATGTGTCTCATGTTTCTCAGGCATCGCTGTCTGCAATGTGCCGGCGGCGTCTGTCGAGGAGACGGCCGACTCGACCATGTGCCACATCCTGAACCTGTATCGCAGGACCACGTGGCTGCACCAGGCACTGCGGGAGGGCACGCGGGTCCAGAGCGTGGAGCAGATCCGGGAAGTGGCTTCTGGAGCTGCCAGGATCCGCGGGGAGACCTTGGGCATCATTGGACTGGGTGAGTTCAGCTCCGTCTTCACCCTTCGCAGGGGTTCAGAGCCCGTGAGCCAGGGCTTGGTGGGGCTGCCAGATAGTCTTCCTGCACAGGGCCTGCGTGTGGCTGACCTGTCTGCCCAGGAGTGCTGAGTGTGGATCATATACACACATGGGTGGCAGAGCCCCAATACCATTCCTGTGCATACAGCCATGCACTCATGCCTGTCACTCACACACTGACGGACCCTCACCACACTCGGACATGCTCCCCCTGCCTCCCTACCGCCCCACCCCATGGTTGAGGGGAATTGGCTTTTAGGTGAGGGGCAGATGGCCCCAGCCCTGCTGTGGGTGGAGCGAGCTGGTTCACCCGCGGTGAGGACAGCCATTCGGGGTTGATGACAGCCCTCTCCTCTGCCATGTTTGTGGTCCGTCTCCATCTCTGAATTTGGGATCTGTGTACCTGGGAGGCCCGGGGTGGATGGGGCGGGAACTCACTAGCAGCCCCTTGTCACACTGCTTCCTGCCCTTCCTCTGGGGAGGCCCCTTGCCTGCCCCTACTCCACTTGTCGCCCACTGGGCCATGTGGGGGACACCTGACAGGTACGCGCTTGCCTTAGTATAAGATGCCAGGGCCACGGCTGTCCACAACATGGGCTTCTCGTCCAGGAGAGCTCACTGTCTTGGTGCCTGTGGGCATGCGGCCCCCAGTGCTGGTCCCCAGGGGCACCCTGCACCTTGGGGCCTGGGGTGGGGTTGTTGGGGGCTGGTGGGGAGCTGGGCTTGCCTGGCTGGCTGGATTTGGGGGCCACCTGGCCTCCTGAAGCAGTGTTGTTGGGAGACTGAGCAGGCCTGACTTCAGTGCAACTCCAACCCGGTGAGCCTGTATCTCCCCACCCTGAGGTCGTGGCCCAAGCCGTGGTCAGGAGTCAGCCACTCAGTCTAGTCTGACACCAGGGCGCTGTTTTGCGACTGTTTACACCATGGTCTGGGTCTGGGTACATGTCAGGTTCCATCTGCCAGCTTGTGTCGGGAGGTAGACAGGAGGAGACAGCCGGTACTTGACCTCACGGTGCTGTGGGTTCATGTTTTGGGTAGAATTGGCAGGATGGCTCCACTCTGGCCTCACCTGGGGTCACTCATGGACAAGGCGGTTCCCTGGGGCCTTGGTGACCCTACCCTTGTGGCAGATGCTCTCTGGCAGGCAGGTGCAGACGAGACCATCCCCTGCTTGTTTTCTTTGTCAGCATCCTCTTGCTCAAAGCAAGGTCCAGGGGTTGGGGGGAGCCCCCTGAGATGTTGGAACCTTGGCCACCACCCCCCAGTGCTTGGCTGCCTGGTGGCCCCCGGTGTCCAGGTTGGCACCCGCCTCCTCAGGTACGGGGCTATGAGCCCTGTGGCCTGCACCCTCCCAGGTGCAGGGGCCACACCTGCGATGCTGTGGCTGTCACCCCATACACTCCCCGGGGAGCCCCTCCAGCCCCCTGCACTCCTCTCCAAATGCCCTGTCCACCACACAGCCGGGCAGGGGCCCCGGGGCAGACAGGGCCTTGCTCCCCTCAGTGTCAGCCCTAGGTCCGTGGGGATGCAGGCTGTGTGGGTGTTGCTCTGTCCGTGGCCATGGTGACGCCAAGTCTCACCCTGTCAGGCCGTGTGGGGCAAGCGGTGGCGCTCCGGGCCAAGGCCTTCGGCTTCAACGTGCTCTTCTACGACCCGTATCTGTCGGACGGCACCGAGCGGGCACTGGGGCTGCAGCGGGTGAGCACCTTGCAGGACCTGCTTTTCCACAGTGACTGTGTGACCCTGCACTGCGGCCTCAATGAGCACAACCACCACCTCATCAACGACTTCACCGTGAAGCAGGTGGGTGCACCCACAGGCTGGGGAGCCCACTGCAGACCAGCCTGCACCTGGAGCTGTGCCGAGGCTCCCGGTGTTCCCACGGCTGCAGCACATGCTGCGCTCAGGGTCTTGGGCCTCGTTCTGGGTGTAGCCTGCGGGTATGGGCATGTGTGCACATCCGTGTGCGTGTGTGTATGCATTCTTGCACACCGATTGCCGGTTGCCTGTACTTGTGTGCTGTATACCACGGTCCCTGCCCCCTTCAGGGAGCATGAGGCCTGGCACCTGGGGTCTTATCTATCTGCCATCAGTGGGTGTGGACAGACGGCCAGGGTGAGCATGGCCCTGGGGTGCTGTTGCCAATAACCAGCTGTGAAACCAGGATGGGAGAGCTGACCGAGGAGGAGCTGCCCTGAGCCCCGCGGCAGGGGCAGCTTACTTGGTCTCTAGGAGTCTGTCCCTTCAATCCCCTTGGCGCAGGGAAAGCCCCTGTTACCATGAAGCCCGAAGGGGAGCGCCTTCAGGGCAGCTCTGAAGGCCTTTAGCAAAGGGAGATGAAGCTGCTATCCAGCTTTGGAAATGGGGGCCTCTGGTGGGGCTGCTGCACTGAGGATGCTGTCTTAGGGCCTGTGTCCCTCACTCCTGGCCACAAGTGTGTCCTAGACATGCCGCACCCTTTCTAGGCACTCCAGTGCATCCTAGGGACCAGACCAGGACACCCTACACCCCAGCCCACACCTCATTGCCAGGAACAGGAGGAGGCAGGCTGCGTATTGGCACCTCTGCCCCAGCTAGGCATCCTCAGGGTGGAGCACCATTCGCACAGACCCCTGAGCCCTCGTCCTGCCGCCAGCCCCTGTCTGCTTCGAGTCCCTGCCAGTACCGTCCCCTGGGTGTTGGTGGGGGCTAAGTGCAGAGGCCTGTGTTGATTCACTGCCATGCTGTTTTTATCTCCTCCCAGATGCGACAAGGCGCCTTCCTGGTGAACACGGCCCGGGGTGGCCTGGTGGACGAGAAGGCCCTGGCCCAAGCCCTGAAGGAGGGGCGGATCCGGGGTGCCGCCCTAGACGTGCACGAGTCCGAGCCCTTCAGGTGCCTCTTGGCAGCACCTGGGTGATTCCTGGCTGCCACCTCTCCCATGCCAGGCCCTTGCGCTGGCTCACGGCCCATGTTGGCCCTGGTCGGGCATGAGTCCAGGCCTGATGCCCCCCTGCAGTCTGCAGGCCCCGTCCTAGGGCTTCGGGTCCAGCCTGAGGTCCAGCTGCGGGCAGGGGACGGAGCGGGGGGGCTCAGACCTGTGCTTCATGTAGACTGTCTGGGGTGCCCCGGTGCAGGGGTCTGGTGACCCCTGTGTGGCCACTTCTCTAAGGACCCCACCTCTGAGAAGCCCATCTGGGGCAGCAGCCAGTCCTGTTGTCGGGAGCCTGTCACTGTGGGGACTGGTGCCCTCCCTATTGGGAGGGCTGGGGTGCTATACCCCAGGCTGGGACTCCTCCCTGCTGCTGACTCCTTCCCCCTGGGCTCATGGCCAGTGTGACCCACCTGGGGTGCCCTGGTCTGACCCCAGGGTGGACTGTGGTGCCAGGCGGGGTCAGGTACCCTCTGCCCTACCCTGACCTGCTTCGTACCGTCTGTAGCTTCAGCCAGGGGCCCCTAAAGGACGCGCCCAACCTGATCTGCACCCCCCACGCAGCCTGGTACAGCGAGCAGGCATCCATCGAGATGCGAGAGGAGGCCGCCCGGGAAATCCGGAGAGCCATCACAGGTGAGGGGGGCCAGCAGGACCAAGCCTCCTCCCCAGGCTTGCATCGCCAGGCAGCCCTGCCAAAGGGCCCGCCATCCCCCCAGGGGCGGAGATCAGCACGCAGTTTACACATGGTCTCCCAACGCAGCCCTTGGTCCCCCTGGTGCATCACACTTAGGACACTTGCTCACGGTCACCCTGTGGGAATCCAGCATGTGTGCCCTTCCTTACCCCAAGTCTGGCTGTGCTGGTGCAGCTGGGCTGGACCTTGTCTGCTGGTCCCTGAAATCCCTGGCCTGGTAGACATGGGGCCACCGGGGAGCTGAGGGCACTGCTTGGGCCTGGGGGGGCTCTGAGCTGTCAGGGGACTGCATCCAGACAAGGGGGAGAGAGCTAGAGGGAGGGAGGCCCAGCCGTGGGGACCCTGCAGCCTGCGTACCCCACCCCCAAGCCACCGCACTCCCAGATGCAGCTGTGTGACGTGTAACATGGTGCTGCCCTTCGCATCCCCGCTGCGTCTCCAGGCCGCATCCCTGATAGCCTGAAAAACTGTGTCAACAAGGACCACCTGACTGCTGCCACCCACTGGGCCAGCATGGATCCTGCCGTGGTGCACCCTGAGCTCAACGGTGCCGCCTACAGGTGAGTGGGTGGGGTGGGCTCAGGGGACACAGCACTTCTGTGATGACTGTAGGCAGGGTCCTGGGGGTGGGGGGTTTCCTGGATGTGCGTGCTCCTGTGGGCCCCATGGACCAGAAGGTCTGGGGGTGAGAGCTGGACATGCCAGACCTGGGGGTGGGGGGTAGGGCAAGGGAAGAGTTGGAGGGGGTGGTCCCACCAGGCAGGGCCTTTGGGAACAGCCCCCAGCCATCCTAGGCCTGAGCCACGGCCACAGGAGGAACCCTGCCAGGCTCACACGACGTCCCTTCTCCCAGCAGGTACCCACCAGGTGTGGTGGGCGTGGCCCCCAGCGGCATCCCGACAGCAGTGGAAGGCATTGTCCCCAGCGCCATGTCCCTGTCCCACGGCCTGCCCCCCGTGTCCCACCCGCCCCACGCCCCTTCTCCTGGCCAGACCGTCAAGCCCGAGGCAGATAGAGACCACGCAAGCGACCAGTTGTAGCCCGGGCGGAGCGCGGGCCGGGCGGTGCCCTCAGACAGGCGTGTGCAGAGGCGGTGCCTGCGGTGGCCGCGGCGCTCCAGAGACTGTCCAAGCGCCCGGCGGGCAGAGGTGGCGCCGGCCTCCCCGCGTCAGCCGTAGTCGTCCTGTCCCAAGGGCCAGCCGCTGTCCTGTGTCCTTTGCGTCCTCGTTAAGCAGAAGAAGTTAGTAGTTAACTCTATCATGGATGTTCTTGTCTGTGTACAGTCTTTAGAACATTACAAAGGATTTGTTTGCGTAGCTGTCGACAGAGAGAAAGCTGAGGGAGCGTTCAGCAGGTCGGTCTCAGACTGTGTCCCTTGTGTGTTGGAACGCGCCCTGAAACGAGGCAGTTGGCAAACTTCTCAGGACAACGAATCCTTCCCGTTTTTCTTTCTACGCCACACAGTGCATTGTTTTTTCTACCTGCTTGTCTTATTTTTAGAATAATTTAGAAAAACAAAACAAAGGCTGTTTTTCCTAATTTTGGCATGAATCCCCTTGTTCCAAACGAAGACGGCATCGAGTGGCTGCCAGAGATGAGGCTGCGCCTGGGCCACGGCGCGCTCTGGCCATTGGCGTCTGTCCTGGGGACGTGGGGCCCAGCGTCCGGCCTGTGCGGGTGCCGTCCTGCTGATGTGGTAGGCTAGCAATATTTGGGTTAAAATCATGTTTGTGACTGTAACCATTTGTATGAATTATTTTAAAGAAATAAAAATCCCAGAAAGAGCCGGCAGGCCCAGCGTCTGTTTCAGTGGCTTTGCCTCCCAGGGACTCTGGCAGGCCCCAGTCCTGGCTGCCACGGGTGGCCCTGGGGAACCCTGGGGGTCAGTGGTTCTGGCTGGGGTAGTGGGTCCAGGCTCAGAAGCTGCTGCGATGGGGCAGCCAGGGTGCTGCCCCCTCTCTCCCTCATGTGCCTCCCCGGGGCCTGCTTGGGGCAAGAGCAGATGCTGCAGCCTTGACAAATGGAAGTTCTGGAAGGCCCGGAAGGCTGCAGGGACCTCTGGTCCGCCAGCTTGCAGACACTCGTGAAGCAGAGTGGTCCTTTCCTCACAGCAGCTTGGGACCAAATGGTCATCCTCGTCCCAGCCAGCAGTTTTCCCGAGTCTCTGGCTAGATGGCGCCCTAGGGGCAGGGATAGGGCCTCCCCCAGCCAGTGTTCCCCCCACCCCTCACCCCCCAGTGCCCTGGCCCAAGCCACTGCTATGGGAGCTCACCCGTCAGCGGTCTTTCCCACATGGTTGCATCAGGGGAGGCGCTGGGGACAAGCGCCCCTTTGAGAGAGCTTATAGGGAAATGCCTTGGATTTGTCCACATTTGATTAGGCATCTGCGGGGGATAGGATTCTGGACTGGGAGCTGCCTTCCCTCTGTGCACATGCCCTTCCATCATCTTTGGGCCTCCGTCATCCCACATGGTGTCCTGGCCGGGTTTCCAGACCCCTTGCTCCTCCGTGGGTGTTCTCCCAGAACTCATCATCCTCCTGGAGGATGAAGCCCAATTGTGGGCTGTTCTTGGCCTTTCTGTCTTTGGTTGTTTGTCTTCGTTCTGTTTCTCCCAGAGGGAGACACGCAAGAAGAAAGCACAACCTGAGCAGGAGTGTGAGCAGCCCTGAAGAGCAGGACCTGAGCACCTGGACGAAGAATGACAGATTAAGTCTGAGGTTGTCGTCGGGCGGAAGGAACAAACGAGAGGGAATTAATCAGGTGGCAAAGGACCAACAAAGTCAACAGTTGGTTCTTGGAAAAAATTAATAGAATTGATCAAAGTCTGCCAGACAGATGAAGACAGAGAGGCTGCCCCCAAGGTCACAGACACCGGGAATCTCGGGGAAGTGAAAAGTCACTTGTCCAAATCGACAGGGAACATGCCGAGTCTGAGTATCTCTATAACCTTTAAATTGAACTTAGAAACACTTCTGCAAAGAAATTGCAAGTCTAGATGGCTTCTATCATTAGTCTCAACAAATGCTTAAGAAAGAAAGAAAGAAATTTCACACACACTGCAGAGGACAAGGAGGAGAACACCCTCCCAACACAGTTTGTGAAATTGACTCGGACTCCAAATTCCTGAAAGAAAAAGCACCATGTAGAATCGTCCTAAAGAGTGTTCCCAAATGGGATGAACTTGCAAAGTGAATCCAGTTGGTGCATGGGGTGGGCTGCCCGGGGCATCTCCGTGGGGTTGTGTCCTCCCTGGGAGCAAGGGCGGGCTGCCTAGGGCACCTCCACAGGGTCGTGTTCCCCCCAGGAGCAGGGGCATGCTGCCTGGGACAACATGTCCCCCCCCCCCCAACACACACTGACCTGGGGAACAGGGGCAGGCTACCTGGGGCACCTTGGTTCTCAGCTGCGTCTGCTCTGGTATCCAGTTTTCATTCCTCAGCTGCTAGTAGTGTTATCTGCTCATGGCTCACAGCTGGGTCCGCTCTGGGTGTGGTCCTCCTGTGGACATTGGTAGAAAGATCTGCTGTTTGGCTCAGTTCAGGACAGTTCTGAAGGTCTGCCAGCTCTGATCACCTGTGGACCCAGCTTCTCCCTCTGCAGTAATGTTCCTTGTTTCTTCCTCTGCACCCATGCTCCTTGTTTCTCACTCTGCAACCATTCCCTTTGCTTCTCCCTCTGCGGCCATGCTCCCAGCTTCTCCATCTGCAGTGATGCTCCCTTGCCTATCCCTCTGCAGCCATTCCCCTGCTTATCCCTCTGTGGCTGTGTTCCCAGCTTTTCTCTCTACACCCGTGCTCCCAGCTTTTCTCTCTGCAGTGATGCTTCCTGTTTCTCCCTCTGTGGCCATTCCCCCCCCGCCAACTCCCGCTTATGGGAAGCTGTGCTCCCAGCTTCTCCCTCTGAGGCCTAGCCCTGTGCTCCTAGCTTTTCCCTCTGCAGTGATGCTCCCTCTGCGGCCATGCTCCCAGTTCCCAGTGCCCATAGGGTGCTCCTGGGACAATCTGTGGGCCACCGTGTGCAGATGCCTGTCTGATGAGCCTTTCCCGGGCAGGTGGACTCAGTTGTAGCCACAGTACCCCTGCTTCAGCCCCTCTCCCCCAGCACAGACGTAGACCCACAGGGAAGGAGCAGGCAGGTTGGCAGCAGCTCTCCTGAGGATCAGAGACTGGAAACATCGTCTTGTGAACGCTCAGGGGGAGCTGGTGTGTCTTACACAACGAAGCACCCCACAGCAACAGAAACCAACAGGGCAAACCCACTAGCAACAAGGAATAAAGGGGTCTAGTCACCAGTCCCTAAAATGAACCCCCTCCCAGCCCCCTTGCCGCTAGCCCTGCCCTTGCCTGGTCACAGTAGGGTGCAGCTCCCAGCCCAGGTGCCAGCCCTTGGGGTCCCCCACCAGGCTCCTGGCTCTCAACTGCTGTGCAGGTCATTGGAGGTGCAGCCAGTGGCTTGTGGTCTTGGGGGCAACCCCATGGGTGGTCCCCGCCTCACTGTGCTTGAGACCACTGCCCTTGGCCCTGCCCAGCAGGTGGGTTCACTTCCCTGCTGAAGGCCACCCAGCCCATCTCTGTCCTGAGGGCCACCCTATGAGGCCAGCCAGCTGCCTCCTGGAGCCCCCTTGGAAGGCTCCAGGGCCCAAACCAGGAGTCTGAGATCCCCAGACCCCACGTCTTCCCCCAAAACCCCACAACCAAGTCCTGTGGATCCCTTCCATGAGCCCACCCGGCGTCTGCTCAGGGTCCCACCCCCTGACAGAGGGGCCTCTGCCTCTGGGCCCCAGGAGCACACAGCGGGCTAGACCACAGCGGGAAGGGAGTGGGATGCATTGGGAGGAAACTGCAGCCCGCTTTGCTGGTGCCAAGGCTGTGGGTGTGGTCGGAGGAGCTGGAAAGGGGACTCCCAGGGTCTGGGGCTGCGGGGGAGGCCTGTGGGAGATGCTGTGCTCTGCTCTGGCCTCTGGCCCACCCAGCAGCCCTCAGAACAAGGCCCCTGGTGTGGGGGCAGGAGGCAGAGCGTGTGGGTCCCCACTCTTCATGGCCCTGTGCCTTGGTTTCCCCATCTGTGCAGTGGAGGCCACGAGCACAGCACGAGACCGGAGCATGAGGAGAAGGTTGGAAGGGAAGAGGCAAGCTCCTGACACTCGCCAGCAGGCGTCGGTGTAGGAAACCCAACATCAACCGACCGCGGGTGCCAATAGGCTGATGGGCAGCTTGTGTACGACTCAGCACAGGCGCTCGGGCCCCTGGTGGAATCTGGGCCATGGCAGCAGCCACAAGGCTGTGCGGGGTTGGGGAAGCCTGACAAGATAAGAGACTCCTTCTCTTCAACTGCACAGAAGTTCCTTACAACTCCAGCTGCGATTCCACCATCTTCTCCCCAAACGGGTCTGGGCACAGGTCTCCCAGCTTTCCAGAAGTTCAAGTCTGCCCTTTTCTTTTATGAAAGACCCACATTAGTCTGGGGAAGGCTTTTGGATAAATGTGAAAAACCCTCTGGATGTGTTTCAGTTAGCAAACGTGGGCACTGATGTGGACGTTCTGTCCGCGGACTGGCCGGACTTGCACTATGGGGCACTATGGGCCGCGGCAGCTGCTTCACTCATGCTGCTTGGACCCGAGGGAGGGCTCACGCAGAGAGCAGCCAAGGCAGACACAGGGTCCTCGGGGGAGTCGGGGCCCGGAGCCAGTGTGCTGCCCATATGCGTGTGCGCGCGCGCGTGTGTGTGTATGCGGCTATGCCCCTCCAGTGCTGAGCCCCCTGGCTGAGCGTGGTAGGGCTGCGGGGTGGGCAGGGCAGAGGTCCCTGCTGGGAGGGGGTCTGCTGCCCTCAGTCCCCTGTCCTCTCTGACAGGGCTGGAAGGGGATGTCTGAGGGCCGCTTTGGGGCCTCAGGATAGTGGGTGGACACCCAGCAAGGGCTCTGTAAGCACCAGCTGGGCCCTGGGCAGGACGTGGGGTGGGGGTGACCTGAGCAGGGACCAGGCAGGGAGGCAGCCTCCCTCCCTGCAACCTCAGCCTTCCCCCAGGCTGGCCCCGTCCTGCTCCTGCCGCCCCCTCACTTGGGCAGGACGGGGGGTGTCAGGGCCACATCTGCTGGAGTGTCGGCTGCACTGTCCCCAGCTGCTCCCAGCCAGCGCCAGCTGGGTTTGCAGAATTGATTTTTCAGCAGAAAGCATCAAGGAGAAAACGGAGACAAGGGCCAGCTGTATGGGTCTTCTGGGCTTGCTGCCCGGGCGGCCAGCGCTCTGTGCATAAAGGAAAGCATCTGGTCCACTGGGCCAGGGGCTGGTGCCAAGCACTCGGAGGGGGACCTCGGGTCCTCGTGACCAGCACCCCTCCCCCACGCTACCTTATAGACCTCTGCCCTTGGCACAGGATTTTCAGACAAGCTGGGGTCACTAGGCAGCGATGGCCCAACCAGTGGCCACACCCCTGGCCCAAGCCTGAGCACTCATTGGGGCAGCGTGAGCACCTGCTGCCCCTCTAGTCCACCCCCCAGGAACAGCCAGAGGGGTGCCATGGGCACAAATGACTTGGAATGATATTCGAAAGGCAGAAAAAGATGGGGTGACATCACAAGACCCCTCAGCAGCTGCCCTCAGCAGCCAGTGGGCCCCTGGTCTCCATGCATTCTTACACTTGGGAGCAGTAAGTACCCGGGGCCTCCTCTCCCCATGGGCAGCACTGGGGAGTCTGTGTAGGATTCCTGGCTGGGGAAGAGTCACTGCACTTTCCCCCAGACCCCCCTTGTGCCTTCCTGTTTTTGGTGTTACAAACCAGCCTCCGGCTTGTCCTTGAGTTGTTGTGAGTGAACACATTCATCCAAAGTGGGTTTCCAGGACTGGAATTGCTAATCCAGGAAACATTCATGTGCAATCTGGGGAGATAGTCCCAAATTACATGCCGTACACATTGACCAATGTACACTCCCACAGCCACCCAGGCACCGCAAGATCAAACCACATAATTCACGTCAGTGGGGCAGGTGAGAAGCTGTGCCTCTATGTACTTTTATTGGCTTTTCTCCTAGCACTAGTGAGACTGCATAAAGCCCATGTCTCCATGTCCTATTTTCAAACTGTTTCAAACTCTATTTTCTATTTGGGAAATTATGACTTGTCTTTTTCTTATTGATTTGCAAGTGCTCTTTATTTATTAAGGAAATCCAACTTTTATTTGTAGTATGAGTTGTAAATGCAGTTTCCTCATTTGTTGTTTATTTAACTGTTTACACATTTATTATCTTTCTCTGCCACTAGATGGCCAGCCCCAGAAGGGCAAGGAATGTCTGAATGCCCAAGCATATTGTCCCCTTCACCCAGGAAACTGACTGGGCTCTCAGCTAATTTTGTGTCTTCCAGAGCATGGGCAGCTCCATGGCAGCCAGGCCAACTCTGGGCTCCGGTCCAGCCTGTGCACCCCTCCCCATTTTGATCCACCTGGCTGTTACAGTTCATCCTCCCAAAACCCACACCACATCCACACCAAAACCCACATACTCACACTCCCCACCCCGCCCCACCATGTGAAAAGAGAAGGTTCCTCCTCCTCATGGCTCTGCTCCAAGTGGTAGCTCCTCCCTCCCAGCCCCCTTCCTCACCAGCCTCTGGCCCAGGGATGACTATGCATCCAGGGCCCCAGCCCAACCGGATCCAGACTAGAGCTGGTCCTGCCCCCTCCCACCCTCTGCCCAGTGCAGGAAGGCCTCCAGTATCTCAGGTCCCCTAATAAGACCCCCACAGTCTCAGGCCCCAGCTCTGGCCTAGAGGGCTTGGGAAACGTACCTTCCAGAACCACAACTCTACTCCAAAGAGAGCCCGTGCCCATGACATGGCCTTGGCAGGGGGCCTGGCCACCTCTGTCCCCGCCAAGGCCGTCTGGTGAGTCCAGGGAGCTGAGGGCTACTGCTCCCCTCCTGGATCTCCCCAGCCAAGCCTGGTACGGCCCACAGACTGTTTTTTTCCTTAGCCATTTCCAGGATCCTCCACTGGTGAAAATACTCACCACTTTTATTGGAAGGCTGCCCGCCAGCCCTGCATGTGGGCTGTGGCTACAGGAGCTCCCCTACTTGGCTACCGACCCCCAGGACAGCTACCAGCACTGGTGCCCTGAGCAGCTATGGCCCTGGGGGCCATGGCTGCCACCCTACTTGTGGGAACACTGAGGCTGGAAGCCAGGAAACTTGAAGGGGGAAGAGACGGGAAGGGGAAGTGGGAAGCCCCTGGTCCCACCAACAGGTTGGACGGCGTCTCTCCCTCCTTAAGGGCTCAGCCTGGCCTGCACCACAGGACCCTGTCTGCCTGCCCCCCGCCTACACAAACCCCTCACACCCACCACTCAGGCCAGGTGGCCCCTGTGGCCCAACTCACCTGCCCAAGCAGCAGCCTCAGACACCCATGCTCAGCCCCCCATACACACGCCCGTGTCAGGCTTGGGTGAGTTTGTGTTCCTGGCCTGGGGGGTCCTGGCTCCTCTGCCCCCTGACTGAGACCCCCAGGAAAGCTCTACTGCCCCTCAGGGAACCCCTCCTCCTTGTTTCCCCCCAAGCTGGGCCAAGCCCTGAGTCTGAGGGAGCTCTCTTCCGAGGGCACCTTGAAGGCTTGCTGGCCTGGTTGATGCTCCTGGGGGCCCATCTCAGGTGCACCCCTCTTGCTCAGAGATCCTGTTAGCACCAGGGCACCTTGTCCATGAGGAGGCTTGCTGGGTCCCTGTGTCCCAGCTGAGCCCCTGTGCAGGCAGGCCTGCAGCAGGGGGCGTAGGGGCTTGCATGGGGCTGGGGGTATCTGCCGCAGGTCATCCCCCAAGCTCTGCCTCCCCACCCCTTCCTTCCGCAGTGGCTCTCACCTCCAGCCCTCATGGGGGGATCTCTGCCCCTGAACTGGAGTTCCCACAGCAGGGTCGGGCTGGGGGCGGGCGTAGGCATAGCCCTATTGTGGTCACTGCTGTGGTCACTCTTGGTGGCAGAAGTGAATGGATGGGTGAATGGGGCCAGCAGTCAGTGGGGGTGGAGATGGCCACATGACCCATGGCCAGGGTGGCATATAAGCCAGGCGACCTTGCCTGCTGTGCTCTGCCTGTCCTGGCAGAGCCGTGGCAGCCCTGGGCCCAGTGACCAGGTCAGGGACGCAGGTGCCAAGGTGGCCTGGATGCACCAGGGGTCAGCCACTGGGGCCCTCTGCGGCTAAGTGGGTGGGCAGTGCTGGTCCACCCTGCGGTGGGCTCTTTCTAGTTCCAAAGGCCAACTCCCCAGAAGACACCCTGTGAGGTGGCCAAGGCTGGGTTGCTGCTCATGGCCCACATGGTGAGGCCAAGGGACACAGAGTGAGAACCCCCTCCTGCTCAGGCCCCTGTCTGGCCCCGGGCAGGGCAGGGTCACCCTGGTGGCCCCTGGCCCGGGGGACGGAGAAGGAAGAATCCACCAGGAAGAGGTATCACACCCAAAATGAGAACCACATGCTGGGTCCTGGCAGCTCCCCAGGCCCGGGCTAGTCAGCAGGGCAGGGCTTGGCCCGGGCTCCCACCCTCTGCTCTTGCTCCCAGCCCTTCCCCGACCAGGCTGTCTCTGTGAGAGCTCAAGGTAGGAGACCAGGGACCAAGTCACTTCCTACTACCCTGCCTCCCCTGGAGCCCAGAACCTCAGAGACCCCCAAAACCTGCTAGTCACTAAGCCCTGAGCCTCCCCACCCCCTGACCTGTCAAAGCCTGCCCAGCATCAGAGCTGGGGGCAACTTGTGGGGGCCTGGGAAGTGGGCAGTCTGGGGTGTATAGGGGTGGGTTGTCCAGATGAGTGAGGACAGGCGTGCCTGGGAGGACCCGGACGACACCAGAGAGCATTCAGCCCCTCTACAACCAGCTCCCCGTCCCAGGCCACCATCCCAGCAGATGTCACTGTAAATACATCAGGGGACTTCAGCGGGCACCCAGTGGGGGATATCGGGCACAGTTGGTGCTGGACCGTGGCTGACATCCCTGAGGGAGACTCAGAGGTGGGGCCCTCAGTCCTAACGCCCATCCAGAGCCTCCAGCTGCCAGGCAACCTCCTCTCGACAAAGCACCCAGCTCTGTGGGCACAAACTGCCGTTCGGTGAAGACAGGAAAATGAGACACAGGGACAGGCAGGCACAGGCCCCAGGGTGCAGCTCTGACAAGCGCCCCAGCTTGGAGGAACCTCCCAGGTGATGCCAGCACCGGCACCGGGCTTCCCCCAGGCAGCCGTGCCAGGCCTCCCCATGGTCCCCTGTCCCCCGCCCTGTGGTGGCTTGTCCAGAGCCCGGACGGGCAGTTCAAGGGGCACAGGGGGGGACCAGCCACGTCTCCTGCCCCAGCCACAGGGCCTCACCCGCCCGGGTGCTCCAGAGAACTGCGGCTCCATGCAGGCCCAGAAATTGCCGGAACCATTCTGGAAGGCAGCTGTGCACAAAATGTGTGTTCAGAAACCAGGATCTTCCCAATTCGAGCAGCTTCCAAGAAGAGAGGACAGAAGCTGTGTTTACAGCAGCAATCAAAATGATGGATCGTCCCGGCGTGGTCTGGGCCTGCTTCCTGTCTCTGGGGGACAGAGCTGCCAAAGGAGGGACGCTGGAGCTCACAGCGGCATCCCCTCATCACGAGCGCATCTGAATGTGATGCAGGCTGGAGACTGTCTCTAACTAGGTATGCCTATCACAAGTTTGGTATGAGCAGCCAACGTGGACACATAACTAAGGAATTGTGGAAGGAAAAAGCCACAAGAAAACCACACATCCCTGAAGCTGATGAACACCCTCAGGCGACCACCAGCAAGGTCCACATGGTGCTGGCGTGTGTGCACCCGGCTGCTACCACCAGAGGTCATGACGGCGATCCACACACACAGGGGACCAGCTCCATGGGGGATGGGGACCAACTACATGGGGGACGGGATGGCTCTATCAGGGGGATGGGGACTGACTCCACAGGGGGCGGGATGCCTCAGAGTTCAGTCAGCCGTAGGCGGGAACTAAGCTCCGGCACGCGTGTGAGCACCAGTAAAGCTTGAAAACATAGCGGGCCACCTACCATGTGATTCTGTTTACAGACATGTCTGGGATAGGGATGTCCCCAGGCATAGAGGGCAGCTGAGTGCTGGCCAGGGGCTGAGAGGGACCACTAAGGGGACAGGACGTCTTTGGGAGTGATGGAATATTCTGGAAGCAGATAGACACGATGGTTGCACAACCTCGTGAATAAACTAAAAACCACTGAATTAAATACTTTAAAGGTGAATTTTATGTCATTGAGTCATATCTCAATGGGGCTTTTTTTTTTTTTTAAAGCAAATGTTCCCTCCTCCATCTATCTTTCGGTGGCAACCATGGGCACCTATGGTGAGTGGGAGGCTCGCGCCAAGGCCCAGCCCTGGTGATGCCACGGAGGAGAGCAGTTTCCCCAGGAACATATGGCTCTCTCTGACCTTCCTCCTACAGGGACTCCGAACTTCCATGCGGTTTTGCAGGGCTGCCCCCCAAAACATTCTGTCCACACACAGCCCCTGAACTGCTAGGCACAGGCCTGACCCACTGGAGGACCCCACAGCCCTGTCCAGGGTGGCGAGCTTGGGGAGCTGCCCAGGCCTTTGCTGGGCCCGTGGAGGGGAAGCTTTGGGCTGGAAAGGGCCCACCCAGGGTGTCCAGTAGGGTAGTCGGGAATCCCCGACTCATCCCAGCTTGAGTGGGCACAGCCCCTGGCCTGGTGGGAGCCCCACCATTCATGCATAGAGCACATCCCGAGTGCCGTGGGGCTCAGGGAGCAGGGGGATCACAGCAGGGACTGAGGCCCAGCCAGATGGAGGAGGTAGTGGTGCCCTGGGCAGCTGTATCCACACAGCCTCCTGGGGCAGATTTCACAGGGGGGGGGGGGGGGGGGGGCATAGGCTCAAACACAAAGGCTCAGTCTTGTGCAGCTTGTGCTTGTGCAGAAGGAAATGAAGAGCCAGGGAGGAACCAGGCCACACAGGGCCTCTGAAACTTCCAGAAACTTCTGGTTTGTAGATGTGGCCAGTGGAACCCACCAGGAAGCTGAGATGCTTGGGCTAGGGAGGATGCACCACCCAGAGGCTGATTAGGGGACTAGGGTGGGGGGTTCATCCACCAGCAAGTGCTCAGGCTGCATCTGGTCCTGGAGACCTGAGAAGGTCCCCAGTGCAGTGCCCTCCACAACAGGGAGGGGAACACAGAACCCTACCTCCTTGCTCCCTTCGCCCCCTGCCCTTCCCCCAGCTCAAGCCCGGGGATGTGATATCCCTGCAGACGGGAGGGCCCCCACATCCAGCCCTGCCCTCTATCTGCCCAAGCCCTAGCTGCCTTCCCCACTGGTCTGGATCTAGAGCTGGTCCTGAGTAGGGGTGGTGATGGGAGAGCTGTCCACACCTGGCCTGCAGTTGTTGGGCCTTGGGCTTCCTGTTGGAAAACAAGGGGCAGCTAGAGCCTGGCGCCTAGTGCTACCCTGATGGGGAACAGCTGTGAGCAGCGGGGCAGCCAGCGGAAACCACATTCCCTGAGCCATGAGGTCATGGTTTACATTCTCGGCAGACGGGGACAGGCCACGGGAGCTGGACGATCCTGGCACTGAGCCAGCCGGCCCACCCACGACCTCCTCTTCAGGTGTTGGGGTCCCAGCCTCCACACCCTCGCTGCTTGTTCTAAGGCCCAGCCACTTCCTAGGGGTAGCTGAGTCCCCTCATGCTAGGTAGGCCCCTGCCACTCATAGTCCTGGCTCTCCTGGTGCCCGCTCTCTGCCCGGGGCCTGGGCCCTGCTTCTTGCTTATTATCGCTCATTATGATGCAAGCCACTGTCTCCCCAGGGATGCTGACCCTCGACTTTGTCATTCGGGACCCTGTCACACGGTCTGGACTCTGTTCTGAGCAGGGATCACCTCCTGTGTGTCGATGGCACGCAAATTGGATTTGGGTGGGTTTCAGGGATGTTCTGACACCTGCAAACACCACTCGGGTGAGCAGACGTTTATCCAGAGCAGTTCCTTCTCATAGGTTAACGCCCTCTCCAGGCAACTCCCAGGTGGAGAAACTGAGGCACAGGATGGCTAAGTCACCGCACCCCGCACAAGCAGCTGGCAACTGGCAGAGCCAGGGTCAGAACCAGGGTCCACACTGGTCCTTCCTTTCTTGCAGGCTGGGCACAAAGCCTTCTAGAGTGATCTTCAAGTTGCTTCATCCCATTTGAAAAGCTGGGAATCCAGCGGGGAGCGTGTGCGCCTGGGGACTCTGGGCTGCAGGCCTTCCTGAGACTCTGCTGTGTCTCTCCGTTCGCTCAGGGCCTGTCTGCCCTGCACTGAGCTTGCACAGTTCTGCTCCTGTCTGTTCCGTATTTCTTGGCAAGTTCTGGACGGTTTCTGTTGTCCTGAGAACACTGCCACTCACCTTGCTCATCCTGTCCGTCCCTGTCCTGGAGGGCCCCTCCGCCCCGCCAGAGAACCACCTGCCGCATGGGGTCCACGAAAATGCGAACAGGAAAGTGGGCCTTGGAAGAGGCGGCAGCTGCATGCACCCATTCCTCCCATCCTGGAGGCGGAAGCAGTGAGTGGTCCATCCAGCACCTTCACATCAGCTCCCAGGTTCCTCCTGGGACTGAATGTCTCTAGCTCTCACCCTCAGGTGCTCACTGCTAAGTGACAAGTTGCCCATTTTCATATATTTATCTCGTATCAATGTTTCTTACTGGGCTTTAAGTTTTTAAACTAGGGTCTGGTGTCTTGCGGTCATCAAGGCATGCAAATAATTTTATTCACTTTTTCTGATGTTTACACCATTTATTTGATTTTTTATTATATTTGGTAGAACCTCCAAGAAAACGTTGAGCAGTAAAGGCAGAAGCAAGAATCACCATTCACACCTGTGTTGGTTGGAAGTTTTGTGTTTTCTAGGCAGAATGATCTCGGCCAGTGCTGTGTGCAGAGATTTTCATTTCTTTTTCTATTTTATTATGTTATGAATAATGATTATTGTTACCATTATATTGAAGTATATTACACAGATCAATAATACTGTAATTGATTATTATGTAGTTTGATAATCTGTAGTATTAATGATTGCTGGACTTTGTCACATTCCCTCAGTATTTATTGATCTGGTTCTACAAATTTTCTGTGCTATTTTGTCAATGTACTTATTGAACTCAATCACTGAGCCGCCGCTGGAAGCCTGGAACAGACCTACCAAGTCACAGTGTATAATTGTGCAGATACTGCATTGGATACTTTCTGCTATTCTCCTATTTAGATATTTTTCTCATCTGCGTTTGTAAGTGATATTTGTCTGTAGTCTCCTTTTTCTTTTTATAACAACATCAGGTTTTTAGATTAAATTATACTGGTTTTATAAGATGAATTACAGAGTTTTCCATCTTTTTATGTGTCTTGGAAAAGTTAAAATAACACTGGGACAACTTTTCCTCTGACTTAACTTAAAACATACTCAGCTGTGGACATCTTTTCCAGCTGCTTTCCTTCTTTCCTTCATATTTAACCATCTTTCCACTGTCTTATAGATGTCTGTCCATGTTTCCCCTTATATTATAAGTTATTTCAATAATTGGTATTCATTAGAAAATTACCTTTTTGCTCCAGGTTTCCAGGCAGCTGCCCCAGATTTGCAAGTGATGCTGTTAGATCTCCCAGCTCCTCCCTGGCTCTCCTTCCAGCTCCCGGTTGCATGTGGGTTTCTAAATTTCAATATACACAAATTCTAAACAGAGCTTGTCACTCCTTAACCAGGCTTTTAGGCAGGACTAGCGGGTTCTATTTTATTTTCTTTTAGAAAAAACACTTTATCATCTCTCTATTTTCCTTGTTTTCTACTTAATTAATTTCTGGCTTTCTCTTCATAATTCCTTCTTTCTGCTTTTTAGGAAGTTCTTTTATTGTTCTCATTCTAATTTCCTAAAACGGGCACAAAGTGTCTCACTTTCATTCCTTCCTCTGGGCATCTGAGCGTTGTCAGTTGAGCTTCTGGGCTGTGCTGAGAGGTGTTTACATTTTCATAGCTTTCCAGAGACCTTTCATGTTCAGATTCAATTTTCTAATTTATCTGAGCATTACCTAGGAATGTGTTTTTTAGTTTCTGAGTGGTTAAAACTGGGAGTATGTATGTGACTTTTTGTTATTTATTTCAGGATTTGTCAGATTATAATAAGATCATTTTCACTGACCTACTTTTTCATTCGAAGGTTTTCTTTCCGTCCAAGTATGTAATGTCATGGCCGTGTAGAAAGTCCTATGTCTTCCCTCAGAGGAATGTGAAGATCACAGTCTACATCCAAGTCTGTTGTGTTTTTCAGTCATTACTAGACCTAAAAATGAAAAGAACTAGTGATCGTTTCTTTGTCTGCATTGCTCAGTCCCTGCGCTGCCTTTCAGTTTGGCTTTATGTATTTAGTTCCTATGTTGTGTGGTACATAGTGGTTGATGACTTACGTTTCCGTCATTCCCAACACGTGTGCACTTACTCAGTGTGTACATCGGTGTGCCCCAGTGTTTGTGCTCAGGCTCCTGTCCTCTTAGTGCTGTCTTGACATCAATCTTGCATCCTCCGTTCTGATTCACGGTCAGTTTCCTGGACTTCTTCTGGTATTCCCCTTGAATGTGGGATATGATGACATTTGTACTAATATTTCCATGCTCACAGCAACTACTTCTGGGCTAGTATAAGATGCCTGGGGTGGAGTCCTTCTCCCTCTATGACCCATGGATGACATTTCACTGTCCATGTTTCCAATATTGCAGATGAGATCTCCAGGCCTTGTTAAGATTTTCTCTCTTGAATTAACGTGTTCTTCCTGTCAGCAAGCATGTAGTTTCCCCGCCCTGGCTGCCCCATTCGCCCACAAGGTTCAGGACTTCATGGGTTTGGAAGGGTGTGGGGAAGGACAGGCAGAGGCTCCAGTGGAGTGTGTGGGTCCTAGCGATGGAGACCTTCAGCCCTCTGTGGTGCTCTCAAGCCCTCCTCGGGTCTTGGTCAGTAATGCTTTACTGGAACACAGCCATGCACACTCATGCTCATTTGCCCACAGCTGCTTTCTCATTGTGGCAGCAGAGTGAGAGGTAGGTTAGCTACCCCTACCCCAGTGCTTTAGAGACTGGCAGACCCTGAGCTGTGTGAAGTGACCTCCGTGAGGTCGAATCCCCCAGCCCCTCTGACCCCAGGGCACTGACCTCTTTCCCTTGCTGGGAAGCAGAGAAGAGGAGGTGAGGGCCCTGTCTGGGTAGAGGCAGGGGGAGAAGTCTCCAGCTTCCATGAGCATCCCAGGGGGCAAGTACACCAGGACGGGCCTCCCCCTGTCTCTTGCGCAGGACCCCAATTCAGATCACGGCCGCAGAGCTGAGTTACCGCCTTCACAATGGGAGTGGAAGGCAGGCCACCCTCCTCCACACACACCCTGCTGGGCCCTGCTAAGTCCAGGGGCTGCTTCCCCAGGATGGGCTGCCCCCCCGGGATAGCTGAACCGGGCGTTGAGCTAGAACACTCACCACTTGTCGCCATCCCAGACCCAAGGGGCCTGACCAGTGGCTGCAGCCACACATCTAGGGCGTCCAGTGTCCTGACTGCCAACTCCTCTCCTATGGAGGCAGGACCCTCCAGAGAAGGAAGGAGACTGGAAGGCGTTGCCTGCAGAGAACCCCCATTCAGAGAGTCCTGAGCACTGTCGGAACTTCTGTAACTCCATCTGTGGTGTCTGTGCCTGGCTGGACAATGCCCCCTCCCTAGACGGCTGACCTTGGGGACTCATTGCCCAGGCCTTAAGGTAGTGACAACAACAGGCACGACTCAGGACCTGGCTCCTGAGAATAGACACTCCCCTCCCACAGGATTCCTGCCCAAACTAGCTCTGGGAAAGAGGATCAGCAGACATATGCAAACATGGGATGAGACAGGACACTGACCAGTGCCCTTCAAAGCCCACCAGCCCTACTCCTTCTTTCCCTTTCAGAGTCTGAGGGGAAAGGGACAGCTGATCCTTTCTTTAAATCATTGAGAACAAGGCTTTCTATGCTTTTAGATCTCCTTTGGAATCCCTAGAAGGCAGGAAAGCAGACACCTCAAGAAGTGCAGCGTGACCGCGCCCAGAACCCGCAGGATGTCCTGGCCTCTCCCCTGCCTGTCTCCCAGCCATCTTCCAGAACCTATAGGGCACCCTGACTGCTCCTCTGCACATCTCCCAGCTGACCGCTAGGTGGACTTTCCATGGTCTGAACAGGAGGATCCTGAAGAAGGGGCTGCAACAGGCACAACTCCAGGGAGCCCCCCTGAATATGGGGTCCAGGATCCCTCATGAGCAGTGCCCCTGGAGGCTTGTGGAGGATCTCCTACAATTCTAGGAGATAGTACAGACACTTGGGAGGGGTGAAGTTGTGGGGCTCTGGGTCCTGGAGGGCAAGGGGCCCACCAGGCCTGCCTGTCTGGGTGTGGTCTATAGGGTCACCCACTGGGGTCACTGGGCTCAGTCCAGCTGCCTCTGGGGGAGAAGATGAGCCGGGACAGTGTGGGTCTTCCCTTAGTGACAGGCCTACCCAACCCAGAACCTCACAGCCAGACCTAGAAATGAATGGATCAGGATGAAGAGGTGGCCTGTGGAGCAGGATGGGGGGTGGCGAGGGGCAGGGGTGCCGCTGGAGTGGGGCAGGCTGCTGTGGGGACTGGCCCCGCCAGACAACCCCCAGGCTGTGCTCTTCCGTCTGTGGGGTATGGCCCCAGGCCAGGGGAGCCAGCGCTGACCCACATTTCCACTGGGCCCAGGCGGAAAGTCGGCCACCAGCAAGCGTGGAGCCAGGGCGTCCAGCCGCAAGGCTGTGGGGCCGCCAGAGCCTGCTCAGAATTTCCAGGCTGGGAAGCAGGTCTCTGAGTGGGGAGGAAGGCCTTCCCCTGGTCCTCAGGGGCTACTGGCCTCCGAGCTGGGGATCAGGCTGAGCCCTGCTGGGAGGAAACTGTGTGTGCCCCAGTTCACTTGGCCCTGTCAGGGAGACCGACCCTCTGCCTGCACCTCCAGGCCTCCCAGGGCGGGGGACAGTGTGGGCAGGGGATAGGGAAAGAGCCACTGGGCTGGGCACCGCAGCTGCTCCTCCCTGGGGCTGGGTCCTTTGGTATTCCCTACACCTCTGAAAGGGATCCCTTCTCTTCAGTCCCCCCTCCCTCACGGGGCGAGGCTGGACCACTTCCCTGACCAGGAGGGAAGGGCCTGGACTTGGTGCCACAGACCCCAGAAGGGGCCAGTCCCCCTGGCTGAGCACCTTCGCCTCACCACCACATCACCCCTCGGAACCCAGGGCTGTCCTTGGAAGGTGCTTTTCCTGTGGAACTAGCTACTGGCGCCCTGAAGCCTGTCAGAGCCGGCCTCCAGCTCTGGCTCCGCAGATGACTTCTCTGGCGGGCGAGGAGCAAGGGAAGACCCGCGGGGACGGAGAAAGTGAGAATGAATGCAGAGGTCCCCGCGCCCGAACCCGCTCCCAGGAGGCAAGGCCAGCCTGGCCGCCAGCGAGGCCTGACTCAGAGCTTGGACGGAGACCTGGGTGCAGCACGGCGGCTTGGCTGGGCCTCGGGGTCATGAGGCAAGGGGTGATCTCAGTGCTCAAGCGTGTGGGGGCCAGATGGCCATCTGATGAGCCTGGTCCCTCCCACGCCCTGCAGAGGGAGAAACTGAGGCCCCGAGGGGGTGTGGCCTGCACAGGGTCAGGACGTGGGGAGCCCATGTCCTGCTGGGAGGTGGGGCGGTGCGTGCACCTGGGTGGGTGCGGGTGGAGGGGAGCCTGGAGGAGGGAGGGGACCCAACTTAGGCTGGAGTCCCAGGGCCTTAAGCAGAGGTTCAGTCCCCAGAGAACCAGGGCCACCAGGGCTAAG
This sequence comes from Mustela nigripes, assembly GCF_022355385.1. Classification (NCBI taxonomy): domain Eukaryota; kingdom Metazoa; phylum Chordata; class Mammalia; order Carnivora; family Mustelidae; genus Mustela; species Mustela nigripes. The sequence continues at coordinate 202,625,905 of NC_081557.1, read as the reverse complement.
ATGGTCTGCCGAGGTACGGAACATTCTGGGGAGAGATAGGAGGACTGTCTCTCCATGGGATCCTGCTCATCTCCTCCCAAGGGCAGGGGTCCTGCCAGCAGCCCTGCTGGACCTGCCCAGTGACAGGCACTGCCCAGAGCAGCTCATTGTGTCCCTATGACTTCCACCCACTGCTCTGGAGAGAGCCCTGCACAGCCTCAGGCCCTGAAGCCCAGAGAAGGAAAGAGATGGATCAGGTAGCCAGCCAGGGAGCAGTATGGCTGGGCTTTCAGGTGGGACCCGTGTCCCAGGGAGGACCCCCCCATCCCAGGGAGGACCTCTGTCTCACGTAGGATGCTCTGTCTCAGTTAGGACCCCCTCCCTGTCCCAGTTAGACCCCCTGTCCCAGTCAGGACTCCCTGTCTCAGGTGGGACCCCCTGTCTCAGGTGGGATCTCCTGTCCCAGGTGGGACCCCTTGTCCCAGGTAGACCTTCAGTCTTCCAGAAGCTCCAGGACAGAAGCTAAAGCCAAATTTTGTCCCGTTACTTTCTACTTCCTTCCACTGTGGTGAGAGAACTTACACACGTTATTTCGCTCCCTTTAAATGTGTTGAGACTTGTCGTTCAGGCAGGTGTGGAGAAGGTTGGAACAGGTAGAGGCCACAGGCGTGTGTGGGATCCAGCTGCCTTGTAGAGTTACTCAAGCCTTCTGGGCTTCTGTTGCGTGTTCTTTCCTTCTCTTTTTGATCTCGGTGCTCTATCCCTTATTAAAAACAAACTATTGAAAGTCGAAAGTCTCCAACTTGGCCCTCCAACCACAGGGTCTGAAGGGTGCGGGATCCCCCATCAGAGGGATTCTATCTGCAGACAGTCCGGTCCCGTACACGTAGTTTCTTCTCCCTCACGATTTTCGTTGTCACGTCTGTTCTCTCGCGTCCCTTACCCTCAGACAGTACCCAGCGTACCTGGCACCGCTGTCCGGGCTGAGCGGCCGTTCATGGCCGCGGTGAGCCTCCCTGCATGAGCAGGTAAGCTTGGACTTTAGGTGGGTTTTCAACAGCGCAGGTGCGTTCACATGGTGATACATACATTCCTGACGGATTTACCCTTCCTCATCTCCAAGTGTCCCTCTCAGTCTCTAGGAACAGCGTTTGTCCCGAAGCCATCCTGCCTCTTGGGCACAGTCTTGTTGACTGTGCACGGCTCATTGTCCATCGTGCGCTGAGCTTGCTCGTGTCATGGAGTGCCACCCCAGTCTCCTGCAGACAACATACAGGGACATCGTGTGTGTCACTCGTCTGTCCTGGCTTTGCTGCTTGAATCTGTTCTGTTCCTCTCTTCTCCCATATGGGCTTCCTTTGTGTTAAATAGGTAGTTTCTAGCATCCCATTTGAATTCACTTGTCATTTCTTTTATTGTGTTTCTAAGATTTATTTTGTTAGTGGTTTCCCTGGGAACTGTAATTAATTTCTTAATTTATAGCAAGCCCCTTCCCGATTAATACCACTTTATGCTCAATAACGTATAAAAACTTTGCTGGTACACAGCTCTGTTTCCTCCTCCCTTAGAGCCATCGTGGTCTATAAATCACACATGTGCACATTCTTTGCTCATCAAGACATGTAAACCGGTAGGCCTATCACTGTGTGCAGGTGTGGGGAGGAAGGAGGCAGAGCACATTCACGCTGCCTTCCACACTGACCTCCGCCTCTGCCCTTGGCTGTGCCATTCCTGGGGTTTAAAGCCTTTGTCCATACTCCCCGCATTGTGGTCAGACCCTTTCGTGTTTCTGCAGAGCAGGTTTCCTTATCTGGGAATGTCTTCATTTCTCCTTCAGTTTTGAAAGGTAGTCTTTTCACCGGAGAATTCTCCATTGCTGTTTTGTCTGTCCGCACCTTGAACACCTGTCCCGCTGCCTCTTGTCTCCGTGGCTTCTGCTTCCAAAGAAGTCAGCTCTGAACCCACCTGCAGATCCCTCGCACGTGGGGAGCTGGTCTCTCTGTGTCTCACAGGGTTTGCTTGGGAGGCATCTGGGTGTGGACCTCCTGGCATTTTCCTCCTTGGGAGCCGAGGCGCTCCTTGGGTGCACATGGGAGTGTTTTTCCTCTACTTGGGGACATCTGGCCACTGTGGCTCCAAACAGTGTTTCTGCCCCATTAGCTCCCTCCTCTCCTGGGATTTCTGTGACCACAGGTGGCATGTGGGACCGTGCCTAACGGGTCTTAGGGCCGCTATTCTGTTTCCTTCACTGCTCTGTTCCTCAAGCTGGGGAGCCCCCGTCTTTCTATCTCCTTCTAGCTGATTCTGTGCTGCTCCCACGCTGTGGACTAGCTCCAGCAAATTTCTCAGTTCTGTTCACGCCCCTCTCAGCTCCAGAATTTCCATTTGGTCTATCATTTCTATTCATTCCCAATATTCTCTGTTTGGTGAAACATCATCTCATAATTTAATTCTCTGGACACGCTTCCCATGTCGAAGTCTGTGGCAAGTGCAGCCCCCAGGACACCACAGACATTCTTCCTATTGGCTGTTCCCTGCCTTCTGCTGGCATGGCCACACGCTCGTGTCTTCACGTGTGACGTAGTATTTGGTGAAAGCTGAAGATTTAAAATAATATAAAGCGCCAATCCCAGAAGTCAGATCCTACCAGCATCTCTTGCTTTGTCGCATTTGTTGCCTGTTGAGTGACTTCTCTGAATTGATTCTTCAAGATCTGTATTTTTGCCACATGTGGCCACTGAAGCTCTGCTTCATTAGCTTAGTGGACAGGTAACAACTGGACAAAGACCTCCTGAGATGCCCAGGACCTTGCCGTCACATCATGGCCCTGTGGCGGCCAAACTGTGAGTGCTGAACCATGGCCTGCATGCACCCCTTCCTGCTGGTCCAGAGCCTCTGGGCTAGTGGGAGGGAAGCTCGGGTCTTACCTGAACACGTGTTGCCCTAGGAATTTGTGTGGCCTTCTAGACCCCCGGGGAATACGCTGGTGTTTTCCATGGCTCTCTGTGGACGTCCCATCTCTCAGACTTTCCTTCTCAGCTTTCTGGTGAGTCTCTTGTTTGTCCCCACTGTTATCCACACCTCAGGCCACGGCAAAGTTCATTAATTGTCTGTGACCATTTCCAACCATCACCCTTGGGGAAAAGTCTTATCTGCGGGGTCATCTCTGGACCAAGTCAAATGCTGACAGTTCTGCTAATGGGGTCTTCCAGGAAACCATGAGACAGAAACTGGGACCCTTTTCTAGGAATGCTGCTTTGGCTCCATCCAGGGGCTGACAGGCTGCTCATTTTTAGGCTACTAGACAGCTGAAGAGTGGGGGACAGACCAAGTGAAAACACCTTGTAGCTTGGTGAAGACTGGGGACAATAGAAAGCTGTGCGCCATTGGTGGGAATGAGAAATGGTGCAGCCGCCATGGAAAACAGTGTGGAGGGTCCTCAGGATTTTAGATGTGGAACCACCATCCCCGCAGCCACTCCACATCCAGGTATCTACATCGAAAGGAACTGGGAGCAGGGTCTCCGAGGGATGTGTGCACACCCCTGTTCACTGTAGCATGACTCACAACGGCTAAGACAGGGAAGCACCTGAGTGCCCACTGACGGATGAATGGGCACCCATATGCCCAGAGAGGAGGACAATCTGCCGGCTGTTGCTACCTGGTTAGCCTTGAGGACGCTGTGCCCAGTAAGACCAGCTGGCCACAGAAGGACAAGTCCTGTAGGACGCCACTTGTATGAGGTACTTAGAGGAGCCAAAATCACAGAGACTGACGGGGTGCCAGGGACCGGGAGGAACAGAAACGGGAGTCACTACTGAATGGCACTGAGGTTCAGAGTCACAAGATGAGCGAGTCCTGAGATGGATGGTGGTGATGGCCCTTCAGCAGTGGGAACGTGTTTAATACCACTGAGCTGTGCATGAAAAAACAGTCAGGATGATAGCAAACAAGCCAAACACCTTAAGGCTTGCTGTTCTCACCAAGATTCAGCCAATTTTCTGGATTACAACCCAAAATAAGGAACTCTCCAAAGCCTGTTGCAGCCAGGTTCGTCTCCAGGTGCTGAAAAGGTCCGTGCAGCCGCTCTTACCCGTGTTCTCACTGCTCTCACAAAGGAAAGCATTTCCAGAGGTCCTCACTCTGCCGTGTCTGCTGAGGTCTTGCCATCTTCATTTGGATGAAGGTACCATGGCTACCGCTGAGAGCGGAGGACCATGTCCATGGGAGGCAGACCCTGCCTGTAGCTACAGCCAGATGGAAGCTGGTCCCCTCCTAGGCCTGCAGCTCAGCTTCCACAGCCCCACCTCCTCAACGAAGTGGGCCTGGCAGTGTTGCCAGTCTCTCCCAGGTATGTGGGGCTATCCAGAGGCTGCAAGGTCTGTCAGGTGCAGACAGGGATGCTTGGGACAGTTTTGGGCTCACGGGGCCCCTGCAAGTCAGGCACGGTCACAGGGATCTGCCTGCAGGGGAAGCCCATTGGGCAAGGCGCCCATAGCTCGGCAAGAGAGGAGGGAAGGTGTGTGCTGTGTGGGGTTCAGCTTGCTAGCACCCGGCCCTTCTAGTGCCTTCCTGGACTGCAGAGGTGGCAAAGCTAAACCCAGGATCCAGGATTCCCAGACCCAGTTGGGCTTCACATACAAGAAGGGCTCCGAGAAACCTGGCTCCAGAGCAGAGAGGTCAAGGGTGCAAGGGAGGCAGGGGACTGGACAGGTGGGGCCAGGCGGCCACCCTGCACACATCCTGGAAGTCATTCTTGGAAGGTCAGCCTTCTTAAAGGCTCTGGAAGCCACACCCTTGCTTACATTAGTCAGACTCACCCTGTGGGAGCCCTGATTGGAAACAAAGCCATGACAAGACAGGGCCAGATGGCACCCCCTGAGACTTTCACATGGGGACCTCCAAGGAGCTGCCAGGGCAAAGGCCCTGGGGTGGAACAGGCGGGATGTGTCTGTGCACATGGAGGGGGTGCTGCGACAACAAGCTGGGGAGACCCCCTGGACAGCCGGCCTGTTGCTGGACTATTCAGGCCTTCAGAACCGAGGTGGCCATTGGGAAAGTTATGTGTGCAGAGACTGTGGTGTCTGGCAAGACCAAGGCCCTTGGTAAATGTCTGGTGAGAGGGCAAATGAGCAGACAAATGTGTGCCTGTCTAACTGGCAGGATCCCCCTGGGGAGCCAGACACCAGTGCTTGAGACAGCCTGTCCCCGGGTAGGGTACCAGGCAGGCCTGTGCCACGCCTGGAGACGGCTCTGAAAGGACCCTTGTTATACCAGACCTCAAGGGCCCCCCGCATCCCACGGGGCAGCCTGGGCTCTGGGACCCGGGCGCAGTGACACAGCCCAGGGGGTGCGGATGAGGACACAGAGCTTACCCAGCACTCCCCTGCCTGCCAGGCCTATTCTCAGCAGCCCACAAACACAGACTTCTAGAAATCCCACACAGCCCTCAAGGGCCAGTGAGAACCCACCCAACCCCACCCCTCACACTAGGTGGAAAGGACGTCACAGCTGCCCAACCTCAGCCCAGAGGCTGGCCCATCAATTGCTCATCCTTACTCTAGACTAGTTTGAGCTACAACAGACACCTGAGTGGGGGGCAGGGATAAGGGGTGCCCACTGCTGCCATGTGGAATGGAGGGGCGGACAGGACAGCTCTGCCACTGGAGCAATGGGGGGTCTACAGAGAGCACAGTGGGTACAGACAAGGAGGTAGGGGTGCAGACAGGGAGGGTGAGGTTCAGACAGGACAGGGGTGCAGACAGGGAGGGTGGGGGTGTGGAGGCCTGAACGGCAGCCACCGTCCTGAGTCCCACTGCCTGAAACCAGCTGAGTGACTGATCAAGAAGTGACTTCCGGGCGCCTGGGTGGCTCAGAGGGTTAAGCCTCTGTCTTCGGCTCAGGTCATGATCTCAGGGTCCTGGGATCGGGTCCCACATCGGGCTCTCTGCTCAGCAGGGAGCCTGCTTCCTCCTCTCTCTCTCTCTCTGCCTGCCTCTCTACCTGCTTGTGATCTCTGTCAAATAAATAAATAAAATCTTTAAAAAAAAAAAAAAAAAGAAGTGACTTCCAGGAAGGGACCCTAGAATTAGAGTCAAGCAATTAATGCAGCAGCACCCGCCGGATTAACAGAACCCAATTGACAGAATGTACGTGGTCTGCAGCCCCTCCCCCACACCCAGGGGAGTAGGGCTTTGTGGTCAGGCTCACTTCTGGGCCCCCAGCACTGAGACCCAGGAGGTATTCCTCAGGGTTAATGACTGGATGGCTTTCCCTTGGCGGGGGGCGGGGGCCGGGGAGCCCTCGGGGAGGCGCTGCCTAAGTCTGGAGGGACCTTTGTAGTGGGGTCTCTGTGGACAAGTGCTCCCAAAGCTCCCTCAGGGGATTCTGTGATTCTCAAAAGGAGGCAGGACCTGGCAGCTCTAGGTCAGCAGCTGAGCTGACTCCCTGCTGGCCAGGTCCCCACCTGAGGCCCAATGGAGGCCAAGGGGCCACAGGTCAACTACCTTGGCCTTCAGTTCTCCTTCCCAGGTCCCATTGTATCCCAAGAATCCCCTCAGGCAGGTCCTTGGGGGGGGCAGTCACCACAACAAAAGTGGACCCCCTCCGGGGGGAGCCTAAGCAAGGAAGGAGGGCCCCTGCCTGTGGGCTTCAGGCCAGGGTCCTCTGGCAGCACATCCCACTCCCCCATGCCAGGGTCCTTGAGTTGCAGAGGCTTTCCACATGGATGTGGGGGTGCTGGGATCAGAGTCCCCCATAAGATAAGATGGGGCAAGCCTGAGGCCAGGGCCACCCCTGGACAGAGCGTGAGCAAACCATGGCGGGACAGCCAGCTGCAACATGGCCCTGGGCCCATCTCCTGCTTTCTCTCCCAGAGAAAGGCCCCTGCTTCTCGAGAACAAGACACAGGTGCATGGACAGACTTGCCTTAGCTCACATTCTCTCCAGGCGTGTGGAACTTCTCCAGAGGCTGCAAGGCCCGTCTGCCCAGGCTGGGCTCCACTCCGCATCTCCTGCCTGCGGAGGGTCACATGTGGAGGCCCATCTGTCTGCCCACAAAGCCGGGCACAGAGAGAGCTGCGCAAACATAGAGCCAGGCCACTCTTTGAAAAACGTTAGTTGTTTTTCATGAAACATTATGCTATTTATGTGAATGTATTTTCATTGGTAAGCGAGTTAATATGTATTCTGAACATTTCTGTTACGATTTCAAATATGGGAAGTATTGATGGCTCTAACCACACACACGAAAGCTCTTTGGGGTTCTCAGTGATTTCTAAGAGTGTCGGGGGTCCTGAGACCAAAAAGTTTGAAAACCCCGTGTGAGGATCTGTGTTCAGCCTGAGGACCTGCAATCTGTTTGGCTACTTGGGCTGCTCTCTGCGGCTGTGTGTGTATTTGAAATACAGCTCAGGTCACTGGTCATTTGTTTTTGTTTGTGTTCTATTCCCGCTGATTCTTTTTTCTCTGTCCCTAGGTCACCACTGCCCCCCCCACCCCATCTGGAATGTTAACAGTTTCAAAAATCAGAATGCTTTCTGTTTGAGCTTAAAAGCTCCCTGAGCAGTTCTGATGAGAGCTTCCCTTCTGTTTCCAGACCCCACGATTAGGGTTCTAGAAATATTTTAATGACCATGAGCGGTGACCAGCTTTGGTCATGTCCCCCTGCCAGGCGTCCATGGAGCTCTACCCCACCGAGGGAAGTGGGGTGGGGACCCTGAGCCACCTCCCTGCCCCAGAGAGCCTTTCGTGGCTGGGACAACTCTACCCATGTGGTTCTGGCTTCCCTCTGGAGGGACAGCCTCAGGATGCCCTGGCCAGCCATGTGGACGGCAGCCGTGTGGACGCTGACGGGCTGTGTGTGCCCAAACCCAGCACCCCAGGCTAAGGGATGCCTGAACTGGGAGCCCCCACTTCTCCAGCTCATCTCCAACACAGGGAGTGACGTCAGGCCAGGAATGTGGCCCCTCGGTCCCACCCTGCCTGGAGGGTGTAATATGCTGGCACTCCCCAACCCAGCTCGCCTCCCAAGCCTCTCAGCCACGACTGTGGCAGCACCTCCCGGGAGACACTAAGCCGGGTTTGTTGGGAAAGGGGAGCGGCCCGGAGAGGAGCGGAGGGCGGGGAGGCGGGAGGGAAAGACAAAGAAAGGGGTGCGGCAAGTGGCAGGCGCCCGAGGGAGGAGAGTGACCTCAGCTCCAGAGAAGCATCTGCTCGGCATCAGAGAGAGGGCGGACGGCACTGAAGGAGCCCCTTCTCTCCCTCTCCCCGTCTGAGCTTCGGCTCTCGCGCCGTGGCTAGCTGGGGGCTGTCCTGGGTGTAAATTAGAGCTCTGGGCTCTGGACTCCCGCAGGGATCATTCGCTGCCACAGACCAGCCGCCAGCCCTCCCGCCACTCCTGCTGGGTGAGTAGGTGTGTGAGGGGGATGCACCCCTGTCCCCATCTGGAGGCGCTGGGCCTCCTGGCACTTTCCTGGGCCCAGCAGCCCGCAGCACCGGGAAGCCTGCGTTTGCTGGGGTCATCCCAGGCACCGCGTGCCTGAAGTGCACCCTCCAGATTCCCCCGACTCAGGGATGCTGCCCCCAGCATCACCCCCCTTCCCCTCTATCCCCCCTCTCCCCTGCATGGCTGAGACCAAGGCAGGACTTCGAATCTGCTGGGCTTGGGATCCAAGTGTAACCTGACCCGGCTAGGCTTTCAGGGATGGGGCGGGGTCCCCCCCCCCCCCTGATCTGGATGATCTGGGGGTGAGAAGGCATAGGTGGGGAAACCCTGCACTCCAGGAGGTCCTTGCCTCTGCCCCCTCCCCAGGGACCTGCGGTGCCAGCTGGTAGAGCTCTCCCTCTGCTCCTAGGTCATGGGAGCCCCAAGTCACGCCACCACCTGGGGCAGGGCCCTCTGGGCTGTCCTCCTGACCACACTTGGCTCTGTGGCCAGCCAGCCGCTGGGGGGAGAGTCTGTCTGCACAGCCCGGCCCCTGGCCAAGTACAGCATCACCTTCACGGGCAAGTGGAGCCAGACAGCATTCCCCAAGCAGTACCCCCTGTTCCGGCCCCCTGCACAGTGGTCCTCCCTGCTGGGTAAGTGCAGCGGTGCTGTCCGGTCCCGCCCAACCCGCGGTGACCCTCGCCCCACCCCAGCGCTGCACCGCACTTCCCCGTGGGCAGGGTGGGCGCGCTCATCCCGCTTCATGCAGTGCCAGAAATCTCTGCTGCGCACGTCCTTCCGGGCTTGGGCCCTGCCCCGGGAACATGCGCCCCTCGGCCGGCGGCTCACACGCCCCCTCGCGCGCAGGGGCAGCGCACAGCTCCGACTACAGCTTGTGGAGGAAGAACCAGTATGTCAGCGACGGGCTCAGGGACTTTGCGGAGCGGGGCGAGGCCTGGGCCCTGATGCGGGAGATGGAGGCGGCCGGAGAGAAGCTGCAGAGCGTGCACGAGGTGTTCTCGGCGCCCGCCGTGCCCAGCGGCACCGGACAGACGTCCGCGGAGCTGGAGGCCCACTCGCGACACTCGCTGGTGAGCCGGGCGGCGGTGGGGGAAGGAGGGGGGCCGCGGCTGCCTGGCTAAGCGCCCGCACTCCCCCCAGGTGTCCTTCGTGGTCCGCATCGTTCCCAGCCCGGACTGGTTTGTGGGCGTGGATAGTCTGGACCTATGCGACGGGGACCGCTGGAGGGAGCAGGTTGCTGTGGATCTTTACCCGTACGACGCAGGGACCGACAGCGGCTTTACCTTCTCCTCCCCCAACTTCGCGACCATCCCGCAGGACACGGTGACGGAGGTAAGGGGAGACGGAGGGTAGGGGATGATGGAGGGGAGGGACCAGAGGTCCCCGCGAACAGGTGGCTCTCAGGTTAGTGCGCCGCCTCGTCCCGGACCTCAAGACGCAGGTCTGCACGCGGCAGCTCTTCAGGGCCGAGGGCCTAGGCTGCGCACCAGACTGCCGGGGCGGACCCTGCGGCCCCACCAGGAGACCCCGCCCGGAGACCCCTCCCCGCGGCCCCCACCTGCAGACCACGCCCCGCGGCCCCGCCCCATGCGTGCTCACGTAGGCCGCCGGGTGTCGCCTGGCAGCCGCGGATAAGGATGCTCTCTCCGCAGATAACCTCCTCCTCTCCCAGCCACCCTGCAAACTCCTTCTACTACCCCCGGCTGAAGTCCCTGCCCCCCATCGCCAGAGTGACCTTGGTGCGACTCCGGCATAACCCCAGGGCCTTCGTCCCGCCCGCCCCAGGCCCTGTGGGCGCTGGCGGGAGCAATGAGATCGTGGACAGCGTCTCAGGTGAGCGCGTTGGCGCCCCGCCGCCAGGACCCCTGCAAGCTCTGGCCGCAGCACGGCCATCCTGGGCACCAGGGAGGCCCTGATGGCCCGCGGGCTGCAGTGGGGAGAAGCACCTCTCGGGTTTGCAGGCCACACAGGGACCCGTGACAGGGCAGCTGTCAATACTGACCCCCGTGAGTGAGGTCCTTCTGTCCCACCTGCGCAATAGTCCTTAATGGCGAGTGGCCACCACATTGAAACAGGAAAGGACACTCAGGGCCAGAAACTGTCCCAAAGGGACCTCTTTGAGGAGTCAGTGACACCTCCACACACTCTGCTTCCCAAGGCCACACTGGTAACCTGCTCCCCATGGGGGCCAGTGGTCCAGGGACCACACCCCTCCGTGTCTACCCACTCCAGTGATTCCCCCAGGGGAGTCCCCCATCCAGCTATGGCAGAGCTGGGAAAGGTGCTCCCTCCCAAGCTGGCTCCTGGGTGTAATGTGCCCTCATGGCTAATGGGGGCCGTGGGGGAGGGAGAGGTGGCGGGGCAGGTGGTGTTAGGGTGTGCAAGGGGCTGACTCAAACAAGCCAGAGGCTGTGTGAAGAAAGACAGGGGCCTGGGTGTTGGGCATAGGACGCTGTGGGCTCTAGGGTTCCCCGGGTTCAGCATCGGATGCCAAGGGCTCTGAGGTTTAACCCTCCCCTTAGGAAGCTGGGGCCCCTGGGTGTTCGGAGCTCTTAGTGCAGCACAATGGGGATTTGGGGAGATGTGGGTTTTGGCTGACCAGTGAACTCTTGTACATTTGCCCAGGAGTGAGTGGTAAAGCAGGCCCCCGTCAGTGGCGTCCCCGCGTGTGACCTGTATCACAGCTGATGGTCAGGACACCACTGAATGGATCCCTCTCTGTTCCTCTCCCCTGCCCCCTGGCAGAAGGGACAGTGGGGGTCCAGCCGTGAGCAGGAGTGGGGGTCTGAAACACAGAGCCCCCTGCCAGCCCAGCTGCATCAGAGCAGGCCCCTCCCCTGGCCTCCTGGCCCCCGCTGCCAGAGCTGGCATCCCGGAGTCCCCCATGAGGGGGAGTCCCTGGAGGTGTCTCAGTGGGGGGTTGCAGGTGGTGTGATTGGCGGTCTTGCAACGGGCTCTAAGGCATGCTGATAAATCCCCGATCCTTGTGATGCCCACGTGGGGCTGGTCTTGTACAAGAGACACACCTGCTCACAGGCCTCTCTTGTGTTCGGTCCAGTTGCAGAAACACCGCTGGACTGCGAGGTCTCCCTGTGGTCATCCTGGGGGCTGTGTGCAGGTCCATGTGGGAAGCTGGGAGCCAAGAGCAGGACTCGCTACATCCGCATGCAGCCTGCCAACCACGGGGCACCCTGCCCCGAGCTCGAAGAGGAGGCCGAGTGCGTCCCTGACAACTGTGTCTGAGACCAGAGCCCTGCAGGCCCTCCACCCCTCGTGGTGGCTGAGCCTGGTGGTTCAGTGGACCACGTGGGGCTTTGTCCACCACCTCTCTGAGCTCCGGTGCTGACCAACCCCCCCCCACACACAGATGGGTCTCCAGTGGCTGGATGGAGCAGAACCCCGGGGGGAGGCACCTCCTTTCAACGAGCTCTCCCCTCGGGCACCCAGTCGTGGGACCCGCTCTCCTGGGGGAGTTCAGCCCTGAGGTTACATTGCGCTCCACTCTACTTCCTGCTGGTCGGAGGTCGTCTTGCGTGTGGACTGCGTGTCCACAGGGCCCACAGCATCCACAGGTCCACCCACAGGAGAGCTGCACACCCAGCCCCAGGAGCCCCAGGCTACCGCGGATATGAAATACCTTGGACCTGCTGTCCCTGGGGGCACCAGTGCCCACAGGCCGAGACTGCCCTGGACAGGTCACGTAGGTCAGGTAGATAAAGGAGAACAGGCTCTGACACCTCGCCTTGGCATTGTCACATGACCCATCTCCTTTCACTTGAATAAAGACTGTTTCCTGACCTCAGGGGCCCTTGTCTTGCATTTCTTGGCAGGGCCCCGGGAGGGCCACTGTCCCACCCCAAATAGGGTCTCCCCTGCCTGGAGGGCATGCCAAGATTCCTGGAAGGACACTGGGCAGCCTCTGACTGGCGCGAAGGAGGTGTTCACACACACCCAGCACGCGGGGGGCTGCTGGCAGGACTAGTGGGGACTTCAGAGGAACAGCGAGGCCATGTGCAGCCACCCACAGCTGTTCCCCAAGGCCGGCCGTTCCCTGCGCCTGGCCACTGACTGCCAAGCCCCACCGCCTCATACAGCTTCCCTGAGGGCTCACTGTTCCTCTCTCCGGGCCCTTGTCTGAGGTCAGGGGTCCCCACCTCACCCACCAGCATGGATCCCATGGGAGTCTCTGAGCCCTGGGCTGGGCTGGCCACTCAGAGAAAGACCAGGAGATAGGGAAAGCCTCCTCTCTATTTCTAGAACATTCTTCCACCTGCTTGGACACATGCAGAATCAGATCCAACAACTAGCCCCTCCCATCTTCTGTCCAGGGCAGTCAGTGGCCCTCTCCCACCCACCTCCCCCACCCTTGTCCACCACCCTCTCAATGTCCCTGCTGATATCTGCTTACTTCCATACAGAGACCCCTCTCACCTCTGCTTCTCTGTTTTCTCTGACACCTCTCCCACCCACTCTCTTGAGGGGCAGTCTCGGGTCCTCACATGCTCAGACCTGCTGAGGAGCCATCCACACCTTATAGAAGCAGCTCATGCATGACACTATACCCAGCCTCGGACACGTCCAGGGCCATCCCTCTCCTGTCCTTTACTTGGTCATTCTTAGCAGCCAGTGTCTTCCCCTCCTATCTTGAGGGTCGTTTCTCTTGGCCTCCCTTTCCCCGTCACGTCCTCCTGCTCCTATGTCTACTTCCACCCACTCGCCTAGGAAGGACTCTCCCCATTTCTGGTTCCCAGTGTCTCCCTCCACACGGGACTCCCTACTTTGCTGCCGTGGGGGGGCTCCATGTCCCCTGCACTGCTGCACCCAGGGTCCACGCTCCTTGCTCTTTGGCCTCTCCCTCTCAGCAACCCCTCCCCCACCCGCCTACCCTCCCAACATGTCCCCGCTGGATAGGCCGTTCTCCTTCCCCATCTCTTCTGATGGAGCTCCTCTATCCTGGACACCCCTCCACACTATGCTCCTACACTGCCCCGATACTCCTCCCCACTGCTCTCCTTCATCCACCCCCCGATGCCCCTCCCCACGGCTCCCCTTTACCCCGCTAACCCTCCCCATGACCCCCCCCCCCCCCCCCCCCCCCCGCCCCCCTCCACCCCCTGACACCCCTCCCCACAGCTCTCCTCCACGCCCCCCCCACCCCTTCCCGTGAGCTTGATCTCAGGCCCCTCCTCCCTATATTGTTGCTAACCTCCTTGTACCCATTCCTCTCTCCAGAAGAGATGTAGGTCCCCAGTGGTCACCTTGACCTTGGAAGCAGTGAAAGAGCAGCTTGTGACCCTTTATCCCCCATCAGGACGTAGACTTTCAGCCAGCACCTCGGGTATGTCCTGCCCAACAGACTGGGGGCTGTAGCCTAGGAGAAGAGACTCACCTGAAAGATGTTCTCAGCAGATGGTCCCTGAGGGCCTCTAAACACATCACCTCAGGGCACAGCTGAGATAACTCATGACACCTCGCTTTCCAGGGCTGGGGTGCCCGCCTGTGCTCCTCACTGAGAGCCCAGAAGGACCTGGAACATGCAAGAAGGCCCAGCCCCCTCGCTGCCATGCCTCAGCCTCCCACAGGCTTGCCTTTCCGCCTTCCAGGGGAGCCCCGCTCTGGGTAGACTCCTTGGGAGTGCTGGAAGCAGACGTTTCGGTCTGTCGGCTCAGGCACACAGCGTGCCCATGGGCAGCAGTGGGCACAGTAGGCCCCTGGCAAATAGCCTGGGGTGAAGGGCGTGCACTTGGCCGCGGTCCGCACAGCGCAGCCCGGGCATAAGGCACAGCCGCCGCACGCCTGCTAAATGAATGAATGGAGAGCTCAGTCATCTCTGTTTCTCTTCCAAGAGGCCTGATCCTGAGCCCCTGCAAATACTAGACCAACCAAGACTTCTTCCAGACGCGTGTGATACGTGTGCATCACGGAGTGACTGAGGGCAGGAAGCTGGCAGTTCCTTGGGGGCCGCAGCAAGAACCAGCAGGAGCTGGGCTCTTGCAGGAGGCTCTGCTGGCCAGGGTGCCTTTAGCCTGGGGTGTCTGAAGCATTTCCCGGCACCAGCCCAGAGTGGGGCTGGCCCTTCAGGGGCCCACCCTCTCTTGCATTTGGATCTGTGTAGCAAATGAGGCCATTCCTCAGTAGAAGCCCATACTCACACGGGCATGAGGCTGGAAAACCCCTAATTATAGGCTTTGCTTGGAGAGTCCTGCGCTGGTGACGCCCTGAGCACAAGTCTTCCCAAGACCTCACTGTGGACTCAGGGCTCAAACACCCACCATATAGTATGGACTCACCCTCAGAACTCACCAATCACATGAGGAAAGCCAGCAAACCACAGAATCAAAGCCAGGAAGTCACGGATGGGATGATCGGGGAATAGGACATGACTAAGCCTGTTGACTGTGTGATCCGAAACTGCACTCAAACCCCAAGTACAGAGCGTCCGGGAGGCTCCGTCAGTCAAATGTCTACCTTGGGCTCAGGTCATGATCTCAGGGTCCTGGATCAAGTCCTGCATCAGGCTTCCTGCTCAGGGGGAGCCTGCTTCTCCCCTGCTCATGTTCTCTCTGTCTCTCTCAAATAAATAGGTAAACTCTTTCAAAAAAGAAGGCCTCAGGAGTGTACTGCAGACCTGAGCACCTGGCCTGACCACAGACCTCAACCTGAGAAGCTGGACTGGGTGCCCCAGTCAGGGACAAGACCGTGTACTGTCTGCAGGGGCTAGAGGGTCCTGTTGGAGCTCCAGCCAGGGGGCGGGGCAGAGCTGGTGCGGGGACGGAGGGGGGGGAGCCCCCTGCAGCTCCCAGCCCCTTCCCTCCTTCAGGAGCATGGCGGTGCATGGGGCCGCTGGGGGTGACGAGCATCACTCTTTGGGGCCAGAACATTTACTGCCCCGAGATGCTCCAGACTCCAGAGCACAAGCCAACTTGGAGGGGCCTCGGCAGAACACACGCCGGAGCCAGCACCCTGCAGATGGCCCCCCAGAGGGTGCACAGGCCCTGTAGCCGGCTTAGAACCCTGGCTGGGTTAGGCACTGAGATTTAAGGGGTGCGGGATAAAGCCGTATATAGAACCTACATCAGACGCTGGTGCTGCCGGGCCGGGGCGTGAGCTGCTCCTTTCAGAGGGCAACCAGAGACACCCTCACTGACCAGCCCACCTCTGAACAAAGCTTGACGGAGGAGGAGCCCGTGATGACCGGGGATGAGTGTCCCAGTAGGGTATCAGCTAGAGGTGCAGGCCCTGCCATGTCAGGGGGACGGCCAGGAGGCGGAGGTGGGGCCCAGAGAGGGGGCACCAGCAGGAGGTCTACTGGGCGGGCATTGAGGGAGTGTCCGCTGCTGGTGACGGGAATCCTGTGAGGAGAAAATAACTTGTCAGTGCATGCTTGTTTCAGAGCAGCATGGAGGGGGCCAAGGGTAGGAGAAGGAAGAGAGTGAGTGGGCCCTGCTCAAACCCAAAGAGAGGACAGCAGGGGCCATGGAGATATGGTCAAAATGGTAAGAAGTGGGTAAAATGGATAAATGGATGAAGTCCGAGTTCATTTTGACGTAAAGGCAAGAGAGAGTTGCTCATAGAGCAGCATCTAAGTCTATGCCCAGGGACATCCACCTCAAGCCCTGCCTCACTCACAGCATGAAGTTCAGATAGGTCTGGTCCTGCTGGGTCAACTTGGAGAGGGGGAGGGGCAGGGGCCGGATTCATTCCTGAGATCCAGGGGCTCCTTTACTGCTGTTATGCTGAAAGATGAGGGACATTGGAGCAGATGAGGGGGTCCCAGCCCCTGTGTTGACCACTGTAGGTCTCCCGCATGGGCGAGACCTGTGTATGCTGATTCCTGGGGGATGGCTGGCAGGGCCCCGCTGGTGTCAGGACCAGGAGCCTGCATGTTGAGGATGGGGAGGGGGCTCATGAGAATCAATCCACTTGTTTAGCCTCCACAGGCAGGTGACGGGCGTGGGCTGAGAGGTCAGATGGATCTTCCCAGTAGAGAGGGCAGACTGAAAACTCAAACCTAACTCCACTCCTGCCCAAACGCCACCAAAATTACAGAAAAGGCATGTCAGGTGCTTATACGGGGCTCAGTGTCTGCCCAGGCACTCGGGGGCACATCTTCCCCCCCACACACCTTCACCTTAAACTCCATGTGAATGCATCCGTCTGAGACCCCCACCCTTTTCCTAAGAGGAGGAGAGAACTCCCACTCCCTCCACCACTTGCCCCAATAAGTAAACCACTGGCTGGTCCTGGAGCAAAGAGGAGTTGGTGTCCAAGGAAGTGAGCCTGGGAGCAGCTGGAAAAGGCAGGGCTCCCAGAGTTAACCCCCTGAGCTGCGGCCCTGGCAGAGTCAGGGGGAGCCCAGAGTGCTTCCGTGCTGAGCGGGCCTTGAGGGTGGCTGCAGCTGTCCCTTGACACCTCGACACCTCGGATCTCTCTGCAGGAAGCTTCGCAGCTCTGTGTGTGGGTCTCAGGCCTCCTGCCCACCGAGTCAAGCAATGAGGGCAACGCAAAAAAACACCAATTAAATAAGAAAACAATTCACTATGGAAAATCAGCAGGAAAAAGGGCCCATCTTATCATTCAGATAAGATCATAGATAATGAAAGTGTCTGAAAAGGAGCATAAAGCGGGTTAGAGAGAGTGGGATGCAATGGGAAATAATCAGATCAATCTGGAAAGGAAGGACTGGGGTGGGGGGCTACAGCGCTAGTCCCCCGGCCCAAGAGCTGAGGGAGGCACAGCTGGGGAAAGACTTAGTGACTTAGTGACCTGGGGGCTCAGCCAGGGCTGTCGGCCAGCACCCACACACAGACGAACAGACAGAAAACGGCAAAGATACGGAAGGTAGAAGGAGTGGCTCTGGGATATTTTCAATGAGATACTCTAAAGGATGTGATGTCCCAGAACTTGCTAAAATACAGAGGTACCTCCAGACCCAGCGAGCACAGCATGTCCCCAGCAGACCAGCTGAAAGCCGTCCAGATCCACATGTACCCATGGATGTGCTAAGCTCCATACAAGAGGAGATCTTCAAAGGACACAGCAGAGCAGGACAGCGTCAGTCGGAGTGACAGGAACTTCTTGACAGCAGCAAAGGGAATCAGAAGGCAGTCAAGGAGTACTTCTAACATGTTGAAAGAATGGAAGTTTGTATATGTCCTCAGGCTAACAAAAACGAAGTCTCGTACCATGAGAACAGCCCTGAAGGAAATTCTCAGGGAGGAGCACGCCCTAGTTCTAGCCTCAGAAACTGCTCAGAAGCAATGTCATGCAGTAGAAACAAACAGCCTTTACCTCACGCACTCATGTTAAGGGGCCAGAGCAAGGAGCCAGAAGACAAGGGGACGACGGCAGGGTGTGGCGCATCTGTGAGGGGAGAACCTGGCTCTGACCTGGGCAAAGGCTGCAGGGGCAGAGTGTGTTGGGTGTAACTACGTTGGACCCTGAATCTCCTGAAGGCTTGCAACCTCCGGGGAGGCTTGGATGGCAAATTACGGCTTACTGGGGTCATTGACAGCTCTCAGCACTAGAGCAGCTTCCCAGCCCCACCACCGGGGCACATGCTTCAGGAGCAGCAGGCACGCGGTTTGCAGGAAAAAAGGTGGGCAAAAAGACCCTGTCCTGGAATACTGGGGATATGTTCTGTGACAGCTGATTGCTGCTCCTAGTAACAAAGGTGCAGACACAGAGGTGGCACCACTGTGGTTGTCCCCTGCCCTGCCCTCCACTGCAAAATCCTCCCTCTCCAGCTGATGTACCCTCCAGGGAATTTGAAAGGCGAGCACACTTTTCTCCTCACTCCGCCTTTATTTTTCACCTTTTTCCTCTTTGGGAAGCTAAATAGTAAAGACAAGGACATTCAAAAGCAATTGCATATATAAGGGAAATTAGGAAATGACCACACATGTCCAGGGAAAGTCTTGAAAAGACCTAGGAAGATGTCGAGTTATCCTCAGCACAGAGACAGCCTATGGCAATCAAAGAAAAAACCTAGGGGTGCCTGGGTGGTTCAATCAGTTAAGCATCTGACTCTTGATCTCAGCTCAGGTCTTAATCTCAGGTCTTAATCAGGGTAATGAGTTCAAGCCCTGTGTTGGGTTCCAAATTGGGGGAACCTATTTAATTAAAAAAAAAAAAAAAAAGGAAGGAAAGAAAGGAAGAAAGCAAGAAAGAAAAAAACATAAACCTTGGGGAACAGGGAGAATCTGATTTTCAGAGTTGCCACATTATTACATTCAAAGGTCCAGTGTTCAACAAAAAATTGCAAGTTGCAAGGCATACAAAGACACAGGGAAATATGGCCCAATCAAAGGAAAAAAGTAAACCAACAGGAACTGCCTCTTGAAAAAAGTCTAATGGCAAACATACTAGAAAAAGACTTTAGAACAATGGCTTTGAAGATGCTCGAAGAACTAGATCAGACTCCCTTCTTATCTGTAATTACTTACATGTAAATGGATTAAATTCTTAAAAGACAGAGACTGGCAGAATCTATAAAAACACCTGATCCAACCATAGGTTGTCTACAAGAGACTCACTTGAGATCCAAAGACACAGATAGACTGAAGGAAAGGATGGGAAAACATACTCCATGCAAACAGTGATCAGAGGAGAGCAGCGGCCGCCACACTAACATCAGACAAAACAGACTTAACTTTGAAAATGGTTACGAGGGACAAAGGACAGTATACACTAATAACATTTCAGTATAAGAAAACATAACAATTATAAACATTTATACACCCAGTGACAGACCATCAAACTATATGAAGCAAAAACTGATAGAATTGAAAGGAGAAATTGCCAGCAGTACAGTAACAGTTGGAAATGTCAGTCCTCTGCTCTCAGTAGAGGATGAACAGCCAGACTGAAGATAAGTAAGGGCACAGAGGACTTGCCCCAAGCAGCCAGCCAGATACAGCAGACACACAGAGCCCCTGCCCAGCAACAGCCCCACATACATTCTCCTCACTCACACTCGGGACAGTTTATAGGACAGACCACATGGGAGACCACCTGGTTAGTCTCAGTAGTATTTAAAAGGTAGATATCATACAAAGTGTTTTCTCTGGCCACAATAGGATGAAGGTAGAAATCAGGAACA
The DNA here is from genome assembly GCF_022355385.1 of Mustela nigripes. Classification (NCBI taxonomy): domain Eukaryota; kingdom Metazoa; phylum Chordata; class Mammalia; order Carnivora; family Mustelidae; genus Mustela; species Mustela nigripes. The sequence continues at coordinate 202,606,376 of NC_081557.1, read as the reverse complement.
GAAGGAAAATGCAACATTCACAAATTTGTCAAAATTAAGTAACACCTCTTAAATCAATTGATCAAAGAAGAAATCACAAGAAAATTAGAAAATATTTAGAAACAAATGAAGATGAAAAATCTTCAGCACAGCAGAACTATGGAATGCAGTGAAAGCAATTCTAAGAGTCAGGGGAAATTCATAGCTATAAACACATTTAAAAACAGAAAAGATTTTAAATCAGCAATCCGAGTTTACTACTTAATGAACTAGGAAGAAAAGAATAGACTACACCCAAAACTAGTGGAAGGAAGAAAATGATAAAGATGAAAATGGAGATAAACAAAATAGAGAAGGGGAAAGCAGTAAAGAAAATCCATAAACAAAAAGCTACTTCCTTGAAAAGATCATCAAAGTTGACAGACCTTTATCTATATGGGCTAAGAAAAAAAAAGAGAGACTCGATTACTAAAAGCAGAAATGAAGTGGGAACATTATCACCGATTCTATAGAAATAAAAAGGATTGTCAGAGAGTACTGTGAACCGTTGTACACCAGCAAACAGGAAAACTTAGATAAGTGGACAAATTCCTGGAAACACAGAATCTACCAAGACTGCATCACGGAGACACAGAAAGTGTCCTTTCTGGTAAGGAGACTGAACCAGTAATCAGAAATCCCCAACAGAGCAAAGCCCAGGACCGGACAACTTCACAGGTGAATTCTACCACTTACAGAAGAATTAACACCAATCCTTCCCCAACTTTTCCCAAAAACTGAAGGGGAGAGAAACTTCCCAGCTCATTCTATGGAACCAGCCTTACCTTGATATCGAAGTTGGACAGAGACATTGTAGGAAAAGAAAACGATCGACCAACATCCATGATGAGCACAGATGCAAAAATCCTCCATGAAATACTAGCAAACAGAATTCAGCAGCGTGTTACAAGGACTATATACCACGACCAAGTGGGTATTTCTTTTTTTTTAAGATTTTATTTATTTATTTGACAGACGGAGATCACAAGTAGGCAGAGAGGCAGGCAGAGAGAGAGAGGAAAGGAAGCAAGCTCCCCGCTGAGCAGAGAGCCCGATGTGGGGCTCGATCCCAGGATCCTGAGATCATGACCCGAGCCAAAGGCAGCAGCTTAACCCACTGAGCCACCCAGGCGCCCCCCAAGTGGGTATTTCTGAAATGGAACTGTGGTTTCCAACATACAAAAACTGATCAAGGTAATGTGTCCCAACAACAGGATGGAGAGGGAAACTACATGATCATCTCAACTGATGCAGGTCTGCAAAGCATTTGACAAAATTCAGATTTTTGTAGAAAAGCATTCGACTAAATTTAATGATAAAAACACTCAACAAACTAGGAACAGACAGGAACTGCCTCCACATGAGAAGAGCCGTGGATGAAAACCTAGAGGAAACATCACTAATGGTGAAAGACTGGAAGCGTTTTCTCAACAAAGAGAAACAAGGCAAGGTTGCTGCTTTCACCACTTCCATTCTGCCTGGTGCTGGAAGTTCTGGTCAGAGCAATTAGGCAAGAAAAATAGATAAAATACCTCCAAATTGGGACAGGAGAAGTAAAATTATCTCCGCATATAATGTTGTTTGTATAAACCCTCGAGATGACATGAACACAAAGCCGCTTAGGACTAACAAGTGATTGCATCGAAGTGTCAGGACATAGTCAACACACAAAACTCCGCTGTGTTTCTGTGCATGAACGATGAACAATCTGAGGAGGGAATCACAGAACAATTCCATTTACAATCGCCTCAAAGAGAAGAAAATGCACAGGAAACACGCGTACGGTGACAAGGCAAGCACTGCTCAGAGGCTGGAAGCTGTGAGAGAGTAAAGACACAGCCCATGTCCGAGGTTTGGGGGACAGGCTGCTGCTGCGACGGGTGGTACATTACACACAACTCTCGTCGAAATCCTCACATGTTTTTCAGAAACAGAAAAACCCATCCTCAGTTTCATATGGAACCTCAAGGAACCCCGAGGAGGGACCCCAACAACCTTGAAAAAGAACACACTTGTTACACCCACTTAAAAACCTGAGACTGGGTCGAATGAAGCCTCCAGCTGTGCCCCCCAATCTCTGGAGAAGCGGTGGGAAGAGCCTGCCAACCCACCCAAGCAGACGGGTCTCTGTGGCAGCAGCAGTGCGACCGGCACCCAGGTCCGAGGAGTGCACGTCAGCCAGGACTCCGGAGATGCGTGCTGGGCGCCGTGCCTGCCCCTGGGATGCAGCCCGGCCTTTGGGGTTCTTGGGAGGAAAAAGGCTGGTTGAGGGGAAGGGGAGCCCAACCAAATGAAAGATTTCAGAGACATCGTCTTATGCAACGTGGGGATCCTGTGGAGACACCAATCCAAATGTGTCAATGGCAAAGACCTTCCCAATCAGGGAAAAGGGACTGCGAACCTGCTACTGGGTGACCGAAAGGGTTATCATTAATCTGTTAGCCATTACCATGGCATTGTGACTAAGCTGGGTTTTTTTAGTCCTTTGAATTAGAGGTGCGCATATTGAAGTTCTGATGGGTGAATATGACCTCTGTTTGGAAAAGTGCTTTAAAATACTCCAGGAAGGAAGCCTGGGTGGCTCAGTCATTAGGCGTCTGCCTTTGGCTCAGGTCATGATCCCAGGATCCTGGGATCAAGTCCCACATCAGGCAGTTCCTGCCCTTTTTGCAAGAAAACAAGCTTAGAGACTCATTGGAGGTGAGGCCTCAGTTAAATTGGGCCTCTCACCTCTTCCTAGCCCACACCCACTGCCTCCCCACCCCACACCCCTGCCCTCGGTTCTCACCCCCTGGCCCAATGCTCACTTCCTTCTCCTTCACCTCCTGCCATACAGTCGGAACAACGACCATCTTGGCTTGGTCAGGACGGCACAGTGCGGGCCATTGCTGGACACCTGTTGAGCTGGGGACTTAGGGCTCCTCCAGTGCTTGGCCCTTGGCCCTGCAGTGTCTTTCATTCCATTATCACACTTCAAAATCCTTCAAAAATTAGAAAGGTGAAGGAACTTTGCCGCTACTGTGCTTGGAAATGCCCCGAGGTCCAGACCTCTTTTTATCTTGTTCCCCGGGATTTGCTGCAGTTGCCCTGCCCAAGTGTGGCCACCATATGTCCCTTCTCACAAAAATCAATTTACAGAATTATCCAATGAACTACAAGCTCTCCATGGGCAGTGTCACTTGTAACTGACCCTTTTCAAGGGAAGTGCTCCTAGGAGTGGCTAAAGCAGCAGAAATGCAAACGTTAACGTTTGTTTTCAGTTTTTATTTTTCACTTTCAACTGCTTTTTATTTTCACGTAGGGGAACGAGAGGAGAAATGCATAATAGAAGACATTCCAAGTGACACACTGATAACAGGTACGTCCAATGTGTTCCACTGAATGTTGAACTCAGCATGTCATTTTATGGAACGGTCCTAGTTTCTCGGTGCATATATTACCTGGTTCATGCTGTACGGTATCCTCTTGAGAGAGTTTATCAGGTTATGCAAACTTAACATGAAAGTAGCCTTTGGAGTGAATTGCACTGAATCATAAACTGGGAAACAAAGATAGGATGCCGCAGAATCCAAGCCTGATTTGTTTTTCTGGTTGTCAGGTTTCCTCAAGTAAAAGAATTTCTGATACCATTAATCATGCTAATTATGGTTGAATTCTTTAAAGATGAATGATGTCTCCCACCTGGTCCGGGGCAACAGTGAGAAACAGCAAATGCGGAGGGCTCTGAGCCTCAGCTCCTGGAGCCCCCACAGCCCGATGGCGAGTAATGTGGACAGTGCACACGTGTGCAGAACCAAGGCTACTTTCCAAGCAGAATGCCCGCGAATCCAGCTCTCGGCATGTGATTTCTGCCCGTTCCCCACACTGCCACCAAACACATCTCCATATGGCTGCACTTACCTGGCCTCCGGAGAAAGAAACACGCACCCACGGGTTTCAGAATTGTATGGCAAATACAGTATATTCAAGTCCAGTTGATTTTAATGCAAAAGAGAAAAAAAAAAAACCAGCAGAATCTAACCCTAGTAGTATTCTCCAAAAGTCCATCATGGATTTTTACATCCAGTTCTATCTTATATTGACTAGTGCCAAGTTCTCCTCTCCATTTCTCTTGGCCATTACATCCGGGTGTTCTATGGCGAAGCATATTAACCCACCCTGCATCAACCCATCCAACACACACAGCACCCTGTGGAGCCAAAGCCAGAGTCAGCAGTGTGAGACCAGGCTGGGGAGGAGCAGAACTGGCAGAAGGCAAGGGGAGGAGAGCCAGGTGGTGTGGAGATGCCCACAGCGGCTGTGGCTGCTTCGGGAACTGTGTTTGGGGCTGTGAGGCACGATCAGGGCCGCCTAAGAGCTGTGCATCCCTGGGCAAGCTACTGAACCTCTCTGCTTCATTTGTGAAATGGGATAAAAATAATGACATCTGTCTCCTCTTGTTGTGATAATATTGGGATTAATATCTGCAAAGCTCTTAGAATGCAGCCAGACACATAGAACATCACTCTAAGTGTTTGCTTACGCCCCCTGACCCTAGCTCTCTCATCCCTGGGGATGTTCCTAGGGACCTGTGAATTTCAGCCAGCATTTGAATGGGCAGAGGAGGAATAAGAGGGACAGGAGGAGCCTGCCCACACTTCCTGCTGCCTGGTCCCCCAGCTGGATGGACATGTCCTGGGACACACCCGTGACAGTGAGCCCGAGGATCACCTGACCCTCTGGAGGGACCTGAGGCCAGAAGGCAGATGCAGCCAGACAGTGCTCTGCAGCTATCGAGAGGATGGGTTTCATGCTGGTCAGGCCCAAGGCCTGAGCCAGGAGACTCTTCTACTCCTCGTCCAGACTGTCCTGTACTGGTCCTTCTCAACTCTGAATGCCCCTCGCCCTGCATCGTCAACCTCAACTCTGTCCTGCCCAGTCTGTGGTCTTCTCAGCCCACCCCCCGCCATGCAACTATTTCGGGTAGAGCTCAGCCCCCTGAAGTGTGTCGTAACTACAAGGAAATTTGGAAACACATCAGCTCACACATTTCAATGTTTTTAAAGATAGAATATGGTCCTGGGGCACCTGGTTGGCTCAATCAGTACAACGTGTGACCCTCGATCTTGGGGTCATGAGTTCAAGCCCCACACTGGGTGCAGAGATTACATAAAATAAATAAATGAAGTTAAAAATTAAAAAAAATTAAATGTCACCAGTTATAAAACATTATTATTAAAAAAGAGAACACGATCCTTAAGTCCCATAATATGCTAATGGAGAAAAAAAATACTTGATTAACCCTCCACCTGAAAAAAGGCAAGAAAGAAAGGATAAGGAACAAGGAACAAATAGGATAAATGGAAAACAAATAGCAATTTGGCAGTCTTAAACCCAAGTACATTTTATATTACACTAAGTGAAAAAGGGCAAAACTCTCCAATTGAAAGACAGAGATCATGAGACTAGACTTAAAAACAAAACACCTATACACTGTTCCCAAATGAAACACTATTTTTTGAGGGGGTAGTGGCAGAGGGAGTGGGAGAAAAAATCTCAGATAGCCTCCAGGACCAGCATGGAGCCCAATGCAGGGCTTGATTTCACAACCTTGAGATCATGACCTGAGCCAAAATCAAGAATCAGACTCTTAACCTAATGAGCCCCCCAGACGCCCCCTAAATGAAATACTTTAAATAGAAGGAAAGGCTGAAAGTAAAAAGATGGAAAAGACATACATGTAAAGATAAATGAAAAGTGTACTCAGAGCAGACTTTACAACACTAAGTATTACCAGAGGAAAAGACTCGCCAAGGACCGGTGTTGGGTTTAATAACAGAAAGATGTTCTGCATGTGTTTCCTACTTGACTATTTTGAATTTCTTCTAAGAGAATTTTGAGCATTTGATCATGCCAAACCATCAATTAAGTCTCTATTCTTATCATTACTTTTCCTTTAACTATGATTGTATCTTTAAACATTAGCCCACTGCTTTGATGTGCCAAATAATGTAGTAGCATACCAAAATACAATTCTTAAACGTTTCTTTGAAAAATCCCTTTTATGAGGAAAGTACCCTCTGCTCTCTTGTTCATTATATGCTGCAAGTTCCTGTCTCTACATTCAGGACCTTGGCTGTAGGTCAAGGGTGGGCAGGACCAGAGTTCACCTGCCCACAGCATGAATATGCTCTGGAAGGCTGGAGGCCAGCTTCTTTGGAGCTTTGAGTGCCTATGCTGCCTGAGCCAGAAAATGACTGTTTCCTGTCCCTCCACCGTCCATGAAATCCCTGACTCTACTCAGCGCATGTGTGGTGGCCAACGCACGCGCCAAACCACATGGTTAAGAAGTGCTCATCCATAGTACACACTCATATTTAATTTTTAGATCTCCATGGAAGTGAAAACACAAATTTTAAGTTTTTCTGGGGATCAGTGGGGTTCTGAGACCCTGTCTGATATCTCTGGTCCCAGGGAGCACACACAGCGGTATCTCTTGTCTCTTTACCTCTGAGGCACAGAGGAATCCCATGAGAGACACCCATCTAGGAAGTTGGAGAGAGATGACCTCAGAGGCAGTCATCCAGATTTGCCCAGACTTGTGTTTTTGCTTATTGGGACTACAAATAACTAGACTGTGGGAATTCGGAGGAATTGGCCTTCTGCCATCCCCAGGGGGAGGCTGCCCAGAGCGCCACAGAAGACAGCGACTAGGCTTTCGCATCAATACCCTCATTGCCCAATAGCTTGGTGACTTTGGGCTCTGTTTCCTTATCTGTAACTTGCTGCTCACACCTGCCCTGGGGCGCCGCAGCGCCTGGTACGGGCGGCCAGACGCGCGGCTGTTCACCTGTGAGTTCCCACCCTCTGGCGCTTGGTCTCTAGCCTTATCAGCTTGGCCTTGCAGGCTCCATTATGAACCACCAAAGCAGGTGTGGCGCTTGCTCTGGCTCAACCACCACCCCGCCCCCAAGCCCAAGAGGAAGGACACTGCCTGAGAAGCAGGGGAGAGCCCTGAGTCACCCTCCACCACCAGAGGAGGCTGGGGGGGGGGGGGGGGGAGGCCCCATGTGCCTGTGCACTGCCCAGCCCAGGGCACTGCCAACAGATTCAGGATAAAAAAAATCCCGGTTCCATAAACTTGCTTAGAAACTTCAGAGTCAAATACATTGTTTTTTTACATTGTTTTTCTTAGTTCTTCCTAGTAATGTTCTTTGCTAATAAATCCTAGATTGTCATGAATGGAAAAAGGGAGTGTGGCCTTTCTGGGGGAGAGATAAGAGAAGAGGGAGGGAACTCTGGTGCGGGCAGCTATTCTGATGAGTTTTAAAGCACTTGCTTGCTGGTCCTTGGAGACATATTTCAAACAAGGCTGCTGGTTTCTTTGTAAAAGGCAAGCAGTGAGGGGGGGCGCTGTGCCAGGAGCACAGTGACCATAATGTGGGAGACTGCTCATTAGAAAGAGATAATTAGAATTCAGAACCAATGAAATTTTGCTCCTGGATGGTCCTGTTCAAAAGGTCCCTGGATTTGATTCACTTTGCCAAAGTACCCAGGATTCTGTTTTTAATTCAGAGTACACACCCTGTTAGAAACAGGAGACAGAAGAAGAGGAAGCATCACCAAGTCAAAGATCAATCTCATTCGTCCTCTGGAGAAGTCCCAACCAAGTATTTTTTTTTTTTTTTTAAGATTTTATCTATTTATTTGACAGTGAAAGGGGGAGCACAAGCAGGGGGAGCAGCAGCAGAGGGAGAAGCAGGCTTCCCACTGAACAGGGAGCCTGATGCGGCACTTGATCCCAGGACCCTGGGATCATGACCCCAGCCGAAGGCAAACACTTCAACGACCAAGCCCCCCAGGCACCTCATCCAACCATGTCTTCACGGGACACCACAACATACCTCAGGGGTGTCTCAGGTCAGGCATCTTCTGAAGCCCACCCTGAACCAAGGATTCTGCGCAAGTAGTTCACTGAGGAGATGCTCTGAGGAGACAGAGGGAAAGCAGCCAGGCCGGGGACCTTTCAGATGAAGCCGGTTGGTGTCGTGCTGAGCCCGGGGGTGCAGGGACATGCGGTAATCCTACAGACACACGGCCCCGCACTTCCCAGGCTGAGGAGACCCCGCAGGAGCGAAGGCGGGCCAAGTCATGTGCCTGCACCTGATGGACAGACAGAGAGAATGTGGCATCCACATGATGGGATGTCATTTTGTCCCAAGACGGAATGAAATAAATAACAGTGACATTCTGACACTTGCAGGGGGTGAGGGGGGTGGTGAAGCCCAGAGGCGTCAGTCGGAGCCTCACGCCTTTGAGGCCCCAGAGGGGAGCGACGTTCACAAAGCCAAGACTGGGGGCAGGGGGCAGGGGACGGAGTGCGAGGGCGGGGCCCTGCGGACATGGGGACAGAGTTTTGGTTTCAGCGGATGGAAACGACTGGAGCACGACATCTGGATGGTGGCTGCCCAGTGTGAATACACCGGATGCTACCGAAATGTGTACCTAAAAAATGGTTAAAATGTTAAATTTTGTTACATGTATTTTAGCATGATTTTTAGAATTAAACAAATGGAGGATCAGCTCCCCCTGTGGTGTGTCCCACCTCCTGGCAGGTGACCGCTTACACGGCCCACCAGGCGGGGATCTCTAAGGCTCAGGGACCCTCCCAGCTCCCTGCACATGGCGCCCCTGAGGGGTCACAGGTCGCAGCAGAGCCGCTGCGGCCGGGGGGCACGGAGGGGTGGGACGGGGCTTTGGCGGTGTCCTCCAGGCTGCCCGCACACGGACGGCGGCTGCCGTTTCTCCTGGTCCAGGGAAAGTGCTCGGGCCCCCAGAGTGCTCCGAATTTCACCTGACACCTGGCCTTGCCACAAGCCCTTTGTCCATATACCCAGTTTCTAACGACTCCAGTCGGGGACAAATGTCTGCATTTCGATCATTTCTCTTCAGAGACGGAATGACAAGCACCTAAGCATAAATGTAAATGTGTGGATGTCCAAGACCCTCATCCTGGAAACCACCCACCAGCACGAGGGCGAGCCTGCGCTCCTGGGCCAGAACCACGGCAGAGGGTGAACAGAGAAGACCCAACAGGCCAGGAGCTCGACGGGAAGGCGCGTGGCCTCTCAGCAGGTGGGACAACATAGAGCAAAGCCCGTGGGGACTGAGCCACCCGCACCCGAGGCCAAACGTCCCGGCGAGGAAGCAGATGCAGGCTGTCAAACCCTAGGCCTAGGGTTTCACAATGAGCGTGGGTCGTGGCGAGCACTGGAAACTCCTGACCGAGATGCACATGTGTGTGCACACATGCCTCACAACCCTCACAGCAGCTCAATCAGATCGACCAGAAACCGGTTGCAGCTAAGGAGCCCCCAAGGGACGAGTGCAACACAGTCACCTCTCCAAACAGTGGCCCAGGGCGAGGCCTGTGCGCCGGCGACAGCATGCTCCGAGCCTGCACGCCTGCTGGCCAGGAGGAGCGGACACAAGCATGCAGATACACGGATGCATCTGTCCGCACTGGTCAGAGGCAGGCAGCCAGTGCAGGCAGCTGGGCTGTTGATGCTGTTTCCAGCAGGGCGATTTGGTGCTGATGACTGGTTGATGATGAGTGTGGGATGTGGCACGTGCATGTGTGCCCCCTCCTTCAGCCCCACCATGCTTCCCTGCGCTCCCTCCACATGGGCTCTCCAAACCGCTCCCAGCTTGGAGGGAAACAAAATGTCCTCAGGGCTGCTGCCTGGAGCGTTCTGGAATACATCACTCTGTATTCATCACTACTCCGGAAGGCAGCTACTCTCATGCCAGGCTCACTGGGGGCCAACCAGACGATTTGGCTTTTAACCAGCACCCTGCGGGCATCCCACAGGACTTCGTTCCTTGCTTGTGCGTCCAAGGCTGACTGCAGAGCTCTGGGCTCGGCCCTGAACAAATGACACCAGATCTTTCTTCAGCTCCCTAAGTACACTTGACTCTAGGTTACAGAAGGATATTTGAGGATAGAGAAAGATGATCACAAAAAACTGGGCAAAAAAACTAGGTTTCAATAGTATATACAGTATGATTTTACTTTTTGTAAAAATAGGCAATAAGTACTTAGAGGAAAAAGACTAGAAGAATAATCCTGAATACCCAAAACTTCCAGAGGGGATTTTTACTGTGTACAGTTCCTACAATGTATGCATTTTACTTGTCTGAAACCAACCAGTGGCTCCTGGTCCCAGCCCCAAGGACTCCGTCTGGGGTGGAAGACGCAACCACATTAGAGGTCAGAGGTCAGGGCTGAGTGCCTGACCAGGGTGTGCCCGGGGTCCCCAGGGAAACCAGGAGAGGCTTATGCACACTGCCTGCCTGGCCCCCAGCGGCTCCCAACCGGGGCTCACTGAGGGGAATAGCCACAAAATGCACCTGGGAAGCCCACTCATGCACACACACACTCTCTCCCTCTCTCCAAGGCCACGGGGTGAGTGGTGTAGTTTGTGGTGAGGAGGCCAACGCCCTTGATTCGCACATCAAGCTGAGTTTTAATACTGGCTTGGCCTTTTATTATCTGGACAGTTTCCAATAAACTGTTTGGAGCCTTTGGCCTTAGGCTCCTCACTGGTAAAAATAGGTATCATTCTCCCGACATTATAGGGTTGTAGGGTTCTGTGGGAGCTGAGGGAAGACACTGGACATTAAAAGTCCAATAACAAGGTCAGAAATAATTGATCAAGTGTCTACACTGCACTTATGACATGCTAAGTTCTGCATTAAATACACAATCTTCCTACGCTAAGAGGTTGACCATTACTATCATGGCTTTACCCAATGGAACTGTGAAGCAGAGCAGGGCAGGGTCTTGGCCAAGTGTCCCTGCTCAGAGCCAGACACCCTGCTGCTCTCTGTTCGTGTGGTAAGAAGCACCACCCGGCAGCCTGTCCCCTCTTTGAATGTGTTCATGCCCCCAACAGTGACCACTCGGTGGCAGACTCCCCGGGAAAAGTGCTTCTCTACTGCCATCTGGTGGCATCCCAGAGGCATGACACCTCCCGCCTTCCCTCCCCTCCAGCCTTGAGGGCTGTGGGAGGCTGCAGGGGGCACGCTCAGGGCCAGCAGAAAATGGCAAAGCAAGCAAAAACCACTCTCACTTGTTCTGATAACGCAAGGCAGCATGCCAGGAACACTGGCGCTTTAACAATGGGCCCAACCTGCACTCCTTCATTCAAAATCTTCATTGAACATGTTCCATGGGAAACACACTCATTCACAAAACCTTACTGAGCCCTTACTCTAGAGCCAAACACTGCCCTCAGCTTGTTGTCAGGTCCAAGAGGCCCACGAGAGAGGAATACAGTTATCCCCGAGCTCTACCACCTTGCAGATGCAGACAAGGGGACTGCCCGACTGTGAGGACAGCTGGCATGCTGACGAGAATCACCCAGTATGGGCAAGTGTGGGAACAGTAACAAGAACAAAGTCCCAGAGAAATGGGAGGGGATGCCCCAACCACTCCAGCAAGAGCCAGGGCAGCAAGGGAGAGTTGCAGAGGGCTTAGGGTATAGGGATGCGGACCATTCCCATCTGAGAGGCAGGGCAGGGTGCTGGAAGTGGGCCAGGAGGAAGATTTGACAGGTTTCACAGAATGGGAAACGGGAGATTTCCAGCTGGTCAAACATTTGCAAAGTGACCGGTCAGCCTGGCCTTGTGCTCCTTCCAGGAACATTCAGCTGCTTCAGCAAAGGTGCTGGATCAGGTTTGGGGCTTTCTTGCTCAAGTTGGTGAACTTTCCATTAAGTACTTGAAAGGAAATGCATATTCCGCTTTTGCTGGGGCGCAGGGGGCGTGCTCTGTGGTGTCAGGTAGGTGCTGCTGGCTGGCGGTGCTCAACCCTTCCACCTGCTGGCTCGTTCTCCCTCTGTTACTGACAAGTGCCGTCCCCACAACCGTGCCTTTGTCTACTTCTCTTTTCAGTTGCTTTATGTCATGTGTTTTCAAACTGTTTATGCTTTTAGGGTGGTTGTCTTCCGAGTGAAAGGACCCCTTTATCATTATGTAATGTCCATCTTTGTCCTTGGTAAATTTCATTGCTCTGAAATCTACTTTATCTGATACTTCTAGAGCCGCTCAAGATTTCTTTCATTAACATCAGAATGATATGCTTTTTTTATCCTTTTACTTTTAACCTATCTACAGCATTATATCCAAAGTGACTTCCTTGTACACCACATAACAGTTGGGTCATTAAAAAAAAAAAAAAAAATCCAGGGATGCCTGTTTGGCTCAATTGGTTAAGGGGCTGCCTTCAGCTCAGGTCATGATCCCAGCGTCCTGGGATCGAGTCCTGCATAGGGCTCCTTGCTTGGCAGGGAGCCTGCTTCTCCCTCTGCCTCTGCCTACCACTCTGTCTGCCTGGGCTCGCTTGCTTTCTCTCTCTCTCTCTCTCTCTCTCTCTCTAACAAATAAATAAATAAAGTCTTTTAAAAAATATTTGTTAAAAAAATAAATAAAAATAAAAATCCATTTGGACAATCTTTGTTTAATCTCTGTTTAGGCCATTTACATGTCATTATTACATATAATGTATTATGTCAGGACTTAAGACTGCTATTTCATTATTTTTTTCTTTTTGTTCCTTCTGCTTTTTGTTCCCATTTTCCATTTCCTAGCTTCCTCTGGGTCACTTGAATGTTTTGTAATATTCTATTTTTGCTTTATCTATAGTATTTTTCACCATATATCTTTGTGTAGTTTCTGTTGGTGGTTGCTGTAGGGATTACACTATGCATACGTCTCACAGTCTACAAGGATCCATATTTTGTCATTTCAACAGGAATGCAGAAACCTTACGACCATATGCCTTTGCCCTCCCCACCCTTAGAATGGAGTTATCTTAAATATAATCTCTACAAGCTTCGAGAACCACATCAGACAATATTATATAGACTGTTTGCTTTCAACTGTCAAACAATTTTAAGAATAGCGAATGTTCTGCTGTTTTCCTAGTTACTCTTTCTATTATTTTCTCTTCATTCCTGGTGTTCCAAAGTTCCTTATCATCTGCTTTGGAGTTCTTTGAATAACTTCTTTAAACAACTATTTTAAAGCAGGTGTTTGGTGCAAAGTTCCCTTGGTTTTCCTTGACCTAAGAATATTTTGCCTTCATTCTGAAGGTTACTTTCCGTGGATATAGTATTGTTTGACCATTCTTTCAACATGTGCCTCTTCCCTCTGGCCTCCACGTTTCTGATGAGAAATATGCAGTCGTTCAAACTGTGGTTTCACTAACAGTGATGCATAATCTCTCTCCATGTTCCATTTATATATTTTTGTCCTTAAGAACAGAGTCTGGAGGTGGGCAGGGGGGGCTCCCGCCCTACACTCCCGGTCAGCCATGGACCCAACAGGAAGACATGCACCTTACACCTGCAATTACCTTAGCTACCACTTTACTATCCCAGCAGGAGGAAGGAAGGTTTGGAGACTGTGGGGCTGGTGACTATGGGGCCTGTGACTGTGGGGCCGGCGACTGTGGGGCCAGTGTCTGTCTGTCATCTGGATCCCAAGGGCCTCACTCTGCAAGGCCTGCTCCTCTGGTCTGCGCCCAAGCCACGTTCCCCTCTCAGGCCTGTCAGGGACCAATGTCCTTGCCTCCAGGGAGGCCCTAGGCCTGGACCTGTGGCTCTGGGCTCTGGACTAGGTGGATGGAGCTCAGCGTCTGCAGCTCATGAGCTATGTGACCTAATCCTGGAGTCAGTTTCCAACCTGTGAGATCAGGGCAGCAACACACAATCCCACACTTTCCACAACCTCTGCCATTTGCACGTGATCTGTTCTTGATCCTTCACTCTTCTCTCCACACAGCCAACATGGCAGAAGGAAAGCCCCAGCGTTCCACTCCAGCCAGCCACTTCCCCAAACCCTTCCTGCCCTGGACTCTGCCACATTCCCACCACGTCACCTACCATGCTCTCCCTGCTCCCCTCACTCCAGCCACTCTGTGGTTCCTTGGCTACCCGGGCATGCTCCTGCCCCAGGACCTCTGCATGCACTCCCACTTGAAACCATCCTGCCCCAGGAGCCACCGGCATGATGTGCGCCAAAGGGGAAAGGAACTATACTGCCTGAGTTTGAATCCTGACTCTGCCACTTGCTAGGTGTGGGACCTTATACAAATTACTTTTTTGTATTTTTGTTTCATCATATGTAAAATTGTCATTAAAGCAGTATCACTGGGGTGTCTCAGTGGTGCAGTTGGTTAGACATTGGACTCTTGGTTTAGGCTCAGGTCATGATCTTGGGGTTGTGGGATTGAGCCCCACATGGGGCTCTGTGCTCAGAGCAGAGTCTGCATGGGATTCTCTCTCCCTCTGCCCCTGCCTCCCCCAAAATAAATAAGCAATTTTTAAAGAATATCTATAGTATCACTTACATAGTGTTGTCATGAAATTCAGACTATGAATTAGAATACTCTTAGAGAACAGTCTTGGAATGCTTGGCAAATCATTAGCACTAAATGTGATGTACAGACATAACTTAAACACTGTATAAAATAAGTACATATTTCCCCCCCTCCATTCCTTTGGGTCTTTGCTCCAACTTCAGAGAAGCTTTCCCAACTTCCCCATATAATACTCAAAGTCCCCTATCCCTTTTACTTGCTTTTTCTCACAGCATTCGTAACATCTCCCACATTATATACTTATTTCCTTACTCTCTGTCCTCAGCTTCTAGACTAGTGCTATCTCCGTGCAAGGAGCTCATACTTAAAACGGACTCAGTGAAGTAGTAAAAATACCTCCTTGGAGCACATTTGAAGAATCACTGGGTGGCATGTTAGGTGCCTGGCATGGTACCTGGTGTGCATAAGGCACCACTGGCTATTTTTCAATGGCTTTCAATAAACATGAACTCTGTTTTCATTCCCATTGTACCTTGCAAGGGTTCAAGGGGCAAGTTAAGCTGTATGATGCTTTCATATACGAAAAGGAGGAAGTGAGAGGCTCTTCCCGTGCTGCAAACTTTAGCAGGAGCCTCGGAAGGCGGGCATAGAAAGGACTTGACAGGATACACCTATGTCTTAGGAGGGAATCGTGTTGGGTGAGCTAGAGAAGGAAACTTCTGGGGTCACTGGGAAAGTCCTGACCCACAGGAAGTTTGCATTCTAGATAGAAAGCTTTCACAGGCTTTTTATTTTTTCAATAGTCCTCACAACTGTGAGAGGGGACGCCAGAGGGGTGCAGTCACCGGTGGGGGATGGGGGGGTGGCAAGAACGAGGGTTGGGCCAGGAGCCCCCACCTCCCCCTTTATCCCCGGTCTTCCCACTCAGCTATGTGACTTCATCACCACACTCACAGTGTTTTGTGATTTAGATAATTTGAATAAAATAAATTCATTTATCAGTAATCATGTGCAAGTATTTCCTACACTTGTTTTTTTTTTAAAGATTTTTATTTATTTATTTGACAGAGAGAGATCACAAGTAGGCAGAGAGGCAGGCAGAGAGAGAGGAAGGGAAGCAGACTCCCTGCTGAGCAGAGAGCCTGATGTGGGACTCGATCCCAGGACCCTGAGATCATGACCTGAGCTGAAGGCAGCGGCTTAACCCACTGAGCCACCCAGGCGCCCGTTCCTACACTTATTTTATAATAAATGTCTTATGTTTTTGAAACAGGGACTTTCAAGATACAGCAGTGGGACATACACAGACAAGATTTCCTTGAATCTGCTCCTGGCTTGGGAATGTTTGTGACTGTTACAACTTACAATGATGAGGTAAAACATTCTTTTACGTTTTGCTATTAAAATTTTTCACTTGCCAAACATTCATATCATGTACCCCCACAGACTTAAAAAAGAAATCTCTGCCTAAGCACTCATTAACCAGAATGGACAATTTTTAATGTGTCTAGTCCTGAATAAAAGGGCTACACAGAGATGTGGAAAGTGCTAGTCTCTAGTGAGCCAGTTGTCTAGTTCAAGAGCGGAGACCTTAACATAAAGTATTTTATTTTATTTTTTTTATTTTTTTATTTTTTATAAAATTAGGCTACACCTATTTTCTTTTTTTTTTTTAAGATTTTATTTATTTATTTGACAGAGAGAGATCACAAGTAGGCAGAGAGGCAGGCAGAGAGAGAGAGAGGAGGAAGCAGACTCCCTGCTGAGCAGAGAGCCTGATGTGGGACTCGATCCCAGGACCCTGAGATCATGACCTGAGCCGAAGACAGCGGCTTAACCCACTGAGCCACCCAGGCGCCCAACATAAAGTATTTTAGAACAATGTAAATGAGAGGCCTCATGCTCATCACCCTGAGATTCGCTGGCCTGGCTGGGCCACAGTCTCCCCTCTCCTCCCTGGCAAATCTCTGGGTCTGTTTGGCCTCCCAGGCCTCCTCCTCTCTAGGTTAGCAGGAATGGAAGAGGCACCAGGGTCCAGTGGTGAGAATATGAATGTTGGAGTCAGAGCCAAGTTGAAATATAGACTGTCAAGCTCAATCTTCAGTAGGTTGTTGATGGCTCCAGTGCTCAGTTTTCTCATCTGTACAATGGATGTAGCAGTGACCTCTGTTCATTGAGCTGTGACAGCTCAAGATACTGGCTTGCTCAGTCCCATCACTCAAACACTGTTGCGAGAACTACATCCCTTTGGAGTTAGAGCTGCCCTGGGGACGTGCCTGTGGGACAGCAGGATGGGTGGCAAAGCCTCATGCAGCAGAACAGGTATCTCCTCTGGGGAAGAGAGGATGCAAATTTCCTGTTCTTGTTAAACTGGGTGATTGCCTGGTCTGAGCTCAGGAGACATTCTGACACCTCCACTCCTGTGGAGACAGGGAATGGGGTCACGGGAGACTCCACTCCAACTGGGTTGTTGGGACCCTTGACCCTGGCTGGTACAGCATCTTCTCTCGGTGTACTTGGCACCTGCTTGACGGTGGTTCTGCTGGGGCTGGTCCTCATAGCTACCTCCCCTCCCGACAGCCCGCCTCCTGAGCTTTTGCCCAGTTATGCCAAAACCCAGTTCTCCTCTGTTCTTTCATGAGCAATCTGGAAATGTCTCTATGATTTATTAAGTGCTGAATCCAAATTTTAGTTGAGCTAAAAACCATCACAGAACATCCCAGTCATTATTTTTAAGACCGAGAAGGTTCATTCTTCAAAAATAAAATTGCCTGAAACAGTACCCCCTTCTACAAGGGAGGAAAGATATTTTCATTCATTCTGCATTCAACAAATATTTATCACGGGCCTAATATATACCCAACCCTCTTCTTGACCTAAGAGACAAAATTCTCACCCCATAGGCCTGATTTTTAAGAGAGCTCTCCCCATTTTGAAGAATAAGAAACAGCCCTGGTTTCAAAATTTCTTAGGAGATTCCCCCCCATTTAATGTCCTTATCAGCACCTCCACAAGGCCTCTGACTGTTTTCACTTGGGTCAGTGTGTCTGGAAGCATGGGATATTCTTAGTTGCCCACCTTGATCATGTGTCCATCCCTATGGTGTATGATTGACAGCCCCAGGGAATGACATGTCTGGTAGGGTAAGCAGGGCAGACAGTAACAACCTATATACACCATACAAACACATGCAGTTTGCATTCCATTAATTCCCTAATGATTAGTGATGTTGAGCATCTTTTCATGTGCTTTCTGGCCTTTTTTTCTTTTAGCAATTTGAGTGTATCAACAGATTGCCTTCTGGTCTCCAGAGTTTCTGATCAGAAGTCTGCTGTTAATCTCAGTGTTGTTTTCAAACCCACACAGGGTTTGAATTCATGAAGGTGAGATCAAGCCCTGTGCTGAGATCAAGAGTTGAATGCTTAACTGACTAAGCCACCCAGGTGCCCCAAAGTCTGTTGATATTCTTATTGAGGATCCCTTGTATGTGACAGTTATGAAGATCCTTGATATTTGGAGGACAGTGTCCGTTTCGCTCTGCTTCCATGCTGTGGGCAGACTGTCCAGCAATTCACACACAACTGTCTGCCACATAGCTGGGGGTGAGGATAGGTAGCTGCTACGGTGCTAAGAGCTGACACCGACCAAAATTAACCATAGTTTCCCACATGGAGCTTCCCCTGGAAGTTGCAAGCCTTCACTAGACTCCATAGTTCCAGAACAGTTACATCAGATGGATTCTAACAGTATGATCGTGGTCTAGATGGGAAGACAGGCTCCTGGTGCTATATACCTCACCATCTTCCCAAGATTCTCTCCTAGTTCAAAATGTTCTTAAATTTCTCTTAGGATTTCTTCCTCAACAAATGTTCTTTAGAAATGTGCTTCATTGGGCTCCTGGGTGGCTCAGTGGGTTAAGCCTCTGCCTTCAGCTCAGTTAATGATCTCAGGGTCCTGGGATGGAGCCCTGCATCAGGCTCTCTGCTCAGTGGGGAGCTTGCTTCCCCCTCTCTCTCTGCCTGCCTCTCCCTCCTTGTGATCTCTGTCAAATAAATAAATAAAATCTTTAAAAAAAAATGTGCTTCATCTCTACATATTTTGGAATCTTTGTTATTGACAAGCTATCTATTGTTGTATTGATTTCTACTTTAACTCCATAGTGTCCTAAGAGCAGACTTTGTGTGGTTCCTGTTACCATTATTCTTTACTGAAGTACAGTTGATAGTTTCTACTATTTTAAATGTGCTGAGGAGTGTTTTGGGGCCAGAACTGGTGTGGTTTGGTCAGCGCTCCAGGTAAGCTGGAGAAATATGTGTACTCTGCTGTCACTGCATGAGGCAGGCTGCCCTCAGACGTCACGTGCAGGTGACTGACAGCGCTGCTGAGTCTGAGATGTCCTTCCCGACCTGCTGCTGGATCTGCCCACTCCGGGCACAAGGCTGTCGGCATCTCCAGCTTCCAAGGCAGACTCTCCCCCTCCGGCATTCCTGTCCTTTTTCGTTGCACAGAGTTTTGTGCTGTGTCGTTCGGTGCTCACTCATTCAGGATTTGTTTGTCTCCTTGGATAATTGGCCTCATTGTCTTTATGTAATGCTCCATTATGTAATTATCCCCATAATTTTCCTTGATCCAAAGTCTACTGTGTCTGAAGTTAATATGAGCACTCTGGCTTTTTTTGTAAGGTTAATGGTAACATATACATCTTTCTCCATCCTTTAATTTTTAATCTACGTGTGTCTTTATATTTAAAGTGGGTTTCTTGTAGACAACATATGGTTTTGGTTTTTTATCCACTCTGACGATCTCTTTTGCTTGGTACATGTAGACCACTGACATTCAAAGTTGATAACTGATCTCCCATCCAAGTACTAACCAGGCCCGACCCTGCTTAGCTTCCGATATCAGACAAGATAGGGCATATTCAGGGTGGTATGGCCGTAGACATTCAAAGTGATTATTGAAAGCACTGGATGAATATCCACCATGTTTGTTCTCATTTCCTATTCACTGCCCTTGTTTTTTGTTCCTATTTTTGTCTTCCACTTTTTCTCTTTTGTGATTCTAATTGGCATATTTTATGTGCATTTTATCTCCTTTCTATCAATTTATACTTTAACTTTTTAAGAAATGGTTACCCTAGAGTTTGCAGTGCATAATTGCAACTAACACAAGTCCACTTTCAAGTAGCGCCACACCTCTTCACAGGGAATACAAGCACTTCGAGGAGCAAAACATCCCAAATTTCTCCCTCCCATCCCTTGTCATGCTGTCACCTGTGTCACTTGCACACCCACTACAACCAAATACATTGTTACTCTGTGAATTAAGAAGAGTTTTCCTTTACCTTCACTTATTGCTTCTCTGATGCTCTTTCTTTCTCTATGAAGATCTGGCTTTCTGATCTGTATCATTTTCCTTCTCCCTGAAGAACGTAACAGTTCTTGCAAGGTAGGTCTATCAGGGACAAATTTCCTACGTTTTTCTTTGTCTGAGAAAATTTTTATTTCTCCTCCACTTTTGAAGGAGAGTTTTGCAGGATACAGAATTCTAGGTTGGTGGGTTTATTCTCTTTGCTCTTCTTGCCTGCATGGTTTCTGAAGGGAAGTCAGGTATAATTTTTACCTCTGTCCCTCTATAGCTAAGGTGCTTTTCTCTGACAGATCTAGAAAGAATTGGTTTTCATTGTGTTCATCTTTTTACTTATTGGGACAGAATAGCAACTTCCAAACATCTTGATGACAGAAGTCCTATACCTGTTTTTAAAATGGCAAACAACACGGAAATTAGCTAAACATAAAATCAAAGTTGTCCAACAAATATAACCAACTAAAAGCTTGGTGTGTATTCTTCAGAATCTTCTTCTATGCTTATAGAAACATACACACATACATACGTACTTTTACAAATGATATTTTAATAAAAAATAGGATCCCATATGCACTGCTTTAGCACTGGATATACTGGATATCGTGGACATATTTAGTACAGAATGGTTATGGGTTAATATTCTCTCTTTTTTTTTTTTTTTGTCCCATAACATTCCTTTATTTGGATTTGCCTGAATTTAATTAATCCTTTACTGAAAGGTACTAAAATAATTTCAAGAAGACAACTTTGCCATTACAAAAAATACCACACTGAGTATCACTTTACATATAATTTTGTCTACTTGTGCACTTCCATAGAATAAATTCCTGTAAGTAGAACCACTGAGTCTATAGTTACATATATTTTAATTTTTAATATATATCACTGAACTGCTTTCCAAATGATTATTCAACTTACGTACCCAAATCATTATTTAGAGATAGTATTTCTCAATATTATCGGTGGACACTTTCATTTAAATCTTTGCCAATCTGATAGTAAATAAGGGATGTCTTACTCTGTGTGTGTGTGTGTGTGTGTGTGTGTGTGGTTTTTATAAACAAGAATAAATATTTTTCAGTTTATTGACCATTTCTTCTTTAGGAACTACACAGTTTTTACTAAACCAACAGGAGAGTTCTGTTTTTAAGAAGGGAAAGTAGAAAATAATAAACTATGGAAATCTTCAATCCTAGGTATTACTGTCCAAGTTATATGGCCCACAAGGAAGGTTCTACTTTACTTCACATTCACCTGGCGAACACATCATTTGCTTGGAATCTAATTCTACGAGACTTGTGTCATTTGGTGGGAGTAAGCTGGTGAGTGTATGCCTCCCATGTCCTAGTTGATGAACACAGCACCAGCACTATTCAGGCATGACGTTGGTATGCAGAACCATTATACCCAGACTGGCTAGAAACTTATTAAAGTCCTTTGCCCAGATCTCAGTGCAGCAACCAAAGAGGGAGCTGGAGAGCTTGGAAGGGGTTCAAAGGAGAGCCACAGCATTGATTAAAGGCCTTGAAAAACAAGAACCGTGAGGGAAGGTTGAAAGAACTGTGATTACTCAGGCCTGAAAACAAGCAAAGGCTGGAGGGTAAATTAACAATGGAATTCCAATAAATAAAACTCTTATATGGCAGATGGTGATTGGTTATTTTCTAAATGAGCTGAGAGCAGAGGAACAGAATCTGTATTTTAGGATCAGAAATTTAAGTCCTATGAAAAGAAAATTTTCCTTAATCAAATATTTCAGTGCTTAAAGCATTTACCTCGTAGTAAATTTGATACTCAGGGTCATGAGAGTATTAATGAGTATTACAGAGGAAGACTACTGAGTATGGCCAGGGGAGACAGGCAGTGAGAGATGGAGAATGAAGCAGGGCCTCCTCTTGAAGAGGGGGTGTGGGGAGAGGCAGGAGTCGGGGGACACAACAAGGGAAACACAGAGTAGAGCTGTTTTAAGAATGCTTCTTCCTTTTACTCTTTGTACAGCGGATCCACTTAGAGATTCGAGTTGGACAACACGACCTTGATGCAGCCATTGCTCAAGCAAAGGACAAAGTTAATGAAGTTAGCTTCAAGTTGGAACACCTAATTGAGCAAATTGAGCAAATAGTCAAAGAACAAAACTATCAAAGGGTCAGTTTGCCTGTTCAGCTTATTTTATCTCTTCCTGCCAGGAACGCAATTCTGGAGACAAAGCCCCCAAACCATGGAAAAAATAAACTCCTGTTCCTTGGTCTTTCTCTCTGAGCTAGCACTGTAGGAACACCTGGGGTAAAGGAAAGGAACAATCTTTCATTGTCTTTTCACTCTCTGCCAGACTGCGAGCTCCTCTAGGAAAGGGGACTGCAGCTCATTTGCCTTTCCGGTGTGGGCTTCACAGAATGAATAAATAAATGTTCCCAGACACACCCAACATGTATGAAGAGGCTCAGAATGCCCATTTTCTAGATCACAGTTTTATTCTTGTGACACTGTGTGTCTCCCGGGTCCTGTGTTCAGTGGACTCTGGTCAGAGATGGGATCAAATCCAGACTCCAGCTCCCTTACCTGGAAAATAGGAGGACGGGTGTGCTTGGCAAAGTGCCCAGCCTGAAGTAAAGTGGAGGACAGCAATTTTGAAAATCTATCACTATTGGCTAACATTCACTTGCTCAATGGTGACAAATAAAATATACAAGATAATAGATCAAACAGCAGATATTTTACATCAAAATACAAATACATGTTTTATTTAAGGTTGATTCTTAATCCTTTTCTTTAGCTACCAACATACACCAAGTTAGAAAATCATATACTGCACTCTAATATATAAACTGGGATACTAAATATCTTCAAAGCATACAGCACGTTTCCCTCAAATTCATAGTTAAATACTTTAAGAAACTAAACCTTCCTATTTCTTTTCTGCATAGGACCGTGAAGAAAATTTTCGAATGATCAGTGAAGATACAAATGGCAATGTTTTATGGTGGGCTTTTGCACAAACATTAATCTTTATCTCAATTGGAATTTTCCAAATGAAATACCTTAAAGACTTCTTTATAGCTAAGAAACTCGTTTAAAATGTTAATAAAGGCAACTACCTGCTAATCTGCATAATGTTTGAGTTAATCAATCAAAATACATCATAACCATGTAATTTTATGATTTCAAAGATGATCAGAGATTGAAATTAATTTTATACTGACAAAATATTACTTTAACTATGTGGCCTTTGAGCTTGATAGAATAAGCTCATCATCTGGTTATTTTAACTCTGTATATAGATCAGCACTGTCCCATACAAATAAAATGTAAGCTACATATATAAGTTTTAAGTTTTCTGCTTGCCACTTAAAAAAAAAAACCCTTTTTTCAGAAGAGTAAAATTAACCCTAGTGATATATATATATAACCCAAAACACCAAAAATGTTACAATTTGAGTATGTAAACAGTACAAGGTTATTGAGATAGTTCACGGTGCTTTTTTTTTATACGAACAAGCACGTGCTGCGCTCAAAGCACAGGTCAGTTTGGCCCAGTCATATTTCCAGGGCCCAGTTGTCATGCGACATTCACAGCTAGATGGTGGACAAAGGGAGTACACCCTTTCCCACCACTGCATTCCCCTCCGGAAAAGCCATTTCTGAACCTCTGCTTTCCTGCACAAGGGCGCCCTTGCCCACACAAGAAAACAGCCTGGCTTTCTCTGAACCACGTTTTCTCACTTGGCCCCAGTGGGCCACCTGCGTGTGGATGGAAATTCTGCTCCCCAAGCCACAGAGGGCACCATCTATGGAGTGCCACTGTGAAACCTCACCGCCATCCGCTTTCTCTAGCCGTCCACTCTGCAATAAGAATAAGCTCACTGGAGGTGGCAAGAGCAGCACCAGGAGTCCCTTTCCTCAACACCACCTGGCCAATGTCTCCAACAGGGAACGCCCCCCCCCCCCCCGGGCCCGCCCTTCATGCATGTGGCAGGGCCCCCACCCCCCCCCGGCCAGTGCCTCAGACAAGGAGCCCCCAAACCCACCCCGAGTCCAGCCCTTCACACGTGGCAGGTCCTCTATCTCCACCGGGCCAGTGTCCTGGACACACAACCCTACCCCCACCCCGAATTCAGCCCTTCTCGTGTGGCAGAGCCACGTGAGAACCACTATAGTGGCTACCAAAAGCTGCAAATGGCAAACCGTCCTGCCCAGTCCAGTCCACCTGCCTACCCCGCCGGGTCTGCTCTGTCCTCCCGGCTCCCTCACCTCAGTCTGCCCAGGACCCCTGGCTTCTCGGGTCAGCCCAGTGTCCAGGCCCTGCTCCCCATCTCCATTACGGAGGGTGCCTAGGGCACACACTGTCCCCCAGTGGTCACGTCCATGCCCCCACGCCCTCCGCCTCGTCTGACCCCTGACAGCTCACCGCGGCTTCCGGAGGCACAGAAGGCGCCACCCCGCTCTGCGCCTGTGCCTTCCCGGCATGCCCATGTCAGCCTGGACGACGACACACTGCCCACAGACGAGTCCCGAGGGTTGCAATGATGGAATGAGGGAGACCCGGCTCTGGTGTGCGTGTCGCTCCTCGGCACGTGCAGCCTGAACAGCCAGAACAGCCTGAGGGGAGAAGAATCTTATTCACAGCACACACACACCCCGCCCCATCCGGCTTGGTACCTTCCAACACAGGTTTTGGCGGGAGTGGCGGTACTCTCCAGTGCGCAGGCGCGGCTGACCAGCTCCAGTCTGCGCAGGTGCAGAAGCTCAAGAGGCTGTTTCCGGGCTGCGCGTGCGCTGCGTCTGGGCCTGGGCTGCGGCGGCTGGTGGATGCCGCATCCGGCATGGCCAGCTGGGTGTTCTGTAATCGCTGCTTCCAGCCGCCGCACCGCACGTCGTGCTTCAGCCTGACCAACTGCGGCCACGTGTACTGCGACGTCTGCCTGGGTAAAGGTGAGGGCTGGCTGGGCTGGGCAGGGGCGCCCGGCGGGACCTGCGTCCACCCACCTCGGGCGCAGGGACAGAGCCATAGCTGGCGAGGGGCTGCGGGGGCAGGCACAGTGCTGTGGTCATCTTAGCACCGGGGATGCGGCACGCGTTGAAGGTAGCATGAATCTAGACCCTGGGACGAGGATGCTCGGAAGGACCAGGGCAGGGCCCAGGGGGCGCGTCCTCACCTGGCCTCACGCGAGGGTGCAGCGGGGTGGCAGGGTCCCTAGGGCAGAAGGAAGTGTGGACGGGTCCATGGAGTTCAGGGGGCTGCAGGAGAGCTGGGAGCCAGGTAGGCCAAAGCATGCCTGCAGGGGGCCCTGGCCAGGAGGGGACCATTGTTTGAAGCAGGAGACGTGATCATGGGTGTATTTTTCTTTTTATGAGATGTTCTCTTTGAAGTATAAAAAAGAAAAAGTGCGTGAATGCAAAGCACAGTGAGTTTTCCCGGAGTGAATTTACCTGTGAAGCCAGCTCCCAGAGTACAGCAGTAGCCTCCTCAGAGGTCACCACTGTCCTGATGTCCATCAGTGTAGCTCACCTGACTGATCGGAAACACTCAGCAGGAGGATCTCTGTGCTGCAGGAGCTCCTTCTGTGTCCAGAGATGATGCTCTGGGGCCTACACTGGACACTGAGGTTCTTTGAGAGCATCCAAGGGGAGGCAGCTGAGTATAGAGGTCTGGGAGTCAACAGGAATAGGTTGGGGAATTGGCATATAGATAATTGAAGGTCCTGGGTGAGGAGAGGGCGAAGGTTAGGGCATGGCTTCACCTGGGAAGAGCATTTTTTAAGATAGGCCAAGGTAGGAGGAGGCTGTGGGGAAAAGAAAGCAGACCTTGTGGACTTGGCATCCCAGGGCAGAGTCAGAATTGGAACCTCCCACAGGAGTTAGTGGTGTGGGTTAGCTTGGGTGAGAACAATGCAGACAGACCTGTGTTCACGGTTTTTCGGACTGGTTCCGGACCTTGGGCAGGTGATTCCCACGCACCTCTGGCTATTGAAGCACATTCCAGTAGCCCACGTTCGTTCCTCCAAAAAGCCACACACAAAAAGCAGTAGAAGGGCTTGAGTGCTCTGGGTGGAGCACTGACCACAGCTCATTAGGTGATTAATGCTCATTACTCAGGTATAAGCCCTCCCTATTCTTTGGTATACATTCTTGCAGATTTTCTCCTACAGATATAGATCTCTACAACAAAAATGGGACTGTGTATATACCAGTTAGTTACCTGAGTTTAATAGGCCATGGACCTCCTTTCACTTAAAGTAAGTCTGTGTCGTCAGTTTTAAGGCTGCATTTAGTTGCCATACCATGATGTCTTTTAACGGATCCACTCCTAAGAGCTCTGCATGTTTTCTAGTATTTTGCTGTGAAACACCACTCATTCACTTGTATGTTGTTTTCCTTTGGGATATCCAGAAGGGCGGAGGTGCTGCTGGGGGGGGTGTGTGATAGAACCAGCACTTAGGACCAGGCACCCCAGAAAACTGGCTGCTCCCTGCCCCCACCGTGGATGACTGGCATTTTTGTCTCATATATTAGTGACAGTCTGCGCTTTTGCCAATTACTCATTTGGACCCCTTTCACACCTTTTACTGGAGTGCTTATGTTTGATAGGTTTATAAGCACTGTGTGTGTCAGTTTGCCTGCCCATCAGCTGCAGATGGATCCTCTCTTTGTCAGGTCTCTTACTCCCCCCCCCCCCCCCCTCAGTGCAACCTGTGGATTTTTAGGAGCCAGCTCTCTTCATCTCTAACTCCGTGGCTTCTGGTGGTAGCAGTGCTCCAAGGGATCTCCTGGCTCCGTAATCCCCGGAGAGACGCAGATGGTGGGAACACACTGCCGAGGGTGGGTGCTTTCAGAAGAGGGCCACTTGAACATGTTTGTAGGAATGGAGACAAGGGGACAACTCCAGAGGCTGTTGGGAGGGAACAGGTCTTTCTACACAAGGACCCCATCACATGTGCTGTAGGGATGAGATGAGATGAGACAGAGGAAGAGAGCAGAGGGAGTTGAGTTGTTCTGTGGTGAATGGAGGAGAGGCAGGGAGATTGAGGAAGTTCATGACTCTGCTCAGTAAAGAGCAAAGGGGGACCTGTTTGAATACCTGCCATAGGGAACTGGCAGGAGAACACCCAAGAAAAATGGAGGGTTGCTCAGCCATGTCACAGGTTCGGCAGTGCTGGAATCAAGTCTGTGAATCCACTTCCCAGTTAAGTGACCTTTTCCTCCTGGTTCTTAGCTGTACTGGACCAGAAGAGGGGGAGACAGAGAGGCCTGGATTCAGGCTGGGTGGCTGCTTGGAAGGACAAGGATTCAGTATTGACTGGCCGGCTCTGCAGTCCAAGCTGGCTTGTGAGAATGGGAAGCTCAGATGTGTGGGGATGGGGCAGAGCTCAGGATGAGGGGCCATACTGCCCCCACTGAAGTTTTCCAATGACACTGGGTGCTCTCGTGCCACATGGGGGCAGGTGAGGCAATGCAGGGCTGCCCTTAGCAGCCAGCCACACGGAGGAGCAGATTCTCCAGAGGATGACAGGAGTGTCGTGGAGATGAAGGTGGTGCAGTAGGTGGGTCTGGGTCAGAGACCCTGGAGAAGAGCAGGTGGGGATTTAGCCTGTGCTTTCAGGCCAGGCGCCGCCTTATGGGCCCAGCAGCCCAACAGATGCCCCAGAGGGCGCTCCTGGGAACTGACTTAGGTGCTGTCAAGGTGAGGCTGGAGGGGGCAGGGCAGGGGGGTGGCTGAACAGAGCTTTTACTTATCTCTTGGATGGCATGCAAGGAGCTATTTTCATTTTGAAGAATTAAACATTTTTAAATTAAGGTATCACTACAGAGTCTCACTGTAAGAAAATCTGAGATGGAGTTAAGTTTGAATATTGTTGATCTTCATAATTACTATTTTGGGGCATATTGGCAGAAGGAAAAATAGATTACTGAATAAATCTTTTCAACTCTGTCCACATGCAGTCATTGTCTGAGCATAGAAAATGTAAGTATTCTAATCCTGTATGTTTTTTAAGAAATAGTGTAATTTGAAGTGTGCACTTACATTCAGAAGCACTACTCACTATAATATACTAAAGTTTGTGTTTCTTTTATAGGTGGCAAAAATGAGTGCTTGATTTGCAAAGCCCCTTGTCGCACAGTTTTCCTTTCAAAACATGTAAGTTGAAATATGTATTATCTAAATATTAATCGGTGCTTTTTTAAAATTTGAGATTCAGTTTTCAGTCATTTGGTGGGGTCTAAAATTTTCTTTCATTTTGCTAGATTAATTAGAAGATCTTACAAGATTTCTGAGTAAAGTGCAATTAGGATTTGGTTTTGAATACCTCACACAACTTTCTTAACCATAGATTTTTTCCTCTGTGAGTTTGCTGTGCTGTGTTCTGGGAAGTAAAAATGAGTTGAATAGGTTTCTTCAGCACAAGACAAGCTCTTTAAGAAGGTGATTGAGTTTCCCTGGGGGTCATAGTTGGTTAAGAGGGTTGGAGGAAAGTAAGTTTAGGGGTGCTTACTGTTGCAGTAGGCTTAAAACAAAGTCGGCCGTCCTCTCTATGAAATACTTCCATTTCACCTGTTTGCTTTAAACTTAGTTACAAATAATTATTCTCTTTTTACTTAGGTTCTAAGATACTTATTTGATCTGATGTTTTCATCTGTAACAATCATTTTTTGCTGATTACAAATACAACACAAAGTCACACAAGACTTAAAAGATACAGAAAATCATAATGGAGAAAAATCCTGTCTCCCACAGATGTCCACAAGCAGGAGTATAGTTCCTGCACTGTGTGTTACTGTGACTTCTTTCTACAAAATGGTGTTTTCTCAGTTGACTTGGTATTTTTGGCACACCCTCACTTTGGAAAGACTGCACAGTATTTCACTGTTTTCCAGGGAAAGAGGTAGTTTTTCTCTGTTTCAATCTTACTGTGAATATTTTTTTTTACCATATTTCTGTAGCATAAATTCCTAGGAGTGGAAAAATAAGGGCACAGATTTAAGTGTTTAAACTTAATAGAAAGCACCTTATTTCCCTTAAGAAATGTACCATTTAAACCCTCAGCCACAGAGCACTGCTGGTCGGGCTTGACTCTGAGGGAGGGGTGCCCTGGCATTCCCCTGCCCTCCTGGGCCCAACGCTCTGTTCATTTATTTCTTTTCTTTTCTAGTAAGTGTGTTCAGGGCAGTCTGTTTCCTTCTGTTGTACATCATCTCGTGCATCACTTTTTATCATTTCTAGATAGTCTTTTTAAAAACGACTTTATTTATTTGACACAGAGAGAGAGATCACAAGTAGGCAGAGAAGCAGGCAGAGAGAGGAGGGAAGCAGGCTCCCTGCTGAGCAGAGAGCCCAATGCTGGGATTGATCCCAGGACCCTGAGATCCCGACCTGAGCCGAAGGCATAGGATTAACCCACTGAGCCACCCAGGCACCCCTCTAGATAGTCTTTAATCTCTCTTTTAACTTCTTTTTCAACTCTAGAATTATTCAGGAGAGGGGTGCCTAAATGGCTCAGATGGTTGAGCATCTGAGGTGATGATCCTGGGGTCTGCGATCGAGCCCCGTGTCTGGCTCCCTGCTCAGTGGGGAGCCTGCTTCTCAGTCTGCCACTCCCCCTGCTTGTCCTCTCTCTCTCCCTCTCAAATGAATAAAAATATTTAAAAAAATTATTCAGGAGAGTGTTCCTTAATTTCTAAGAAGTTAGATTTTATCTCCTCTATCATTTTTGCGGAAAATTTTTAATTTTATGTCTTTATGACCAGAGAACATGGCCATATAGTTAGTTTTCTTCATTGTCAGGATTTTCATTGTGGCTTACTACACAGTAATTGTTAATGTTCTACATATACTTGAAAAAGTATATCTTCTTTGTTCTCTGTGCATGTGAGAGAGGGAAGTCATTTAAGGTCCTGACGCTACCCCGCACATCTGCTTTCTATGGGCACTTCCAGCAGTCTCTCCAAGATGCCTCTCCTCTGTTTTCCGTGGGCCATGTGAGCACCTTCTGCCATGACACCTAAGAGCCATTCTTCCTGCTTTCCCTCCTGCTTCCTGGAGCCAGAGGGATCTGTAAGCACGGGTCATGTGCCCCAACTTCCCAGGAGCAAAACCCTTTTCTCTTCATGTCCGTGGCTCTGTGGCCTGGCTTGTGGTGGACACCTGGTCCCCTGGTTGGTGACTAACCTGCCACTGCTCCTGGGGCCGGGCTGCTTCCACCTTCTCCCTTCTCCACTGCCTTTAGGTCCCTGTATACGGCTCTGTGTGACCATGACTTCCTTGACCTGTAGCAGGAAGGAGACCTGATATTATGGCACAGTGAGTGTGCGCATATGGGAAATAAGTTCCACCGAACAACATATTCTTGCTAAATGCCGTGCCCTGATGGCTCCTGCTCTGACTGGGTTTTTTGTTGTTACAACCAAACACGCTGTAACAGGCGAAGCTGATTTCCCAGGGCCTGCTCCTTCTGCTCCACACATGGGGCACCATGCGTATTTGCTAGTTTGTCATGGAAAAGGACCATCACTGTCACACAGAATAGTGCACCACCTTCTCTGTCAGCTGGCACGTGGCGAGGGAACAGTGCAGATGGAAGCTGGGCCTGTGGGGATCTGGGAGGCAGGCAGGTATGTGGGATGGAGCCTCTGGGGAAAGCAGAGTGCAGAGCAGAAGGATGTGTGAACAAGAAGGGGGTTGCCATTAGACTGCAGCTCACTGGTTCTCCAGCAGAGATGAAGAGGGATGGCTGCCGCAGGGAGGCCTGGGCCCTGAAGAAGCCAGTGGAGTCTGGAACCTGGAAGCCACGAGTGTTCAGGGTATTCATCCTCATGCCCGCTTCACTTACAGCCCTGGGGAACCAGGGAACGAGGAAGAGCCCCCAGTGGGCAGAACTGGGGACTGGAGCTGGCTAGACCAGAGGTTCCCCTAGGCATCAGAGGCTTGTCTGATGAAGATGAAGATGGCCCCAGGGCAGGAGGCCCAGGACACCCACCTACAGGATCTCCATGACTGCTATGTTCCTTGTCTTCCACCAACCTTTGAGGGGTAGATTCTGTTGTCCTGCCCTAGGCCCCAGGCCCAAGGTTGCTTATGGTGGGGATGGGCCTACTCCCTAAACTGCAGCCCAGATCAGAACCTGGAGGACAGGACCACTTGGCAGCGAGGACCTGGGTTTGTTATGAACTGAGAGATGGGACTTTTGGGGGATGGTGACTTTTTTGGGGGATGGTGAACAGCAGACTGGCTGGAAGCTGTCCTTGGCCCTGCTGCCCTTCTTTCTGGGCCCCCAGCTAGACTCTGTCTTCCCACCTGCTTCCTGTGAGCAATGCCACTCCAGGCCTGGCCCACAAGAAAATGTCCCGGAAAGCCCCCCAGCTCAGTCAAGTGGATGCTGGTGACCCAACAAGGCAGAGCTGCTGGACCCCAAGTGGAAGGCCATTTACCAAGCCCAGCCTTCTGCTAATGTGCAGGTGGGAGTTGTCCCCCTTAAGCCACTTAGGTTGGGAGCTGTATGTGGTACAATTAGTCTAAGTTAGTCTTTGCATGCCATGTAACTTTGGGAATCAATTTCTTTTGTCAGTTTCCATGCACACAAGGTCTGTTGGGTTTGCCCATCATCAGTAATGTCAATAAAATTAACGTCTCTACAATGTGGACTCCCTAGTCCACAGGGCTGGCACACGTCCATTTTTCTTCGATATGCTCTCATCTCAGTGATGATATTCTGCACAGAGGCTGAGTGCCTCACTGTTAGCTTCACCCTCAGGTATGATGAGTTGGGTTGCTGCTGTACTCATTTCTTAAAATGTCTCTTTATTTCTGTGTATACATACCAGTTGATCTTGTTTAATAGCTTTTATCTGGTGACCCTGCTAAATGTAGTTACTGCTGTTGGCTGACCTAGAGCTTTTTCTGGACTCTGTCTTTGCACAACTGTGACATCTCTAAATGTTTAATCTCCATGTCATTCCTCCCTTTCTTTCTCTCTGCCTTCTTTTCTTCATCGCACAGGCTGTGAGGAGACACAGTAGTAAGAGCAGGCATCCTCTGTCTCTTCCTCGTTTCAGGATTGAGCTTCCAGCAGTTCGAGTAGTCATGTGCACCTGGGTTTATTGCTGAGCTTTTTTATCATGAGCAGTGTTAGATTCTACCAAGTGGTTTTTCTATAAATGTCAAGGTTATTATTTGATTTTTCTATTTTATTTTGTGATGTAAATTGCATTTATTTTTAGAATTTTAAACCCACATTTTAAAAGATTTATTTATCACTTTATAGAGACAGAGAGAGCATGTGTGCACATCTGAGTAGAGGGAGGGACAGAGGAAGAGAGAGAAAGTCTCAAGCAGACTCTGTGCAGAGCTTGGGGACTGATGTGGAGCTCAAGCTTGTGACCTGAACAAAACCAGGACTTGGACATTCAACCAACTGAGCTGCCAGGTGCCCCTGCACCCACAATAGGATTTTAAACCTGTAACTTGGTTGTGAAGCAGTGTACGCAGAGGGAACTGGTGGCTGTGCACCTCCATTGTGTGAGAAGTGCCCTGTAAGTCTCCTTTCTTTCAAGCCCTTTTCACATTTTGGTGAATCAGGGTTTTGCTGACTTAATAAAAGGAGTTAGAAATTTTCATTTTTCTCTTCTCTGGCCAAAAAAAAATTTTAAGACTGGAGTCATTCAGAGCATGAATGCCAGAATTCATACCTGATACTGGCTTTTTGTGGGGAGGTTTTTAACTAGAGTTTTAATTTTTTAATTAGATATGGGATTCTTCAGAGTTCCTAATTCTTGGGTCAGTTTAAGTGAGTGGCTTTCTCTAGGGGTATGTGTGCTTCATGTGAATTTTCAAGTTTCTCATCGTCAGTGTGTCTGCGGTCACCTGTATTTTCAGTGTCTGTGAGATCTGTGGTGATGCTCCTTTGTTGTTGTGGTAATAGTTGTTGTGTCCTCTCTTTATTCTCCAAAAGTCTTACCTGGTTTTATTGACTTTTTGTCAGTGTTCTCAGAGAACTAGTGTTTATCTGCATTTTACATTTGTTCTTAGCTGCGTTTTTATTAATTTCCTTTTTTTCCCCCTTTGGATTTAGTTGTTCTATAAGATGGGTGCTTCTGTCCACTCCCTTCTGGCATTTGTGCTACATGGTTAGGGTGCCCCTCTGTTTGCCCTTGCCTGCATTGTATGTGTTGGCTATTTTATATTTTTATTGTCTTTCACTTCGAAATAATTTGAAATTTCTGCTTGGTTATTTCCATGATCTGTGTGTTTTCTGAAAGTATATTGACAAAGAAATATTTGGGGATTTTTAGTTATTTTTCATTAACTTTTATTGAAGTCTGATACAGAAAAGCACACAGATACAAGCGGCTCCAGGAATTGTTTGTGACCTGAACATATCCGCCACTCAGACCAAGACAGGGTTCATTTCTGTGACCCCAGAGACCACGACGTGGCCTTGACATTCTGAAGTCTAAGGTGCAGTATATCTTCCTGCTGATGCAAGGGTGTCAGATACTTCTGCCCCTGGCCCACTGTTTTGTATCTTCTACAGTCTTGGTGCATGTTTTCATTGTGTCTGCATGGAGCCCAGCAGGGCGGCTAGTGTGCGGTCACCATTCTGGTCTGGGGCTACCCCACATTCCCCTTCTCTTGTGTTCCTCACCGGCTCCTGAACCCCCTGCTCCCACCAAGGAACCATTTTCTACCTGAAGTCAGTGCCTTCTGTTGGTGACAGATTCTCTGGTTTTTGTTTGTCTGAAAAGGACCTCCTTTTTTGCCTCCATTTTGAAGCATATTTTCACTGATCTTAGACTTCTTTAATGGACATTCATGTTTTTTTGGTGCTTTGATCCTATTCCTTCTTTGTCTGTCTCCTTTCACAGTGTAGCTATCCTGTGTGTGATGACGGGTGTCTGCAGAGTTGTCCTGCTTGGCTTCACAGAGATCCCTCACCCTGGGTAGTGGGAGCCTTTGTGAGACTGGAGAACCACTGGTTCCTCTGTCCCCACAGCCTCCTGTGCCATTCAGGGACTCTGCCATGTGCAGAGTGATTGACTCCTCTCACAGAAGGCAGTGGGCCCTAACAGATCAGTGATGGCATTCCCAGGTGTTTGCATTTCTGGTCCATGGAGCTGTTTGTCTAGCCCAGGGTCGTCTGTGTGTGTGCAGTGTGTCTTTCTAGACAGGCGCGGTCCCCACTTCTTGAGCACCAGGCTTGGCCATGCTGTTTTGGGGCACTCCGCATGGCCCTTTGGGAAGGCACCCTTCCTGCTGGTCTCGCTCAGAGGGTCCGGCCACGTGCAGGGCTGTTAGGTCTAGCCACCGCAGGGCAGGGCTCCCATGAACCTAGAGGCCCTAGGTCCTGTCTGTGGGCCATGCCCCCCCATGGCTGGCCCCCAGGCAGTATTGTGCAGGGCCCCCGGCTGTCCCAATGCCACATCAGACCTTCCTCTCCCAAAGCCAGACCTGGTCCTGGCCCCTCTGCATTCCCTGCCAGAAGGCCCTGGCCCTTCAAGGTACAATCCCCAGTTTCTAACACTGACCTAATTTAGTTCCACTATTGTTTTAGGGGAGTTTGGGGGCACAGATAGCCCCCAAACTGCCATCTGCCATCCTGACACTCATGACTTGCTTACAGTCTAGACGAAAGACCAGACAGGGAGGTCGAGAAAGGCTCTTTGGCACCTTTTCGGTCTGGCGTGTGTCCGTACTGTTCTATGTGGTTGATAGCCATTCCTCCTAGACTCCTGTGGCAGGACGGCTGCTGCCAGGCTTTATGCCATTGTGGTCCAGGCAGGTCCACATCCAGGGCCAGCAGCAGGCAGACACCGTTTCTTCAGCCCTTATGTTTTTTTAAGTAACTTGCAAGTACTTGTGATTGGTTGAAAGCTGTATTCCTCTGCTTTTTTCCTTCTGAGTTCCATGTGCCTCCTCCGGGAAAGCCTGGCTTTGGGGGTGCCCTTCCAAGGAGGGGTATGTCTAATGTCACAGATGATGTGACTGAGGCTCCTCTGCACCCCAGGCGGGTCCCAGGGCCCCATAGCACCGCCTTTTGGCCCTTGGACTGACAAACAGCCACTGGCAGCCAGGACATGGGCGCCCCTGCAGGCCCCCTGGAGATGGTTTGTGTCTTCTGTGGCTAGTTCTGGGAGTAGAGGTGCCGTTTTGTCCTCAGGCTCTCTGGGGCCGTGTTGGAAGCAGTAACACAGGACTTGGCTTTCCTTCCCTTTCAGACTGACGCAGACATCCAGGCGCTGTTCATGGGCATAGATGGCCTGTGTAAGAAGTACTCAAGAGAGACCTGCCAGGTGAGCTCTGTATGTGGTGCCATGTCCTCAGCCTGATCCGGCCACAGCAGAGACTCGGGGCTGTGATGACCTTGGAAAATATGGGTGTTACATGCTCTGGAGAGCAGCCCCTCCAGGGGTTTTCTGCCTTCAATGTGACGAAGCCGTCGGTCAGCTGTGTTCTGTTGTTTGTGCTATGCCTTTACTGTGTATGGGGACATTGCTGTCCTTTGAGCCTCGTGATCTGGGGCGGACCTGAGAGTTTGGGCTTGAAAGGGCCCCAGATCAAGGCTGCAGGTCCTTTCCAAGGGTCATGGTCCACGCAGACATGCTTTCCCCTGGCTCCCAGGGTACCTGTCTTCCCCCCAGTCCTGCTCTGCTGTCCACACCTGCCTCGCCCCCCATGTCTCCCCTGCCTCTCCTCCTCCCTCTAGTGCTATGACCCCATGCTGACCCCATGTCCCACCCCAGAATCCTGGCCTCCCACAATCACTGGACAAAGTGCAGGCCACCGTTCTGTCCAGGAAGCTACTTGGGAGAGAAGGGAGCCCTCCAGCCCCAGCCATCCTGCTTCTCTCTGTTCTGTTAACATAAAATCCCTGTGGGCTGCTTCCTACCTACCTTCTGGGGCAGGAGGCTGAGTGGGGCACCAGCCAGGAGCCGCCTCCAGCCAGGACCTTCCCTGGGGCAGCTTGCATGCTTGGTCCCACCTGCGCCAGCGAGACCTCCCCACCCCCTACTTCCCACGGCCGCTTTCCAGCTGTGACACGGCCAGAAGTCCCATGGTGTCACAGCCATCCCATCTACACGTAGCCCTGTAGCCACACACAGATGTCCCAGAAGCCACCTGCGTTCCAGAGCTTGGGCGGTCCTCCAGCCCACGGTGCTCAGAACCACGGGCAGTCCTGTGCTTGGAAGAGTCTTGCCAAGGATATGGCATCTCTAGAGCATTCGCCTGTGCAGAGCTGGGTCAGAGGAGGCTGCAGAGGCAGCTGCCAAGGGACCTCCTTCACTCCTCTGGGCCACACATCCCATGGCCAAGTGGCCGCCTGTCTCGGTGTGAAATGGAGTTTCCAGAGGCCACACAACACAATGTGGCATCATTATGTGCATTAATACACTGGGCTTGCTATTCTTGAAGGAACGGATATGTGTCATAAATTCCTCTTGACATTAATTTCTAGTGGGGGTTAGCACTGACAGGGCAAAGCCGCATCAACAATAACTTTTAAGAATGTGAGGCCATCCTCAAGCTGTGGCATGGACCCCGACAACAGCAGACCCATGGCAGGTGGGTCCACAGAAGTGGCCAGGAGGTTGCTCTTCCTGATCCAGCTGCAAAGAAGCAGAAACTCTTCCTTCCCCTGAGGCAGGGCTGGCCTGCGTGTGGACATGTGGCTGCCTCTCCAGGGGGATGGACCCGCTGGGTAGCAGGCATCTCAAGCTGTCCTGCAGCCTCCCCAGCCTGTCACAGGGACCAGTACAGAGGACATGGACATGCTCAGCTCCTGGTCTTGACTTCCTCAGCCTCTGCACTTCATAAAAATCTCATGAGACAGGTGCCCTCTCCGTCCAGGAGGGCACTCCTACCAGAGGAGGGTCATGGCCCTTTTACATTTTGTTCTGCTGGTGTCCATATTCTCCGCCTGGGTCAAGGCCACAGCAGCTCAACCTGAGGAGCCGGACACACCGGAGTCCTAGAGGCTGGCCCCTGCCTGGTACAGATGGGCAGTCTACGGCCCCTGGGATCAATGCTGCCCTTGGACTTGCTCCAGGCCCCTAGGGGCTTGGTGTCTGGTGCACAGGCCGCTCTCCCCAGCTCAGCTTAGCCCATAGTCTCGCTTGTGGCCTCACTAACTTGTCTGTCTGTGCCAGCCATGGAGGCCGGCATGCTTGCTCTCTGCCAGTACTCCTTTACGAATAGCCACGGGCCTGCCTGCAGACCATGTGGAATCCCAGGGCTTCTGAGGTCAAGGCCCCATGGACCAGTGTGGGCACAGCCCTGCTCCCAGACGCTCCAGGTAGGCCGTCCTGTGGTTACTTCCAGATGCTCCTGCTTTCTGTTTCTCAGAGTGGACCCTGCACCAGGACATGAGGTTGAGGGATTGGTGTGTGACACCCTCTTCCTGCCTCCGGCACAGAACCAGTCGAGGAGTGAAACCAAGCAAACAGGCGGGGGGGGGGGTCTAGCTCTGCCAGAGCTCCTACACACCGTGTACAGTCCCCACCTCTGGTCCAGAACCTGCCAGCCCTTCCTTTATGCCCCATACCACCTTGCTGCCTCCAGGGAGCCATAGGGCCTGAGAACTGTGGCCGAACACTGGGGACATTTCTGGGACATGGCCTCATGAAGAAGATGTCCATGGGGGCACCCCTGCCACAGACTAACACTCCAGGCTGAGTCTATCCATCAGTTTTTGTCTTGTGGAGTAGGAGCCCCATGCAACATGTCCCCCAGACCCCAAGGGCATGGAATCCCTGGGAAGATGAGAACAGGAAGAGGGTGTTGGTCACTCCTGACCATGGCTCCATCTTGTGGAGGTGGCCTGACCTGTAGAGGAGGCAAGACCTGCTGTGGGCTGGCCATCCTGTCCACCGTGGTTTCTCCCTCCGTCTGTGCTAGCTAGCCCTGCAAGCCTGGGGACAGCGTTAGCTGTCCCTTCGTGTCCACCCACTAAGCACAGTCCTGGGGTGCACTGATGGGGTGTTGGCCCTAGAGGATGCTGACCTCACATCCCAGGCCCACAGGAACCCTACTTGGGGCAGCAGAATCAGGCTTCAGCAGTCACGGTGTAGTGCTCCCAGAGGGGAGGCGTAATTTTCTGGAAACTTCCCTCAGGGGTGCCTAGGGGATTCATTGGGTAAAGGCTCTGCCTCAGGTCGTGATCCTGGAGTCCTGAGATTGACCACCCACATAGGGATCCATGCTCAGCGGGGATCCTGCTTCTCCCTCTCTGCCCCCCCCCACCCTGCTGGTCCTCTTGTTCCCCACCTCCAACAGAAAAATAAAACAAATAACAAGAGCTTTCCTTAATGTGGGGTGGCTCTTTCCGCCCCGAGTCAATCACAGATCGCGGTTTTTGACTCAGTGTTCTTGGGAGCCCCCTGCGGAGGTGGAAGTTGGGCCTTCTCTAAGCAAAAGAGCAGAGGTGGCACTGGTCCCGGGTGGAGCAGGCCCTGGGGGTGTGGACAAGGTCCCTGGGCTCTGCTTCATGCTGTGCTATCCCCGGCCAGCCTCGTCCAGAGAGTCCCTGTGGGTGCTGTTTGGTCAGGAGGCCATCCCACGATCCCGTTGCTGTGCCCACTGGGTTGTGTCCTCTGCCATGGCAAGACCCTGAGTGCCACATGGCGCACAGGCACCACATGGCTGCACCAAGCTCTGCCCTGGGCACAGGGTGGCAGGGGGCAGGCAGGGCCGTGGGGGAATGGAGTGTGCTTGTAACTGCACCTAAGGCCCCTGCCGGCTCCTGGGACAGCGTACGTGGTTGCAGCCCCGTGCCAGTGCCGGCAGCTGACATGCGTTCTCTACTCAGATTTCAGAATTTCAAGAGAAGCACAGAAAGAGACTCTTGGCCTTCTATCGAGAAAAGGTAACTCCCCTGACCTGCTGCCTCATGAACCCAGGTGGGGGACCCTAGGGCCAGCC
This sequence comes from Mustela nigripes, assembly GCF_022355385.1. Lineage (NCBI taxonomy): Eukaryota > Metazoa > Chordata > Mammalia > Carnivora > Mustelidae > Mustela > Mustela nigripes. Next base: position 202,567,725 of record NC_081557.1, on the reverse strand, counting down.
CCTGTCCTGCTGGCTCACACCCTGGCACAGGTTCCCATCCATGGTTGGCCCATGGCCGCTTGGGGGACCTGGCTATGGTCATGGGGCAGTTTCCCTGTGGAACACCAACACTAACTGGTGAATGTCCCCGGAACGCCTTGGGCTCTGTCCACACAGTACTGCTAGGAGGTCGCACTGGGGGACGTTGACAAAAGGACGTTTGAGACGCCTGTTTGCCCTATAAATACCCTCCTCCACACAGAGGAAGAGCAAAGCCTCGGTGAAAGTGGGTCTGAAGTGTAGATGGAGGGCTCAAAGCAGCGCCGGGTCCAGGCCACTTGCCGAGGCTGGGCCACCCTGCACAGCTGCCCAGACCCCTTCTCAGTGCTGGTTCCTGGGGGCCCTAACAGCCTGCACACGGGGCCCATGTGCCATGTCTGCCACATTCTGACTCGTGGCTTATGACACCCAGAGGGTCAGCATGTCCTGATAACTGGAGTCTGATTGTGTTTAGATCACAAAGTTGGAGGAGTCCCTTCAGAGGTCAGCATTGCGGATGGAACAGCTGCAGGGGTGAGTCCTCCCCACCAGCGCACCCAGGGTGACTGATGGCTGTCCGCTCAGCTGTCTGAGACCAAGTAAGACCTTGTAACTGAGGAGGGAAGAAAGAGCACTTGGTTTGCTAGCAGCTTCTGTCAGAGCGGAGCTGCAGTGGGAAGGGAAAGGAGCCATGAAAACACACAGAAAACACCTAGGGGGCTCCCGGTGTTTCTTGGGGCAGAGGGGCTCTGCAGCCAGGCCCTGTTGGACCCCCGCTCACAGCCCGCTGGCCTCCCATCTGCCAGGAACCATGGCACCTGTGACAGTGAATGCAGGCAGCCTGTGTCCCCATCAGTGTGGAGCCCACAGTCCCCCTAGGGCAGCATCCACACAGCCCCTGCATAAGCCACAGCTCCTTCTGTTCTGTGAGATGGACTAGGGTTCTGTTGGGTGTGTTAACACGGAGATTCTTCAGAAGTTCCAATTTGCGGTCACTCATTCAGTTAAAGTCAGTGGCTCTGGGGAGCTGCTGTCCACCCAGCTGGTTGCATGTGCAGCAGTGACCCATGTACTGCTGGTGGATGTTGGCTGCTGGGTTGCACCGGGCAGCTGGTGGTCACACGACCAGCGGAGGGCCTGTCTGGGCTGAGCACCAGGGTGAGGGTGTGCTCTGGGCTCGGTATACTCCGCGGAGGTCACCCCAGGCTGGCACAGCCTTCAGTGCTTGGGAAAGAGGGTGAGCACAGCCTCGGAGACCCCGTGAGCTCCGTCCAAGTCCAGGGAGCGGCAGATAGGGCAGTGTGCCCACACAGGGTCACTCGGATGGTTCTCCTTGGTGTATAAGCAGCTTTCTTTCTGGGGAACCCGTCCACTGCCGCAGTCTTTCCCGGGCTGCCCCAGGTGCTCCTGTATCCGCAGCCCCTGGCCCAGCTTCTCTGCTCAGCTCTGCGCTGCACACCTTTTCTGGCTCACGTTCATTTTAGCTGCTCAGTTTTGCATTCCTAGAAGGTTCCTGGTCATTTTCCCCACTGTGGGGTCGTCTTATCTTCATCCCCATCTTCTGTTTGGGCACATGACAGGCTGTGTGCCTCCCACACCCCTGACCCCTGCAAGTCCAGATCCTGCCTGTTCTCCTTGGGCTCCTGCTTCAGGTAGGGCCCTTGTGGCCTGACTGGGGTGGGGTAGGCTCGTTCTCCTGGCTCACTGTGCATGTCCTTGGCTTGGCCTGCATCCTGGAGGGAGGACGCCCTCCCCCAGACCACCGTCCGCGCACAAGGAACAGAAGTCATGCAGGGCAGCGATCACTGTGGAAGAGTTGCTGGGTTGGCTCTCGGTGACAACACTGTGTCCTGGGGAGGCTGGCCCTGAACAGACGTGTGTTATGAAGTCTGTAAGCAGGAGCCAGTGCCCTCGCAGGTGCGAGGTCCCCATAGTGCAGATGCTGACGTCCACCTGCCCCCAGCCCCAGGCCACTGAGTCACTTGGCAGGTCCTTGTCCAGTGCCTGCTCACTCCCAGCACTGGGTACTGGCAGGTCTGAGCCAGCCACAGGTCTGTCCTCAGGGCCTTCTCTGGGTAGAAAGTGCGGCTGACAAGGGACGGGGGCCAGGCAGACAGGGAGCATTTGGCCGAGTTTGTCCTCTTCTGCTTCAAACTGGGATGATTTATGTGGGAGTAAATGTTTAGGGTTTAATTCACACCTTCTCTCCATCTGTTTAGGATGAGATTGTCACAGCAAACAGCTTTCAGCGCAGTAAAAACTCCAGTTTCAAGTAAGTATCATGGGGCCTGAGCAGGGAGGGATGTGAAGAGGCATGCAGCGGGATTGGGGGAACGCGACCTGACGTTCAGACCCCACTCCCCCCAACAGCTCCTTCAGCAAAGCCAGACGGACACCTGCTCCTGCCCCCTGACACGTCAGCCTCTGACAGGTGTGTGCCCGGTGGGAACAGCTGAGAGTCCCTGAGAGTCACAGACGTGACCAGTCACACAGCCCTTCCTCTGACATGCCCCTAGTTCTCCACCCCCCATCCCTGCAAGTGCCCTGATGCTGGACAGCTCAGGGGATACTCAGCTCAGGACTCAGGAGCTTGCCCCCCTCCGGCTCCTCTGTGCCCTGCGGAGCCTCACAGGCACAGCCCAGAATCAGGTGTGCAGCCCAGGCTGGCCCCTCACATCTCCATCCCCACAGCCATAGTGATTGGTTGGGGGCAGTCCTGAACCCACACTGGGCTGGTGGGTGTGGTCCCTGGGACGCTGATCTGGGACCAGGATGGCCAGGCAAGGGGAGGCGCTTAGAAACGAATCCAGCACAGACAGAAACAGGACAGGAGACTGCAGCCGTGCTGGTGGCACCCCTGCGGACCCTGACCCATCCGGGCAGAGGGAGCCACGCCCCTCTCCGTGGCTCTTCCCTGAGACAGTCAGGCTTGAGTTTGGGCGCTGCACCCGAATGCACTCTGGGCGCCTGGTTCACTCCCCCACCCTTCCTTCGTCCTTTCTTCTGCCGTTTTTCTCCTACCGGGCTGCTCAGATGATATTGCCTGTCAGACGTGGGGCTGAGGTGTTGGGGGCTAACACCAAGCACGTCTGTGTAAAGTGTGTTGGTCATGGGTGGCCCACTGAAGGGGGCGTGGGATGGCAGTGGAGCGGGGGCTCCAGAGCAGGCACAGTGCCCGGAGGAGAAGTGCTCCCTCGTGCGTGTGGCTGACAGACTGTGGCACCCAGTGAAGAGCCCGACGCACAAGAGGGTTTGGCCATGACCCTGGCCCTGGGTCGGTGTCCTAGCCAGTGCGGTCATGTCGCTGACAGGCCTCAGGCCCACTAAATGTATCCCACTGTTCACTTAACAGAGTGGAGTCCATGCAGGTTGACCATATTCCTTCCCTGGTAAGAAAAGTAAGTACCCGTGTCCCTGGGCTGCTTGTCCGCCACGCAGCGTCCTTTCATGGTTTTCCTTGGTGCCCAGAACATAAGCGTTCGCCTAACGGATGGATCACAGCGGGGTCTCTTGTCGTGGGCTGTGCTGAGGGGAGAGCCCGCTGGGGTGTGGTTGGTAGCATAGTTCCTGGATGGCCCTTCAGAGAGCAGGGCCGGGACTGGCCGAGGGACAGGGAGCAGACGGGCAGGCAAGATGGAAGTGAGGCTGCATCAGGCTCAGCCCCATCCAGCCAAGTACAAACGTGGAGGGTTTTGAGGAGCGCAGGAGAGAGACCAGAGCAGAGGAAGCTTGGGACCCAGGCCTGGCCCAGCTCGAGGTGGGCCAGACTGCCCCCCACCCCCTGGCCAGACACAGCTCAGAAAGGGGAAGCTGATCCCCAGAGGGAGGTTCCTGCTGCCCAGAGAGGGAGTGAGTGGGTCAGGAGAGTGGCCCGGTCCCGGTCTCGTGCGCACGGGCTCCTTGGTGTTGGGGCGTCACGGGTTAGGGGCATAGCATCTAGTGCTTCTTGTTCATGGCCTCCCAGTCGCCCTGTGAGGCGCGCGTGGGTGTTGGGGCTGCTCAGTGAATAGTAGCACTCATTTCCAAGGGGGCCACCCTGGAACTGTATTAGGGACGCATCCAGATTCCAGGATGAGCAGGTGGGAAGACAAAGCCATTCAGAGCTGGGACAGAGGAGACTCCCAGTGCTTAGCTCACGCCAGACTGTTCTCCCTACTCCGCCACCCCACTGGCCATCACTGCAACCCACATCATACCCTGGATGGAGACTGGGGATACACTGCCTCCCGCTCTCTGGGTCCTAGCAACTGCCCCACCTGCTGGTCTCTGCTCCCCAGAGTCTGGACCCTGAGCCTCCCCAACATGTGGCCTTGTTTTGGAGATTGAGACAGAAAGCCTCTGCGGACTCGCAGGTCGCTGGCTGTTAGAGCCAAGGGACCAGAACACAGGAAACCATCTTGAAATTGCAGAGTGAGATGCCAGACCGGTGGGAGCACCTGCTGCCATCAGGGTGGGTGGGGGACAGAGAGGCTCTGCACAGAGGTCTCCAGGACATAGGCTTCCAGGCTGGAAATGAGCCGCTGCTAGTGCATCAGAGACGGGCCTTGGGCTGCGGTTTGCCCGGCCTTTGCCGGAGCAGAATACAGAGCCGAGTTGTCTACTGTGTGGACCCTGCCAGGCCAGTCCAGCCACCCTGGGAGCGGGTGCACACTGGGTGCACACGAGGGCGCCTTGGCCAGAGCTGCTATGTGCATCTAGTGGGGGCAGGGTGAGCATCATCTCCTGGGAGACCCGGTCGGGGCGGTGGTGGGTTGCGGGGAGGGCAGGGGCGGTGGTGGGTTGGGGGGAGGACAGCATTGAGAGAACATTGCTCTCTCTGGCGGGCCAGTGCTGTCATCTGGTGCTTTTGACAAGGTGAGTGACCACGGCCACAGGGGAAGCAGAGTGAGGGCACCGCAGCCAGCCGAGGAGATATCACGCCCACCACAGACCTTGCGCAAGTAGCAGGGGCTCAGCCACCAGGGCCTGGCCCCTACCATTCCTGGAGGGGCCTCGTCCCTCCTGCCCTCGCCCTGCACAGAGACAGCGAGCAGGCTGGAGCCTCCCCAGGGACGGGGCTTTCCCTACTTGTAACTTCCTGCTGGGGACTCACCAGCATGGAGTGAAGCTGTCTATAGCTCACGAATTCATAAGGGAAGCCAGCGGAATGTGAAAGCCCCCTTGCACGTCAGCCATCAAGAATGCAGAAGCGAACAGGCTGACGGACACGCCACCAGCAGCCCCCGCAGGGCACCCCGGCCAGGATAGGGCTGCTGTCACGTGACTCCAGGACCAGCAGCCACAGACACCTGCGTAGGGAGCTTTGGACAGCTGTAAACCCCCAACACTGGGGAGTTGCACATCTTTCTAGAGTGTTTATCTTCTCGTAGGAAAAGCCTTTGCTGAGGCAGTTGTAAATAGAGGGGGAGCATGAAGCTGTATTTGCACCCTCCCTTGAGCCAGGCTGGTCTGCGGGGTGGCAGGGAGCCCCTCTGTGACTGCCTACCCCCCGGGGGTGCTCTCCTCCTCACAGGCTTGGCCACGCCCTGCCTTCTCTGTTTTCTGGTGAGCTCCTGGCTGCCCCATAGAGGCCTTTGCCCTTGAGCCACCCACATGCAGCCTAGTGTGGGACACCTCCCTTGGGAGCCGTGGCTTCCTTGCTCAGGTCCAGGGCTAGTCTGTGCCTGCTCTGCTCAGAGTGGCCTCTTGCCTGGGCTCTGAGAAGCTGTTGGAGTTCTGCATGCGCCTGAACACAGTGGCCAACATACTGAGCCCAGGCAGTAATACCCCGTTGTACCCCAGGAAACGGATCCTCATTGGCCCTGTCCTGGTACCTCTGACTCCCTGTGCCCGCACAGCCAGGCCATCTGTGCTGTGGCCACCACGCTGGGCACTCTGGGTCTTTGTATCATTTTGGCTTCACCTGTTACCACCTTGTCCTTAAAACAAATGAAAGTCCTTTTTTTTAGCAGAAGCTAGGGCGAGAAAAGACAAGTTACCTGCTCGAATCCAACTCAGTAGTTTTCAGTCTTGCTCCGTGATGATAATTTTTCTGAAGTTGCAAATCTGTCCATTGTTTAGAGCTGGGTGGAAATCGGGTTCAGGGGCACAGCCCTGTGGGAGCCTGTGAGGGAAGCAGGTGCAACAGGCTGCTGGGGCACACAGGGTGGGGGCATTTGGGAGCCCTGACTCAGTGACCCAGCAGGTGGCCATGGAATGGGGAGCCCTGGGGAGGGTGGACAGGCCAGGCACTCTGGACTCACTCTGATAGCAGCAGCATAATAAAGCAGTTTCCAGGACTGGCTGATGGGAAGGACCCAGAAAGAGTGGGACCAGACAAGTCTAGGGGGGACAGCTACATCCAGCCCACCATTCCCACAGATGGCCAGGAAAGACGCTTCAAACTGGGGAGCTCTGTTGTGGGTGTGAGCACACTGTCCGTGGCTGTGGAGAGCTGGCCCTCCAGGCAGGGCAGTACTGTTTGCAATGCCTCCACCCAATGCAGCCGGTCCCTCTAGGGTTGAGTCTGGCTGGCGGGTATGAGCCAGGCGGTGGGGTCATGGGGGATGCCCTAGAGCGCGGCTGCCAGGAGTGGCTGCCGGATGGTGGAGTAAAGGACCACTTGGGTAGATGTGCCAGAGGTGGAGGCTGGGAAGATGGGCCACCATCAGGGCCCTGAGGGGTGATGGACAAGTTTAGGGACAGAACAGTGGGGACTGGGTTGCTTTTGGCCCCCGTCCTTGCAGCATCTCTGGTTGGAAGAGGGCTCCCCCATCACTCTCATCTGCACCAAGGAGTTATTCCCTCAGGGAATCAGGGAGGGGGACCATCCCCAGGGGGAACATGACAGGTGCGTGGCCAGAGCAGGGTTCCCTACAACTGGTAACACTTCACCCCTTTGGCATTTAGATTTCAAGGTGACAGAATTATATGCACAAAATGAGGATTTTTTTTTAAAGATTTTATTTATTTATTTGACAGAGATCACAAGTAGGCAGAGAGGCAAGCAGAGAGAGAGGAAGGGAAGCAGGCCCCCTGCTGAGCAGAGAGCCCGATGTGGGACTCTATCCCAAGACCCTGAGATCATGACCTGAGCCGAAGGCAGTGGCTTAACCCACTGAGCCACCCAGGCGCCCACAAAATGAGGATTTAATCAGGATTTTAAATTCTATGATATCAGGGGCTCCTAGGGGGCTCAGTTGGTTAAGTGTCCGACTTGGTATTGGCTTAGGCCATGATCTCAGGGTCATGGGATCAAGTCCATGTCAGGCTCTGCCCCCAGCGGGGAGCCTGCTTGAGATTCTCTCCTGTCCCCAATCTGGCTTGTGTGTGTTCTCTCTCTCTCTCTCTCTCTCTCTCTCTCTCTCAAAATAAATAAAATCTTAAAACTTCAGATGTCAGTCAAGGACTTGATTTTTCTCTTTCAAAAAAATCCATCAAAGCACTTAGTGGACTCTCCACGTGCTGGCAGTGGTGGGCTCCCTGGGGCCATGGGACGCAGTGGTATAGGGCCCATGTCCGGCCCAGGAGCCAGCCCAGGAGCTTGCCCAGTGGATGGAGACTAAGCAGTGTGTCCTTAGGAAATACAGAGAATCTCCCTCAGAAATGGCAGCACCGGAAACTGACTTGTTTTCTTTTTACACACTTAGCCTGAAGTGGCAGTTGGCCCAGCAAGAATCTCTCTGATCAGCCCACCTCAGCATGGACGCATGGGTAAGTGGGGATCCCGGCATGCACACCCCAGGTCAGCATGCAGACCAAGCCACAGTCCCTGGAAAGGAACACTCGATCAAACCCATCAGAATCCACCCATGTCAATGATGTCTTTCAATAATGTGAGCGTAGGAGTGACCTATTCCCCAAAATGGTGTGGCTGCTGGGCCCACTACGGGACCTGGGCATGGTGGGCAAGTCCAGAGACCGACCCCTCCAAGCCCGCCATGGACAGACCATGCTTTGGTGATGTGCACCTCCTCTGGGCTTGGAACAAAATGGTTTCCTCTCCAGGTTTGCCTCGGAGGTTGTTGGAGTGGCTGATGGGTTTGGGAGATGAATGCCTTTGCCACCAACAGGCTTGGACCCCTCCCTACGGGGGTCTGGGTGGGCCTCTGGCTTAGCCCCTCTGCCGTTGCTCCCACCTCTTCACCAGGCCCCAGTGAGCTCAGGCCCGTGGGGCGGACATTTGCAACTTGGCACTGAGCTTGCTCGCCCTTGACCCCAGTTCTCTGCTCTGCATCTCCTTCGCTTTGCGCTGAAGGGGACATTCTAGAAGTGGCCTCAGAGTAGGACTGAGAGACACGGTGTGTGCAGACTCATCACAGCTGAGTGGGAGTGGGGGGCCTAAAGCACCTGTTCTGGGGGATGCTGGGGTGGCACCTCCTGGGTGTGGCTCTGCCATTTCCACGGGGGACACTGTTCCCACTGGCTGGGCGGCCCCTCAACATGGCTGTTCAGCCTGCTCACAGCCTCTTGTCCCCATTCCTTGCCTGCTGCTCCCATGCTGCCCACTTCAGACCCATTGTGCTGGCTGGGAGAGAACTGAGCTCACGGATGCAGCCCCCCACACCCCGGGGATGGAGGCCCCCAGTATAGCTGGTTTATTCCCATGGGTGGACCTCCCTGCCACACGCTGGTGAGAACTCATGGTACTTCCTCTGTAGTCCTGCTCAGCTTCCTGGGATGCCATTTCTGGGGTGTGTGATGTGGGGCTCCTGTTATAGGCGGCCACCCGGCCTGGCTGCTTCCTCAGCCTGCATTGCCCCCCCACCTCCCCCAGGGGGCTCTTGCCCTCACTATCCACAGTGTGTCTGAGCTGTGTGCCGTAATGCTGGTCCTCACTGCGTTCTCTCCCTGGACACGTGTCCACAAAGGAACACGGAGACCCCCTTGATGCTTTTCAGATGTGTTGATCAGAATGGATAAGTGACAGGATGATGGCCCTGTGCACATCCTACCCTGTGCATCCCACTGTCCCTTCTGCCACTCTGGAAGAGATGTGTCCTCATTCCTGTGACTGATCTTGAGTGTCTTCATTTTAGTCACCTGTTGTCTGAATTGCCTGTTTTTCATTTGTCCTTCACATATATGAAATCCTCAGGATGAAGGATAATGATTTTTTTAATCCAGTTTGCTATTTAATTGTCTATCTGATTTTTTAAAATTTTAGATGCTTAATATTTTTTTAAAGATTTTATTTATTTGTTTGACAGACAGAGATCACAAGTAGGCAGAGAGGAAGGCAGAGAGAGAAGGGGAAGCAGGCTTCCTGCTGAGCAGAGAGCCCAATGGGGGGCTTGATCCCAGGACCCTGAGATCATGACTTGAGCGGAAGGCAGAGGCTTAACCCACTGAGCCACCCAGGCGCCCTGATGCTTAACATTTTTATGTATCAAATCTGTGGTTATGGTTTTTTCTGCTTCACAGATTTCTGTGTTTGGACAGATTTTTTCCCATAGCCATACCATTTTCTTCTAGTTCTCAATTTTACCTTTTCCCCAGTTCTTTTGAGTATATTTTGAGATACATTGTAAGATAAGGGTCCCAGCTTGATTTTTTTATAATTTATTTTGAAAATACTTCAGAAATAACACCCAGAAAAATGTTAAGAACAATATAAAAAACGCCCATGTTCCTTTCAGCTGGATCCCCCAACATTATGCCCAATTTGCTCCCTACCCTTTATGGCCAGTGTGTCTGAGCCACTGAGAGCATGAGGCTGACATGGCACCCTGCCCTCTTCCAGGGACAAGGGTGCCCAGCACAGCCTGCGGGCAGCTCAGCATCGGCATGGCTATGCCCATAGGCACTGAGCAGCCTTCTTTGCTCTAGGCTCCAAGGTCCCTGGGAGGACACCCTGCATTTCGTCGTACAGCCACTTATTCTTACTCACTTTCCCTCTTTCCTGTCTTCAACAGTTTTAAGGATGATAGGCCTTGAATTCTAAAAGATCGTTCCCCTCCCCCAAGCCTGGCTCAGCCAAGAATTCTATATCTAAGAGAATTCTCCTTCAAAGGTTAAGACAAAATAAACATATCACAGAGTAACAAAAACATAATTGTTGCTAGCAGACCTGCCCTACAAGAAATCCAAACAGAAGGCATTGAGCTGCAGACTCACGGACAGTATCTAATATCTAACCCACTGGAGGGAACAGGGTCTCATGCTCTCACTTACTTTACAAAACCTAAGATTGTGGAAGCAACAAGGGTAACACTCATCGGGTCATAATAAACAGACATAACACATAGGGCAGTATGCATGTAGGAGGGGGGAGTGGGGCCATGTTGGAGCAGAGGTGACACAGCTCAACAGAATTAAGCGGAATGCTGACTTGTTTAAAGTAAACATGAATATGAGTCCAAAAATAGTTTTTTAAAATCAAGAGGAATTAAAATATTACATTAAAAAGCATTTGTTTACCAAAAAAGAAGCCAATAAAAGCAGACTAGAAGAAAAAAAGGCACATGAGGACTATAGACAAATAGCAGAATAGGTGTAAATCAGATCCTATCAGTGCTTACCTTCAATGTGGCTAGGACTAAACCTCCCCAATCAGAAGACGGAGGTTGTCAGACTGGAGGAAGAAGATGCAGCCATATGCTGTCTGCAAGAGACACACTTCAATCCAGCAGTGCAGATAGGCTCAAAGTACAGGGAGGAAACCACACCGTGCAGAAGAGAACCAGACAAGCTGGAGCCACAGTGTGAGTGTTGGACAAAATAGTTTTGGATGAAGGTTGTTTCTGGAGAAGAGAAGGAGGAACATCTCGGTGACACAGGGTCACCCTATCAGGAAGACACAGTTATGTTGTAAACACATGCAATAACAGATCTATGAAGCAAGAGCTGACAAAGTGGAAAGAAGAGATAGACAATTCCATCTTAGAGATCTTAATATACTTTTCAAAGGTTGATAGGACAGCTACACAAGGAAAGATGTAAAAGGAACAAGAAGACAGCAAGTAGCCCACACAGATCTAACCCTCCCCCCCACCCCATGATCACATCAAATGTGAATGCTCTCAACACCTGCCAATAGAAGAGCAGAAATGGTCAGACTGGTGCAAGAGATACCCCTACAGAAGACGCACTTTAGATTCAAGGATACAAATAGGAAAGTTATAAAGATCTATTAAGCAAACAATAACCAGTAGAGATAGAGAGGCGATTTTTACATCAGACAGAATCAGGGTTTTGGTTTGGTTTTGTTTTTTAAAGATTATTTGAGAGAGAGATGGAGAAAGCATAAGCAGAGGGAGAAGCAGGCTTCCCGCTGAGCAGGGAGCTCTATCCCAGGACGCTGGCATCATGACCTGAGCTGAAGGCAGACACTTAATGGATTGAGCCACCCAATCCTCCAGAATCAGTCTTAAGATAAATATTATTAGAGACAAAGAGGGGCATTTCATGACAATAAAAAGGACAGTACACCAGGAAAACATAATCATTATCACAATAGACACCAAAAATGGAAGGCCTCAAATTTTTGATGCCAAAACTTACAAAAATAAAAAGGGAAATGGTTAACTGAACAATTATGATTCAGATATTTCAATAACCCACTCCAATAACTTGAACAACACTGTTAACCCCACTGACTTACCTGACAGATGTGGACCCCATCCAGTAAACGCACCACACACATTGCTTTCCAGTGCAAATGGAGCACTGTCTAGAGTATACCACGTACCAGGATATAAAACAAGTCCTGACATATTTAAAGGGATTATAATCACACAAAGGGTATTTGCAGGTGACAGTGGAATTAAATTGAAAGTCAGCAACAGAAAAAAAAATCGGAATAAAACAAATATTTGGAAATTAATACAACTGTAAGTACTAATGGGTCAAGAAAAAAATCACCAGTAACATCAAAATATCTTGAATTGAATGAAAGAAAATACAACAAACCAAAAATTTTGAGATGCAGGTATAGCAATGCTTAGAGGGAAATGTTTACTTTTAAATGCTTATGTTAGGGGCGCCTGGGTGGCTCAGTAGGTTGGGCCGCTGCCTTCAGCTCGGGTCATGATCTCAGGGTCCTGGGATAGAGTCCCGCATCGGGCTCTCTGCTCAGCGGGAGCCTGCTTCCCTTCCTCTTTCTCTGCCTGCCTCTCTGCCTGCTTGTGATCTCTCTCTCTCTCTCTCTGTCAAATAAATAAATAAATCTTTTTTTAAAAAAATAAATAATTAAATGCTTATGTTAGTATCACTCGGCATCAGGGAAATACAAATCAAAACCACAATAAGATTCCACCTCACACCAGTCAGAATGGCTGTCAGTGGCTTGTCAAAATTAACAAGTCAGGAAATGACAGATGCTGGAGAGGATGCGGAGAAAGGGGAACCCTCCTACACTGTTGATGGGAATGCAAGCTTGTGCAACCACTCTGGAAAACAACAAAATGTTGAAAATAGAACTACCCTATGACCCAGCAATTGCACTACTGGGTATTTACCCTAAAGATACAAATGTAGTGATCCAAAGGGGCACATGCACCCAAATGTTTATAGCAGCAATGTCTACAGTAGCCAAACTATGGAGAGAACCTAGATGTCCATCAGCAGCTGAATGGATAAAGAAGATGTGGTATATATACACAACGGAATACTATGCAGCCATCAAAAGAAATGAAATCTTGCCATTTGCGACGACATGGATGGAATTAGAGGGTATCATGCTTAGCGAAATAAGTCAAGCGGAGAAAGACAACTATCATATGATCTCCCTGATATGAGGAAGTGGAGATGCAACATGGGGGGTTAAGGGGGTAGGAGAAGAATAAAGGAAACAAGATGGGATTGGGAGGGAGACAAACCATAAGTGACTCTTAATCTCACAAAACAAACTGAGGGTTGCTGGGGGGAGGGAGGTGGGGAGAAAGGGGGTGGGGTTATGGACATTGGGGAGGATATGTGCTATGGTGAGTGCTGTGAAGTGTGTAAACCTGGCGATTCACAGACCTGTACCCCTGGGGATAAAAAATACATGTTTATTTAAAAAAATAAAAAATTATTTTAAAAAAATAGTAAATAAATAAATAAATGCTTATGTTAGAAAGAAAGGAGATCTGAAACCAGTGAGCTCCGAACCTTAAGAAGCTGCAACAAAATATACTAGAAATCTATAAAATAGGAAACTCAGTGCAACCTAGTGTGTCTTATGAAAAAAATTAGCAAAATTGGTAAACTTTTACCTAGAGTGCCAAGAAAGCACAAATTGCCAGTATCAGGAATGAAAGGGGGGACATCACTACATACCCTATAGATATTGGAAGAATTATAAGAAAATATTATGAACAACTCTATGCCAACAAAGTAGATGACTTACAAGAAATGGATAAATTCCTATAAAGACATTATCAAAACTACCTCAAGAAGAAATAGTAACGCTGGATAGACCTCTATCATGTGAGAATTAATAATTTTAATATCTTTCCACAAAGAAAACTCCTTTTCCCAATAGCTTCATGGCTGAATTTTATGAAATATTTAATGAACTTATAATAATCCTACATAAGTTCAGAAAATAGAGGAATGAACACTTTCCAGTTCATTTTACAAAGTCAGCAATATCTTAAAGCCAAAGACAACACAAGAAAAATATCTGAGCAGTATTTCTTATGAATATGGATGCAAAATTCTTTAAAAGTATGTGAGGCAATCAAATCTAGTGACGGGGAAAAGGATTGTACACCATCACCAAGTGGGGTTTATCCCAGTAATTCAATGTTATTTGACATCTGAAGATCAATTAGTTAGCTATATTAGTAGAAAAAAAAAAAGACTTAATTAGATATTTTCAAAAGATAATTTGAGAAAATTCTGTAATCATTCATGGTAGGAACTCTCAAGAAGGCAACTTGCTCACCAGGTAAAGGGCATCTATAGAAAACCCACAGCTGACAGGGTACTGTTGAAAGGAAGCATACCCCTGGTGCACGGTGGGGCACCCATTGTCCAGAGCCCTGCTCCAGTCCACAACCACTAGGGGCTCTAGGCAGTGCAGAGAGGCCAGAGAAGGACGTGAAAGGCACATAGATTGGGTGAGAATGAGTGTAGTGTCCTTATCATAGACGGTATGCCCTTGTGTGCAGAAAATTATAAGGGATCTTTAAGAATACTAGTATGAATCAAACAAGGTTGGCAAAGTTACAGGATGCAAGATACATATACAAAAGTCAGTTGTAATTCTACATATGATAAACAGTCCAAAACTGAATCAATTGGTCATAGCTGCCAGAGTTTTCTTCTCGGCTTTGTATTCTTTTTTACTGATCAAAATACCATCTTAGGGGTACTGGTTGGCTCATTTGGTGGAGCGTGCAACTCTTGATCTTGGGGTTGTGAGTTTTAGCTGCACATTGGGTGTAGAGACTACTTAAATGAAATTTTGAAAAATACCACCTTATTTTTGCTTCACCGTAAATTTTGAAATCAGTGTTAGCCCTCTGACTTTGTTCTTAATTTATCAAAATGATTTTGATTGTTTTAACCTTTGTGATTTTACATAAGTCTTAAGATCCTTTGTCAAATTCTGCCCCAAAAAAGCCTGCTGGGATTTTAATGGGAACTGTGTTGCACCTGCACATCAGTTTCGGAGAGAACTGGTATCTTAACAGCTTTCAGCATTTGAGTCCATCAGCATGGATGTTTCTCCACTTCCTAAATCTCTAATTTATCCAGGGGATCATCTGTGGTTCTCAGTGTATACATCTTACCTTTGTTGATAAACGTATTCCTCAGTAATTGCTTTTGATGGTGGAATTCTGTTCATTTAATTTTTAAGTTGGTCACAGTCTGCAAGGCATAGTTTTTCCCATTCTTTTTTATTTTCAACCCATTTTTGTCTGAATCCAAAGCATATATCCTGCAGACAGTATCAGATGTTGCTTATCTTGTTGCCTGATCCATTCTTATACTGCCTGCGTTTTCACTGGAGTGTTTGGTCCATTGATGGTTAATACAGTTATCAGCATATTTGGAAATAAGTCTGCCATTTTATTACTTGTTTTATGTGTGACTTGGGAACTGTTATTTGTATCTCCTTAACTGCCTTTTTTTGCATTAAATATTTTTAGTGTACCATTTTGCTACAAATTGAATTATATCCCCTTAAAATTGATATGTTGACGCTCTAACCACCCACATGACTATTTGGAGACAGAGCCTTTAGGAGGTAAATGAGATCATAGGGTGGGACCCTGATCTGATAAGGTTAGTGTCCTTATAAGAGACACAAGGGTAAAAAAGGCACATTGTATTTGTGTCAACAAAACCATACAGCAACAAAAAGAGGGTATACCAGAGAACTCACTCTCCATGCATATGGACCAAGAGGTCACATGAGCACACAGAGTGAAGATGGCCGTCAACGGGCTAGGAAGAGGCCCTTCCTAAACTCCCAGCCAGCCCCCATGACTATGAACAATAAATGTCTACTGGTTAAGCCCCAGCTTGTAGTCTTGTGTTATGACAGCTGAGCCCACTAACACACGTTTAATTCCTCTTGATATTTTAGCAACCTGTTCTGTTCTTTTCTCCGTGATTGCCTGGGAATTATACTGTGCACCCTATCATAATCTACTTTAAGTGAATACTGACTCAACTCTGGTGAAATTACTGCTCCCTTACAATTCATCCCCTGCTTCATGATAACCTATTTATGTATAACTACATATGCTATATATAACACATAATAACACATACGGCATTCATAACATTACAAACTCAGTGACACAGTATTCTCCTAATTAATTCTTTTAAACAACATCACTTAAAGATCATAAGGGAAAAACAAAGTCACATAACACATTCTTTACTTGTACTGCATTTTTACCATTTCCAGAGTTCCTCCTTCCTTCCCATGGATTCAAGTTACTGTTGGCTCTTACTTCATTTCAGCCTGAAGCACCATTTTGTTGTAGGGCAGGTCAGCTAGCAGTGGATTCTCAGTCTTTGTCCACCTCTGAGTGTCTTCATTTTGTCTACATCTTGAAGGGTTACTTCGCTGAACATAGAGTTCCTGCCCCACCATTTCTAGCCCTATGGAGGCTTCCCACTGCCTCACACTCCTTCATTTCTGGTGAGGAGTCAGCCATAAGTCATGTCGTGCGGTTTTTCTGTGTGTGAGGAGTTGCTTTTCTTCTGCAGATTTTCTCTGCGCAGGGAGCCCTCCAGCCTTATCTATCTTATTCACGACTGTCTTGTCTCTTGTGCAGAGGTGTTGTGCTGGGACCCCGCTCCACACCCTCAGCTCTCGGCTATCCCCACCTCACTCCACGGGCACTCACTCCACATGTGAGTGCTGTCCACCGTCAGGGTCAGATGACATAGCCTCTCCCTGGCCTCACCTCCAGCCTCAGCTCAACTCTGGGCTGGGCTGCAGCATCCTGCCGACTCACCAGGGCCCCATGGGAGCACATGAACATGCTGTGTGCCACGGGTGGGCTTTCTGCGCTGCTGATCCACATCTCTTTCCGGGTTCATCCTCGTTCTTGTGAGGTTGGTCTCAGCTCCTGGGCAGCCTGGACCTCTTCTTGACAAGCACGTTGGAATGAGTGAGGGAGCTGTGCAGGGGTGCAGGTGTCCTTTCCCTGGAGCACAGGCCCTCCTTTCACCACGGCCTGGGGCTCCTCCCCATCCCCAACCCTAACCCCACTGCCTGCTTTTGCTGCATGTTTCCCCCTACAGGAATGCCCCTGTCTGTCTGACATCACAGAGGGATGAGTCTTTCCATGCTCTGGTTAATGAAACGTGCCCTCTCTAAATAGCAAGGTTTTTCATTTTTCAATGGAAATCTTTCTAAAGTGCATTGCTTCCCTGAATGGGCATTATAGACCTTAACATGCTGGCATCCCATTGGTGGTACAGCATTGGTCAGACCACCTGTTCTTAGCTGGGCTGACACAGGGGGACACCTCAGCACCTGAATGCCCGGTCCTGCCTTGCTTCTGAGTCCCCACGTGGCCTGGGATGGTTTTCGGTTCCTCAGACCCCGCCATGTCACATGATCCTCCTGGGCTGTGTGTGGGGCGCCCATCGTGCTAGATTCAGGCCCTCATGACCCCTGTGAGTTGACCTCTGGGGGCACCTGCTTCCTCATCTCTGCTGACAACCGTTCTCTCCACAAATTACCAAAAAGAGTAAATAAGACACCCTTTCAACCGACTGTGATGTTGGGCAGGTAACCCACCATCACTGTTGTGGCTCCAATCCGTGTTAGAATGTACTGGCATTTATTGCATTGGACATGTGGCTGGCAGACCAGGAGGGGCTGCCAGGCAAGAGGAAGCTTCATTCCTAGTTTTCTAGACGTGGGAGGCAGGTGCACCCCATGGAGCCCCATGTGGGATCCCTGGGTCCGGGATGCAGGCATGGTCTTCATGGGAAGGAGTAGCAGGCAGTGGGCCTGACCAGGTGTGGGATTGGTTAGTTAGGGTCGTATGAGCAGTTTGGGGGGGAGGGGTAGCAGCTGCCCCGTGTGTTATGTTGGCCTTGGGCGATTAGGGTGGAAAGTAAAAGGTAGGGGGTGATTCAGAGCACAGGCTCTGGGTGGTCATGTCAAAGGCAGGCTTTCAGACACATCATTACTCTGAGAGCCAGCTAGCCCTGGGAGGGGTCATCTCTCCAGGAAAAGCAAGGCCCCACAGTGTCAAGCTATCACAACATACAGCAAATAAAGCACGTGAGACAGGTTTTCTCCTTGACTCTCAGGGATTCTGCAGAGCTTCTGAGGGTCACCTGCTGACTCAGGTCTGCTGGGAGCCACCAGGAAGCCATGTCCTCCTACAGTCCCCACAACCCAGTGGCACAGAAATGACCCATGTTGGCCACTTGGTTCTGTGCAGCCCTAGGAAGGACACTGCCTCTCTCTGACCCAAGTTCTCTGATCACTAAAGGACATGTGGACACCCTAAATGCTGTCCTTTCTTTCCCCGCCATTCTCCTGTTAAAATTCTCCAAAATTTGGGCACAAAGAGTTCGGGTGTTAAGCAAGAGTAGTCTTCATATTTGTTCTCTGCTATGACTAACACATGCCAGGGGCTGTTTACATCTTTAGAGGAAGCTTCTTATTAGCGGGGAGGATGTCAGCAGAAATTCGGGAGTGTAAATATCTCACAGTGTGGGTGGGGACGAGCTAGTCCTGGCACTAAAACGCTCCTCAGAGCTGGAAGCTTCTAGAGGTGCTTTTCCTCCCAGTGGTTCTCAGAGTAACAGGAACCAAGATAGAGTGTAGGGCAGAGCGCAGGTTTGCACACGCTGATGGAGTGCCCCCCTGCACCAGACCTACAGCCCAGAACGCGGTGTCAGGTGGAGGCTTTGGGGGCTGAGTGGTCCCACCCCGGTTTCTGTGGCCTCAATGTCCCCTGGGCAGCTGTGGAGCATGGGGACAAAGCCCCGGACCCTCCCATGCTGGGGACACCCTGCCCCTTCTGGAAGGGCATGGAGAGCAGGACATTAGGGATGTGGTGGGGGACAACTGGGTGCTATGTGTCTGCCTTCCCGGAGTCTCATGCCTTCACCTTTTAACCCCATCCTCTACAGGCAGCATCTCCAGCTGCGGCCCTCAGCTCCTTGGCCTGACGCCCAATCACAGCAGTGTGTCACAGGCTCTCAGGTAATGTCTTGCTGCTCCACAGACACCCAGGCGGGAGGCATGGGACTGCCCACTCCCCACAGATAATGCCACGAACCTTTAATGGATTGCCTTTTCAACCCATTTGCCCGTGTTCTGAGTAAGATTAGACCACATCACATTTTTGCTTTTTTGAAGCTAAAATGTAACTTAGGCAGTTACACTGTTACTGAAAACTCCAAAAGAGCCATTTCACGGCTACGAGGTATCTTATCCCAGGAATGGACTGGACTAGGGTCGGCAAATATTTCTGTAAAGGGCAGGTAGTGAGGGCTTTCAGCTGTACAGACAAGGTCGTAGAGGTAGACAGACAGACATGGCTGTCCCACTAAAACTCTGACTACAGCAGGCAGAGCTGGACTTGGCTGCCATGTGCCAACCTGATGGGACCACTACTCCCTTAACTCTTCATTTCTGACCCTGAGGGTCCCCATTCTCTGCTGCCTTTTGGAACCCCCACAGGGGTCTCCATCCAGGCTCTCTGTCTCATCCATCCAGGGCAGGTGGTCCCTGAAGGCAGGGGATTCCTGCCCACCCCCACCTAAGCTCTTTAATGGCTGGCACACATTTTGTCCTCTGTGATAGCCCAGCTACGGTGCCACGTATCTTCCCCAGCCCATGCGGAGCTGCATCTGTGTGCCCTCCACCCTGATTCCAGAGGCCATCAGACCCCCACCCCCCACTGGGGGCACTGGCACAGAGGAGGGACTGGCTGTGGGCATAAACCTTCTCCCAACGTAGGTCTGTTGAATTGACTCCTAGGATCCCATGGCTGCCTGTCCCCTGCAGGGCGCTGTCCCAGCCAGCGGCACCCCGGGCCCCCGGCCGAACAGCAAGAGGGGGCTCGCCCAGCCTCGGGGGTTCCCAGACACTGGCACCCAGGCCGCCCATCAGCATCTCTGCTCTGCTGCAGAGGCAGCGAGTAGGCAAGTGCGCCCTGCATTGAAAAGGAGACGTGTGTGTGGAGGGTGTCTACATACATGTGGGAAGAGTGGACCTGACGGTTGACTGTCCCTGAGAACCGCGCTTCTGCACTTTGGTGAGAGGGGCTCACACGTGTGTGCTCCTCGGCTCTTGGCTCCCATGCTCCGCAGGGTCTGCTGGCCTTGGGGCAGCCACACTCAAAAGGGGAACGAGGTCTTGCATCAGGCCGTCAGCCTGGAGCTCTCGGGCTACCAGTAGAATGTGACGCAGTGAAACATTCATCCATACTTGATGGAATAACGTCATACAGTTGAATAAAGTACTTTTCTGATTGTCCAGAAATGTGACGTGTTTGAAGCTTGGCTCTTATTTTTACCTTCAAAGTTCCTGAAAACATCAGTGTTGAAGCAGAGCACGATCCCCGTGCTGGCTTATTGCAGGAAGACTTGGGGGCTAGGCAGAGCCTGACCTTCTGCACACAGGCCCCTGTGGGGAATGGCCACACAGTCCAGACAGCCTCTGTCACCTGGGTATCCATGGCTCACAGGTGATGCTGTGTTCGGCAATGACTGGTTTCTGGAGATGAACTTTGGGCCTGCCTCCTGCCAGGTCAGTGAGATGCTAGTCCTCGGCTGAGGAGGGCAACTAGTCAAGACCGCATGGGGTGGGAAAGGTTTCTAGGGCTAATCATGATCCCTTATATGTCAAGAACCTAAGACTTGCCCAAGAGCTTGGTCTGTGTTCCTTCTCGAGGGCCGGGCTCACAGGGTGGGCAGGCATAGAACAAGGCAGAGAGGAGAGGACCCCCTTCTGCACCTAGAGAGTGTGAGCCATGGGCAGGTGACTTGTCAGGTGACACCCTGGCCAGGCCACACCACACAGCGGTCTTCCGGAGGGCTTAAGGCCCCTGGTGGCTTGCACATCTGGCTGGCAGGTGCAGTCCCTATGTCACACGGCAGGGGAGTTTCCAGAAAAGTTCCAGTGTTCTAGAATCCCTAGTCTTGGCACGTATCCTTCTTTGCAAATGTTCTATAACATGTGCATGGTGGTTTCCAGCGTGAGACGATGGCCAGTCACAAGGCGCCAGTCTCTCAGCTCCCACTCCCTGGGGTTCTGCTCTGCATGCCGCACAGCACCTGACTGCCCTGGTCCTGCCGGGAGCCTGGCTTGAAGACAGCCCAGAGCTCCCTACCGCAGGGCCGCTGGGGCCACATGTCGCCTGCTCACCTGCCAGGCCCTCACGCTCCTGACACATCTCCCCGCATGACCCAGAGCCAGAGCTGCACTTTGGGTTTAGCTGCTCACATCTTCGGGGCTGTCACTCTCCACAATGAGTTTCCTCGTGGCCGGGAGGCTGCTGGGCTGGTGTCTGCTGGGGCCGATGCTATGATGTCCCAGGCTGTTTACCAGCCTCTCAGCACATCTGCTGCTCCAGTGTGATCTGTGTGGGACGTCCGGGCAGCAGCACTCCAGACAGACGATAGCCCTGGCCCACAGCGCCAGGTGTGAGCTCGGAGCACTCACCAAGCCGTCTGCTCTCAGCCCGGGATGGGTGAGGCCCAGCGGGTCCTCTGCTCTGAGGCTCGGGCCAGGGCTGCTCCAAGTGGCCCTGCCAAAGAAAGTCACCAAGATGAGCAGGCTGGGCAGCTTAGACCCCAAGGCTCGCTTTGCCCCCACAAGGTCACCAGCGGCTATGCAGGTCCACTTGGACTTGGGGGATGTCAGCCAGATTGTGCTGCAGGGTGGGGGTGGGGGGCTATCACACAGCCCCCCAGGGAGGCCATCGGGCACCAGTGGTTGTAATATTCCCAGAAAGCAGCACATCTGAAAGTACCAGCTGGGTCTCAGGCCCTTCTCTAGACCAAGCTCTCGTCTTTACAGGCAGGGCAAATATCCTCCATGGTGGCCCGGGCTGCGGGCCACAGTTTCGGTGGCCCCAGCCCCACCTTTACAAGTGATTGCATTCAAACAGCCTCATACTCCTCACCCGCCTGGCAGGCTGCTGACCTTCGGGCTGAGTAAGTACTTGACAGCTTATCTGCTACAGTGGTTTTATTCTGTTTCTCCTCTGGTCTTAATTACATGACACCTATTCAAGCCCCAACACTAGGAGGGGTGCATGTTTCCTCAGGCCAGCTAGCAGGTGCCTGGAAATGCCCCTGCCCTGTCCCCACCCCTACCCTACTCACCCCAACCACCCAGCCCCCAGTCCCCACCCTGCTCTCCCCTACCCCTCACCCCCACCCTACTCTCCCCCACCACCCAGCCCACGGGCTTCCTCTGTCCTTGCCCTGGTGCAGCACCCTCCAGACTATGTCTCATCTTTCAGACGCCCTGCTTGTCGGACCATTTGTTTTGGTTTTAGTAGACCTGGGCTCACACCATCAGCTTCTGAAGCCTGCCATGCACATACACACGCACGTGAGGGGTGAGCACGCCCACCCCTGTGGGAGCAGAGCCTCGGGGGAGCGCACCGATGGGGTGCTGAGGCCACGGGGCTGGGAAAGGGCAGGCAGGAGGCCCAGCAGCACAGGGGCCTTGGCCCAGGATGCCAGTGAGTTGTGAGTTGTGAGTCACGAGAGTCCTAAGCCCCTCGCCCAGAAAAGCCTGGCAGGTAACCTGGAGGCAGAGGCAGATCAGAGGGCAGGGGCGGCGGTGTGGGGGGTGAGGCCAGTGGGACTGCCTGGCGGTCTGATGGGCTCTCAGAGGCAAGGCAGCTAGTTCCAGCTGTGGGCTCTGCTCTGAGCTGAAGATACCTGCTCACTGCAGAGAAGGGAAGAGGCTGGTGCTCTGGGGCCTCCGGGAGACGCCTCCTCCCCACCGTGGGCGCACCTCTAGAAGAGGCAGTTTCCCCAGACCCCTGGTGTGTTGGGACTGCTTTCAGTTGAATTCTCTTTAAAATCACAGCACAGATTTCTGTGCTTATGAAGTTAAATCTGCCCAGAAAGATACCTTTGAAGAGAACCAGCATCTCAGGTCCCACCAGTTCCCCACTCCCTGGGACCGAGCAAGTCTTTGGGTTCCGTTCTTGGTATAAGCCTGGCTGGATTGCAGTCCCTCTTTTCCTTAGATAAAAACATTTCCCCTGTGGGTTCTCAGGTCCTGCATCAGGGACCAGTCCCCACAAGCTTGCAGAAGTCGCAGCCCCTTGCACCCAGGATGACTCGGCACCAGTGCCCACGCCCCCTCCCCCCGCCAGGCTCAGCAGCTCAGCAGTGCCCTGACACTTCTCCAGAGGGGCCAGCAGCCTGCCTAAGCCTCTGGGCTTCCAAGGATACCTAGGTCTTTCTCCTCTGGGCGTCTGCTGTCTCGAAGACAAAGCAGAGACCATCTGTCAAAATTTCGTTTTTAGCCATAAAATTTCCACGGATGAAAGGTCGAATTGGATATTAACTTACAGTTGCTGGATGTGTTTTTCTGTAGTGAAAGAAACGGTGTCCAACCAGCACTATTTCCCAACTCTAACCACTGGGAACCAGGGACTGGGCCCCCCTATGACCTCCCACCCGCCAGCGGCCAGACTTTTACCAGAAGAAGAAGCAGAAAGCCCCTGGGACCAACAGGAAGAGAGAGGAGGCCCTGAGCTCAGGAAGGGCTTAGCACAGAGGAAGCAGGACTGGGTTATGCCACCTCCCGGCCCCACGCCCTGTCCCAGACACCCCACAGAGTGGGAGTCGGCCATGCAAGTCATCAAAGTGGACCCTCAGGAGCACAGAAGTCTTTCACACCCCCACAATCGTGGACATGGAGGGAGGTTTGGAAGGCATTTTCTTTTCAGAGGGGAGGAAATTCCTAAAATTCTTAGGTGGTAAATCCGAGTCTACACCAATTTTGTGTTCCACTTAAGGGAACCATGGACTGGGGACTTGCATGGTGGTAGGGGGCAGGTGTCCCTGACTCCTTATGTGCACCCTGTCTCCAGACCCGCAGATTCTGGAGGCCTTCCAGATGGAAAGTGGAGGCCCCAAGGGGGATGGCTGCCCCCACAGACATCTGCACAGCCAGGGAGGCTGTGTCCCAGGAATCACGGGTCACCCTGGGAGAGGGATGGGGCTATCCCACAAGACAGGTGCTCAGAGGCCAGGATGCCGGGCTGTTCCCCCGTGGGGTGTTCCCAGGCTCTCCAAGCCGAGCTGAGCCCTTCTCCCCAACTCTCACACATACAGCAGAGTCGCACAGCGCCCTTCCTTGCCATTACTGTGTGAGCTGCACATGCCAACACCGTATGCTCTCACTCCACGTTCTCGAGTCACAACCATGGGCATGCTTCTCAAGGGGAATGATTCTCCTCCAGCCTCATCAGATGCTTCCTTGTAGCCAAAGCAGGTGTTCTAGATGGTGACCTGCACCCATGTCCTCCCAGGGCGCTGCAGGCCACACACACGAGCCACAAGCCCAGCGGCCCTCACTGACAACGTGTGTTTACAAACGTGTGTGCGGGTGTGGGAGGGCAGAGACTTGAGTGTCCCTTTTTCTCAGTGGGTTTCCAGGTATGTAGCTGAGACACAGGAAGGTTCTCTCCGGGGAACATCCTGGCCTCTTGTGCAGACTCTGGCTTTAGGAGAGCCGGAGTGAGCAACTCCTGTCCAGACAACACCCCTGCAAGGGTTGCAGGAGCCCGTTGTCCTCCTGAGCCCCTGGGAGCCCCAGTTGAGGATACTCTGATCTCCATGGCACAGGTCTTTTGCTTCTGTTTTTGTTTTTCTTTTAAGATTTATTTATTTAAGAGAGCAAACGAGAGTGTGCAAGTTGGGGGGGGGGGCGGGGGGTAGAGGGAGAGAGAGAATCTCAAGCAGATTCCCCACAGAGCACAGAGCCTGACGTGGGGCTTGATCTCAGATCCCAAGATCATGACCTGAGGTGAAACCAAGGGTCAGATGTTTCACTGACTGAGCCCCCAGGTGCCCTAAGACTTTTCCAACATGTCCCAGGGTGATCAGAAATCTGGGTGAAGCTGCCTCCGTCTTTCAAAGAGAACTTTGGGGAGAGGGCTGCAGGGCCCACATGCCTCTGGGGGCCTCTGCTCTGCCCGCCAGGCTCGTGGACACGTGGCTGGCCGCACTCACAGCCTGGGAGTCGGATGGGCATGGAGGCAGGGTCTGGAGGTACCCTGCTGCCTTCCAGAGCCCAGGAGTGGGACGGCAGGTCCAGCACGCTCAGGGTGACACCGAGTGGGTGGGAGGTGCTGGACCGGGCTGGCGGATCCCAGGTGCCTCGGTGGTTTCCTGCAGGGGTGGGAGCAGGGCTGCAGGGGTGTTCCTCATTTTCCCAACAAGGAAATAACTGTATGTAGTCAACACCAACACTACTTGGAAAATTGCTTTCGAAGAGCCTGCCCGGCCTGAGGAATACAGAGCATGCTCAGGGATGCTGTCCCCTGCCTCACAGACATGCTGGGTGGCCACAGCAGGGCTTACCGTATGCAGCTCAGGGTAAATCAGGCAGCTGTGGCCACATCCTGAGGGTGCTGGTCTCAGGTTCCCCTCCTCAGGCCTCCTGGGGCTGCAGGGGGAGCTCTCCAGGTTCAGCTCTATACCCTACAGACATGCGCCCCTCCCCGGCACCCAACAGAGTCAGCAGCAGGCACTGCCTAGGGAGTGGGCAGAGGGGTTGGTGTCTACAGACCCCACAGCAGCCCTGGACCCCTCTCCGGAGTCTCCGGCTCTTGCTGACATGTGAATGGGGCGAGGCCCCCAGAAGCTGCAGGCACAGGCCAGCCGGAGTCGGTGGGGGAGGGGGGCGGGTAGGGCTGCATCCAGCATAGTGGGGATCACTCTGCATCTGACCTCGGGGCCCTTCACGTGTCACTCTGGCCCCTGCAGGCTGTCTGTGTCCTCCGAAGACAGGTGCAGGGCTGCACAGAGAGGGGCAGAAACAGCTCAGAGAAGACGGGAAATCACCAGCTGCGGAAGCACAGGAGGGGCAGAAAGAATTTGGTAATGACAGTTACAACCTTCAGGAAACCTCATAAACTCATTTTCAGGAAATGTTATTTTGCCACATGGAGACACGGAGGTGCAGCCTAGACTCTGGGGAGAGCAGCTCCGGCTGGGGCCTGGGGGAATAAGGGGCACTCTGCACAGAACACAGGGTGGGGGCAGTCAGTGAGAACACAGGGGACAGGCAGTGCAGAGCTGCGCTGGGAGTAAGTGGGCACAGGGCCACCAGATCCATGAGCAAAGACAGGGGATCCCCCTCCCCAGCTCTCCACAGTGGGGGGATGGGTGGGTGCCAGGCAACCAGGCTTTGCCTCACTGGGGTGGCTCCAGCCCCTGCAGAAGGGACAACTGACCCAGCGTCCTCTGAGGATCCAGACATGATGAAGGGCACTGGACTCAGCAGGACGTGGGGATTGCAAGGGCAGCCTCGTGGCGGCAGAATTGGGGAAACTGAGGCACAGCGCCACTCCGAACTCCACCGAGTGCGGAATGAGGACAGAGCCCTGGCACTCTACCTTGGCTGGCCCTCTGGGGTAAGGCTCTCCATTGCCCTTGGCATCTAGACATGGCACAGGACCCTCTCAGCAAACCCCGTCCCACCCGTGGACCCCCAGGACTCCGTCCTCCCCAACCTCACAGGCTGTAAAGACCCCGTGAGCAGGGCAGCGCCACACCTGGGTGGATGGAGGGATCCGTGTAGGTACATGTGTGTGTGCGTGTGTGCAGGGGTGGAGGGAGGGAGAGAGGGAGGGGAGTAGTACTGGGGCTGGGAAGGGAGGGCCACGGTCATCGTGGGCAGCTGGTCCTGTTCCTGGCCCTGGGTGACAGGTCCTGACTTGGTCCTGTGTGGTGGAATGAGCAGGACATCCCAGGTGAGGGCCCTCCTGAGTGCCAGAGGATCTCCTGCTTTGTGTCCCCCAGGCAGGTGGCTGGCTCCTGCACCCCTTTGAGACCATCCTTCTCCGAGGAAAGCCTCCTTTCTGTTTTCACTTTTCCTGCTTCTGGTGTCTGCCTTTCTACATCTTAAACTGAAGTTTGGCAGAAAAACAATTTGCCTCAGGACTTTTCAGAGCCAAGCCCTGGGGCGGGTAGTTTGGGAGCCCAGACGGAGCACTGGCGGCAGTGGGGGGGTGGGCGGGGGGGCCTCCTGGCCTCTGAGGCTTGTTTTCTTCCTGCTGTGCACACTTACTGGGCATAAACTGACAAGAGTCGTGTCCCCCGCGAGGGGAAGCACGGATGTTTCTTGGCAAACGACCTTGGGGCCAGGGTCACTGTGAGCTCCTCGAGTGGCCTCCCACCTTTGGGGAGGAACTGCGGTCACCGATGCTTCTAGGATCCTCTGTAGGATCTCCCCCTTCACAGGAGACATGGGCCAAGACCGGGTTTAAAAAGAAGGAACATCAGCTCCCCCCCAGCACTAAGTGACGGGCCTCTGGCCCCGTCTGTGAAATGGGCCAGCACCTTCCCAAACCATGTCCAGCTCCTGCCTCAGAAGCGCCTCCCCCAGGAGCCAAGATGCCCCATCTCCTCACACAGGCGGCACGGGCAGCAGGGGTGGCCCCAGCCTCCAGGCCGCCTGCGTCCCCACCCTCCTCTGGGCTGCCTGGCTTCCAAGTGCAAAAAGCTTGAATCCGGTCCTTGGAAGAGTTTCCAGATGTTTCTGGCCTCAGAAAGAGCCTTCTGTGATGCTGGGAACACGGCTGGGGTAGGGGTCTGGGTTTACCCAGTGGGCACTTCTGTCCTCCTGCATGTCAGCCACGCCGCAACAAGAATGTTCCGTGCCTTCCAAGGAAAACAGACCAGCTGGAGGGAGTCTCGGGGCCTTCACTCCCAGCCTGGGGCCGCCTGGCGTGGGGATACTTGGGGATGGGGTAGCAGACTCATGCCCCCCATGCTGCCACCCCTGGAGATGCTGAGGCCAGCTAAGAGCCTGCCCTCTAGGGCCCAGCATGGCCACCCCACCCTGGGGGCCAACAGGTCAGAGGAACCTGGACCCCTGAATCCTCCCTGGAGACCTGGTCTCCGTGTTTTGGAGGTGCGAGGGACCCGAGCCCTGCCCTGATCCCTGAGTGTGAGGGAAGAAAGGTACCCCTATACGTGCACACTCAGACACATACGTGTGTGTGGTGCACACTCACACCCGTGCACAACCAGTCCCCTCCACACATGCAGCTGTGACTCCAGGTGACACAGCCCAAGAGCCAGCCACTACCTTGGGACCCCGCAGCACGGAAGATTGGGTTTGCACCTGGTCCCTTCCTTCCAGCTGCAGGGCCCCGTCTGGGCTGTGCGTCCAGAGGCAGCCGAGCGTGTTGCACATACAGGACGTGGAGTCGCGTGCAGGAGTCAGCAGCTCCGGGGTGCATCTGGCCGTGGCCCAACATGACAGAGAGATGGCCACCATGCCTCACCCTCCTGTTCCCTGACCCTGGGCCAGGGCCCTGTGTCCATCCAGGCCCCTCGGCCAGGCTACCCCATAGCAGCAGATCAGCACTGCCTGCCTGGCCCTCTGCCGGCCCCCCTCGGCCCCAGCCTGTCGCTGCAGCTGGGCCAGGCGCCCGTCCTCGGCAAGCCCGGCAGGAACAACCCAGTTCACTTGGGGAGCGCTCGTCTGGAAACTGGATATATGTGCAGTTTTTTAAAACCTCGGAGCCAATGTTGAGAATGGGGCTGTTTTTCCAGTGGAAAGTGTAACGTGAGCCCAGAACCGTTCCTGCTTGCTCGCTGCACGGAGACAACCCGACGCCCCTGCACATGAGGCCGGCGCCCTGGCTCAGGGACCACATCGGCCATGCCCTGCGCCCCGCCAGGGTGGTCCCGCCTGCAGCCCCCGCCTGTAGACCCCCACCAACACACCAGGCCAGTCAGGGCTCTGAGACACCCACCAAGGTCTACGGGCCTGCCCCATGCAGCGCCCTCATGCTCACCCAGCAGCCGAAGCCAGGGCTCAAACCCTGAGTGGCCCTGGGCCCAGGGCCCTGGCCCTCAGCCAGACACGGCCCCCAAGCACAGGAAGCTTGACCCCAGGCAGCCAGGCCAGCTGCCCTACAGCTCCTGACAGATGCCATTGCCTCCAAGGACACCCCCAAGGCTGTGACCCTGGACCCCTGGGCTGTGGCTGTCAGAGCCTCACGACTGAGCCAGGGAGCTGCTTTCTGCTCCCCTCCCCCAGGTGCTGAGGGCCAGCACTGGGGTCCTTCCAGTAGGAGGATAGCCCCAAGGCCAAGGGGCTGGGCCCCTGCAGCAACTTCCCCTGGGGAGAACTGCCGATCTGTGGTGTTTGCTCAGCACAGCTACTGCCCGCTTGGCAGCTCCGAGAGCCTCTGGGGGGCAGGGGTCCCATGGCGCTCTGAGCATGTTTGTGGATCTAGCAGATGATGGTGGCCCTTGGAAAGTTCAGTGGCCAGCACTGCCTGGGCTCTGGGAGAGGCTTCCCTGGGACACACAGTGGGCTCTGCCTTGACCCCAGCCACTCCCAGTCCCCCACCAGGCTGTCTACACCAATGCTCACTTATGGAACTCTGGTCTCAAAGAAGGAGTTGGGCGGGCGTGTTGCCCAGCCTGCTGTCCCTGACACTCTGCTAGGGGACTCGGCTCCCATCTGCCTGGACAGGAGCCCCAACCCCAGCCACAGACTCACATGCTGGTCCCTGTGGTCCCTTGTGCAAGGTGCTGGGGTACAGAGGCAGGTCCCTGCCACAGGGACCACACCTCCAGCCACTTCCCTGCCTCCCTCGAGGACATGAACAAACTACAATCTGGCCCTCAAAGCAGGACGAGTCACCTGGAGGTGAGCTGGGGAGGCCAGTGACCATGAGACACCCACCTGAGCTGAGGATTCCCTGCCGGACCCAGTGACCCCCACTCCAGGCCCAGATTCAGAGCTGGTCCGTTGCTCTCTCCCCCCGACTCAGGGGCCCAGGGCTGCACGCCAGGACACGTGACCACAGGTGACCCCTGGTGACAGCATCTCCCACTGGGGCAGCCTGTGGCTGTCACTGCTCACCATTCCAGCCTGGTACACATCCTTTTGGCAATATATTTTTTTAAGAGAGTTTATTTTTTTTACAGTAATCTCTACACCCAACATGGGACTTGAACTCACAGCCTGAGATCCAGAGTCCCACACTCTGCAGCCTGGGCCTGCCAGGTCCCACTTGGCGAGGTGTTTTTGTTTTGTTTTGTTTTTTGAGATTTTATTTATTCATTTCACAGAGAGAGAGATCACAAGTAGGCAGAAAGACAGGCAGAGAGGGGGGTGGAAGCAGGCTCCCTGCTAAGCAGAGAGCCCAATGCAGGGCTTGATCCCAGGACTCTTGAGATCATGACCTGAGCCAAAGGCAGAAGTTTAACCCACTGAGCCACCCAGGCATCCCGAATTGGTGAGGTTTTTTTTATCCTGTTTCATGGTGTATTGCTGTATACCATCCGATCCCACCAGAGGGACGTCTGCCACTCCCCACCTCGAGAGGAAACCGGGGACATCCTGTGGGACCATCCGCAGTGGAGGGCAGTTCTGCCGAAATGGAGGACATGCTCCTTTTCTCTGAGTGTGCAGTATCCCCGTCCTCCTGTCCCAGCCGTGGACAGGGCATCACGGGGGGTGGGGGGGTCATCGCTGGGTGGGGGGGCATCAGACTGGGACAGAGGGGTAGGCCAGGAATATAGTTCAGCTCTGACAGCCTCCTGGACAAGTTCTGGGTGCCTGAGCAAAAGGCGGGGGGCTGAAGGCCACAGGAATTCAGCCCAGCCGTGGGGACACAGCTCCAGCTTTCATGAACATGGTTTGGGCCTGTGTCCCCTCTGCTGCAGGAGGCCAGGGGAGGGGCAGTGGGCCAGGACCCCAGCCCTGAGACCCCCATCCATCTGGGCAAGCTCCCGAGGCCGGTAGGAGACCGGGGGGACGTTGAGTGACTCCATAGTTGGGAGAGCCAGGGCGAGGCCAGGCTGAGCCTGGCACCTTCTTGGTCATGGGGGAGGCAAGCCACGTAGTCTGAGCTCCAGGCTCGCCAGCAGCTGTCAGCACCTCAGCCCAGGCCCTCTAACACACATCCACAGGGACCCAGGCCTCAGAGCCCCTCCTCCTTGCCCTGAAGATTCTCCCCCTGGTGCACAGGGAACCCCGAGCCTTGGTACTGCTGTTTTGGGAGAAGCAGTCATGGGTGTGTGTTCAAGTCTGATGTTGGATGGAGGGAACTGCAGCAGGTGTGGGGGGTGTTGCTGCTCCCTGCCCTCCCTGAGCAGGGTATCCTGCACTGCCCCCTGCCCTGCCCTGGGACAGGCCTTCCAGCCCCCCAGGGCCTCCCCACTTCTGGGCAGACTTCAGACACCCCAGGCCATCCTGGGGGGCCCAGAACCCACCCTGAGGCCTGAGGGTGGGTGCCGGGGCAGTGGGGCCTGCCCCAGGGTGGGGCCACTGGCCAGGGCTCCAGTTCTGGCCAGCCCCTACTGAGGCCCCCAGCCTGCCAGGCTGTCCAGCATGGTGGTGATTTCAGCCTGTGAGGATCAAAGCTGGGCCCTGCTGGGCAGAGTCTGCCCTTCCCAGGACAGATAAGAAGGATCACGGCGCAACAGGGGGGCTCTGGGTCACCTTTCAGCCTCTGCACAGATGCAGGCAAAGGCTAAAACACATCTCAGGACAGACACCAGACGTCCTCACAGCTCTGCTGAGACCCCTGGGGAGAAGCCGCCAGCAGGGGTGGTGTGAAGGGGGCTGCTGAGCGAGGGGATACCCAGGGCTGAAGCCCCACGCACACCAGTACACATGCATACATATTCAAAGCCCACGGACCCACATGTGCCCACGTGCCCATCCATCATTGGCCCCAGACTGCCCCTGACGGGGCCAGTATCTGCCAGAGGTTCGGCCCCTTGGAGCTGGGGTCACCCCATTCCATGGGCAGGGGAACAAGCCTGGCTGAGCTGGGATAGACAGCAGACCCCTCTGCTCACCCCTGAAGGGACCCTTGCCTTCTCCACCCTCAGCCACACCAACCACCTGTGCCTGGGGTGAGCCAGGAGGGAAGAGAAGGAGGAGAGCGCACTCAGAGCCGGTTGGCCGGGCAGGGCATGGGTTGCCGAGACCTGGGGCTGGTGAGGGTGGAGAGACCAGGCTCCCAGGCCCCCCACAGACACCCCACTGGGCCAGGCCCGAGGGCGGTGGGGTGGGCGGTCCTTCCAGCTCCTTGTGGAGCCCAGCTCTGGCGTCCACCGGGCCCTGGCAGCCGGGCCTGTGGGGAGGGTGAGGGCTGCTGGCTGGCTCACCCTCATTTCCTCTTGGCCTCCGGGCTCCAGGCGGCCGCAGGAACAAAGGGAGGATTGTGCCTCCTTCTGGGCCTGCCCGGCCGGCCGCTGCCCTCGCTGGGCCCCGTGGGCGAGCCTCCGGCCGCCAGCTTGCAAGGGCTCAGGGAGCACAGGCACCCAGGAGCCTGCCCGAGGCTAAGCAGCCCGCCATCCCCTCCAGTGACCACTGTCCATGCAGGGACATCAGCCACGACGTCTCTGTGGGTCTTTCCGTGCCTTCGCCTGTGCAGACACTTCCTGTCACCAGGCCATGGCTCATGGCTGTCCAGCCCCAGCCCCTCTGTGCCTAGGTCCCCCATGGCCTGTGATACCTCCCACCACCCGTCCACCCTGATGGGCCAGAAGGAAGGGGCCCTGTCGTCTGTCCAGGGCAGGCCTTCTGGGTCACCAGAGGGTAGGCAGGGGGTGGACACCCTCTGTCTGCCAGCACACACCCCAACGTTCTGGGCCCAAAGCTACTTCTCCTGCCACGCATTTAGTGAGTACCACTGTGTGCAGCAGTGGGCGCCAGAACGGGGACATTTGGCGGAGGGCACAGGCAACCAAGGGCACCCACCATCCCATCTCCCAGGTGGGCCCGCGGTCTTACGGTAGCAGAACGCCTCGACAAGGCTGCGCTGACTGGACAACCACACTCAGGACATGGACAGAGATGGGTATGCGCCCCAAGGCCACCCCCACCCAAGCGGGCCGCATCTGTGCTCCAGCCAGAGACACCAGGCTCCCAGCTGGGAAGGGGGACAGGAGCGGCAGCAGGCTCTGCCTGCACAGCCTGCAGAGGCCTCAGGCACCATCCCCCTCCCTGTGCCACTGGGTTTAGCTCCACCACTACAGTCAAAGGAGCTCTGTGGCCGCCCGGAGGAGCCGGGTGCCGATTGTCTTGGAGGGGCTCCAGGAAGGAACAGTGGAGAACAGCTTTTAGAAGAAAGTGGAAAATATAGAGGAAAAAGCTATGAAGGAAGAAGGAATTTGCCTCTGCAGAGCCCGACCCGTCCCTCCCACCAGCCAAACTGGGCCCCTCATGCCCAGGGCTGAGTCAGAGCCCTGGGGTAGCGGCCAGGCACACCATGTCGTGAGCAGCGCTGCCCAGGGCACACAGGTGGGGGAGGCGGGGGTCATGGCTCCCTACAGCCCGGGGCCAGGAGTGGGTAGGGTTGGGACCCCAGGACCCCCACCATCCTGCCCACCGGTCAGAGCGTCAGAACCAGACGAGGCCAGATGCTGGCTCCCAGAGGGGACTCAGAGAGGGCAGGGGGTCATGACCACCCTGAGCTCATGGGCCCTTGTTCACAGGGTCCTGCCTAAAGCGAGGTGGCCCGCCAACCAGGTGCCCAGGGCATGACCCAGAGGGGCTCCCCGCCAGGCAGGGGGCAGCTCTGGTTCTGTCCCCAGCTCAGGGGGTGGTTCCTGGGGGGCTGCTGGGATGATTCCGGGAGGGCCTGGAGCCGTGAGGATGATGGTCCCAGGGGAGAGTCTCACATATCTCCAGGCACCCACTGAGGCTTGTGGTTTTCCGGGAAGTCTGGGTACAACTCACTTCCCCCATCCCTTACCAGGAGACCCGAGAGGAGCCCAGCGCCACAAGCGGGCTCCCACTCTTAGTCGCCGCGGGAGCCCACCTGCTCCTCCTGCCTTCAGGGTGGACACTGCAAGGCCCAGCCTCTTCCATTCCTCTCACCTCCCTGGTTCTGTGGCCCTTACCCCTCCCTTCAGGGAGCCCCCGGACCCCTGGCTCTTCAAGAGGCAGATGGATCCTCAGCCCTGGCAGCAGGGCAAAGGCACCCCTGCTGGCTCCCCACTGTCCTCTTAGTGAGGGTCCTTCCAGGACCAGGGCAGGGCTCTTTAGGAACACAGGAGCTTGGCCTTCCCCGGGACTCCCTGGGGAAAACCCACCACCCACTGCTCCACTCCCTCCCTCCGCTCAGGATAAGGCCTGCCTGACCTTCCCTCCAGCCAGCTGTTGGCAGCTGTCACCACCTGCCGGCCACAGGCCAGATGCCCAGCAGCTGTCGGCTGTCACAGGGAGTGGGGGTGGGGTATACAGCTGTGGTGGGGGGCAGGGCAGCCTCAGGCCCCACCACTCCCTCACCTGAGGCTACTGCAGACCCTCTGTGTGTCCTCCCCCACCCCTGGAGGGGGTGCATGGGGAGAGACATCTGGCCCCAATCTGGACCCCTCCCTGAGGCATCAACCCCCTCACACACAGGGCATGGCTCACCCTTGAGGTGCTCAGGAGGCCACTTGCACCTCCCCCCAAGACTTGGTTATGGAACAGCTGGTGGCGTCCTCACCCACTTGCGCTCTTGGCCTCCCTGGCCTGTGAAGGTGGTGTGGACAGGGGTCGGCACAGCCTCTGGGGATGAGCACATGCCCCCTCCAGCTTGGGACAGAGGCCTTGGCGCGGCCAGAGGAGGGAATAAAACTCCAGGCTGCAGGCCCAGACGGACGGGGCCTGAGGTCAGGAAGTAAGGGGCAGCGTGTGACCCTGGCTGCTGGGCTGCCACTCCTAGGAAGCCCCTGGCCGCCGTGCTGGCCATTGGACCCGACCCAGGCACACTGCCTTATCATTCCAGACAAACTCCAGACCCAAGGCTCCCTGAACAGAAACAGTTGGGACCCCGAGAGGCAGACGTGTGCAGAGCCACCACCTCCCCCTCCCATCCCCCACCCGGCACGCCTGCTCCTTGCCCTGCCCCAAGCTGAGACTGAGTCTGTGTTGAGTCTCCACCCCTCCCCCCACCTCCACCACACCCCGGGGCTGAGCGGAATTCCCAGGGCAGGGGCACAGGAGGTCTGGGTCAGTGGCTCCCTCCCACGGAGCCACACAGCTAGGGCACTAGCAGCTGACTGGGCCTCAGCAGCCACAGGGTCTGCACCCAGCTGCTGCCCATAGAAGTATATGTGGGGAGCCCCTGAGCCCACTGCACAGGGCCCCAGGCCCCCTTAGCAGACGAGTGGGTTCGGGAGGCCAGACAGCACTGCTAAGGGTTGCTGCCCCCAGGGTCGTCCCCACAGGAGAAGCCCCAGGGGGCAGGGGAGGTGGGCTCTGCACCTCAGGATCCCTCAGGCCCAGGGAGGTGTTCCAGCTCCCACCTGGTATCACCGAAGTCTGTGGGCCTGTGGGGGGATGGAGGGTCCTGATGGTCCCTGCACAGACAGCTGCAGTCCAGGGACCAGAGTGTCTGGGGCAAGGTGCCAGCCTGGAGGGACCCCTGAGCCAAAGCAGGGGCTGTGGAGAGCTACACAGGGCGGGGGTGGTGGTGGCTGGGGTTGCTGACAGGACAGGGCTGAATCTCCAAAGGGACAGCACACACCTTCACAGGGTCAAGCCGGCAAGGCTGGGTTGTCAGTGCTGGAAGCCAGAGCTGCCCCTGGGCCCGTCCCAGGCTGGGGAGTGGATGCCTGAGGGGCGGTGCCAGGGGTCATGGTGAGGGGCTGGTCCAGAAGCCCCCACTGGGCTGCATACTCATGCCACAGGGACCAGGCCTATCTGTAAGCGGGGCGGACAGTGTGAGGGCTCTGTGCAGGGCCTGTGGCCATCCTGCTAGGGCCCAGAGCCACCAGAGCTGGATGGACATTTCCCCTGGGGCTCCTGTCCTGTCTTGTCTTCACCGGGTAGGGGGAGTGTAGACCCTCTCTGCTCCCTCCTTTACCCCACCTTCACCCCCTGACCCTGCCCTCTGCTCCCACAAGCCAAGTCCCCTCAGAGCTCAGTGTGGGGGCTGGAGGTATGGCCATGGGGAGGGGGTCCTGTCATAGATCCCACCAGCCCCGGGGCCACTGCAGGCTAGCCCTGCCTTTGGGTCACCAAGGGTTTCCGAGCTCCAGCAGGCCCTCCATCAGCATCCCCAGACATGGTCCTGGCCAAATATTTCCCCAGAGACACTGTCATGAGGCCTAAAAGTAAACCCCCAAACCAAGGACTCTACATCACCCAAGCCCTCCAGGAGAGCATCTGAGCCCCAGCTTTCCAGGCCAGGGTGGCCATGTGGGGCTAGGTACACGGTGGGGTCAGCACAGGGCACAGAGGGCGCCCTGGCCAACAGGTCCCACCCTTGCCCCCTCCACCCAGCCAAGCCCTTCCATGGGTCCCCTGGATGTGGCAAGGGCTCTATTAAGCGCCGTGGGCTCCTGGGACATCAAGTCCAGCCAGGAGGCCTATCTCCCCAAGCAGGGGTGGCCCTATGGGGGTCCCCACATCACACCCTGCCTCCCACAGCCCCTGCCACAAGGCCAGGATCCTCCAAGCCCCACAAAACCCAGCGTCAGCAACAGGGGCAGCCTGGCCATCCCCTGTGGGCTCTTAGCTCTGGGTTCTGAGTCCAGGCCATGGCTGTCCCCATCCTGTGTCCTGACTGCATGTCCCATGTTCCTGACACCTCTCCTGTGTCCCATATCCTGCATTCCTTTCCCTGTCCCCTGGCATGACCCCAGGATAAGACTCTGATCTCCTGCCAGGCTGTCCCAACCCAAGTCCTGTGCGGGTGGGGCTGTCCCACGTCCCCCTCATTCTCATCAGCCTGGGCCCCCCCACACACCCTGGACAGCTGTGGGATGAGACTCCCCTTTGAAGCCAGGATGGCCGGGAAGGGTGCGTGGTGGGGGGGCTCACGCCCAAAGTGTCAGAGCGGTAGCCGCCCTTTCAAGTACTCTGGGCTTGGAGGGACCGGCTTATCACCACCCAGGAACAGATCAGGGGGAAGCTTGTAGCCCGGCTCAGTACTGGAGCTCCACCCACCGTGTGCCATGCCCCCACCAAGGACGCCAGCAGCGGCCTCCTGATGTGGCCTGTCAGAAGTCCCTGTCCAGCCTGGCATGGCCGGGGGTCACTCTGAGGACGCAGCTGGGTCCCTCTCCTCTGCCTCCAAACTGGGAGCTCCCAGCCCAGCCCTGCCCCACAGAGAACCCCACAAAGCTGGGGACACCAGCTGTTGTGTCCTTGCTGGTGGTCCCCAGAGCCTTGACAGCTGCCTGCTGACCTTTCTGCCCAAGCAGTAGGGGCCATGGTGGGGCATGGGAAGCTCACCACCCCACCCCCTCTCTCTGTCCCTAGGGCCCCATCCTGGGTGGGGGACCCTGCCCTTAACATCAGCTGAGTCTTATCCCTCTGCATCAGACCTGGGAGTCCCCAAGGGGAGACTGGCACCCACAGGGCAGAACATGGGCTCAGGAGCAGGGTGGGATGGGCAGAAAGGCCAGGCTCCAAGAGAAGCTCCACTGCTAGTTAGCCACCAGAGGTCTGTTCGAGGAGGCCCAGCCCTGGGACCCCCGGGGCCCCCATCTTTCACAACCCCTGTACCCGGCCTAGCATCCACTCTCCCCCGTCTCACCCCTCCCCCATGCCCTGGACCCCACGGTCTGTCCACACTGCTGTCCCCTCCGCTGCCCTCACATGTGGTGTGCAGGAAATGAGATTCTATCCTGGGAGTGTGGGGCACAGGGTGGTCCCTACAATATGGGGGGGGACTCAAAATGGGACCTTGCAACAGAGGGGACAGAAGTCAGGGTCAAGGATTACCCAGGTAGACCCTGAAATCTCCCAGGAGTCATGCAGCACAGAGCAGGAGGCAGCACAGAGTGGGAGACATCCCAGGAGAGCAGAAGTACAGGGTAGGGCCAAGGGAGAAGGGTCTGGAAGCGACAGGTGGCCCCTGAAAAGGGCATGAGAGGGGTCTGGACCCATGTGGTCACCCCTGGAGCAGGAGGCTGAGGTCTTTGTGAGACAGGCTGTAGCTGAGGACCCTGAGCCCCAGGTGTGGTAATGAACACAGGGCTTCGGGGAGACCGGGCAGGGTCCCCATGTATTCACAGAGTCACCAGTCCCTCAGTGCCTGCCTCCCCTCAGAAGCCCTGAAAGGGCACAGGGGGTGTGGAGCCCAGGGCTGCCGGTCTCAGTGAGAGCCAGGACCCAGGGCCCTGCTGGACCTGTCTTGCCCCTGAGAGACAGACCATCAGAACTCCTTGGGGACAGAAGACAGGAGCAGTTCCCATGTGAGGCCCAGGCAGAGACACTGGACCTCAGCTGTGAAGGTCATGGGCACCTTTGGAGGTCCAGGCAGGGGGTAGGAGGTGTACCCTCCCAGGTGCGGGGGGGGTGAGGGAAACGGCTCACTTCCATGGCCTATGGTTGTCCCGTAGCCTGAGTTCTCCCTGCCGCCCAAGGCTGACTCTTTCCATCCCGCCCCCACCTGGGAGAGAAACACATCTGGGCTCTAGCCCCCAGAGCCTGTCCTGTCTGGAGAGCATTGGCTGGTCACCAGCTGTGGCTACCTGAAACTCCCACAGCTCCCCCTGCTTGCCCAGCAGAGCTGCCACAGCTGGCTTCCCATGGTGTCCCCTGAAGTTGGCCACCACCAGCCCTGCCCAGGCTCGGTCACTGCCTATGGAATCAGGATTGCCCCAGTGAGCCTTCCCTCATGCCTAGCCCCTGCCTCCTTGGGGCAGAAAGAGTGGGGTCCAACCCAGGGACACCAGGGAGCCCAGTGGAAGAGGGCCAGAGGATGGGGCCTAGCCCCAGACACCAGAGGACAGGGTTCCCAGACCTGCCCTCGGCTGAGGAGAAGGGAGCCAGGAGAGGCTCGGCCCTGACCCTGGGGAGCTCTGGCTGCAAGGAACCAGCAGAACCAGGTGGGGTGGTGAGTGTACTGGCCGGTAAGGCTGGGCAGAATCTACTTGTGTTCTCTCCAGTGCCCCTAACACCAGCAAGGCCCCATTCCTTCAGCCAGACCTTCTGAAGCTCTGGGGACCCAAAGCACCTCAAACGAGTGGCTTTGCTAAAATCATCTTAACTTAGTGCCTTTTCTTAAGACGCAGTGAGTCCCAGCCTCAGGGTGCGCAGCTGGAGTGAGACCATGGTTCATGGCCCCGTAGTGGCTGGCAGACTCGGGACTGCATCCTCTAGGCGGCAGGCACCAGGACAGGGATGACAACGAGGCCCCACTCCTCCGAGGCCACCAGCTGAAGCCCCAGACTGTGGGGCAGGGAAACCACAGGCCCTACACTGAGGGCCCTCAGGGCCGTTCGTGTAAGAGATGGGACATCCACTGGACCAGGCAGGACTCTAGCTAGCTAGGAAGCTGCTGGTAGGGGTGTGAGTCAGTCAGTGCTCCAAACACGGCCACCTGAGTCCAGTTGAGGGCAGCTGACGGGGCCCCAGGACCCCAAGGTGTCATCCCAGAACCCTAGGCCAACTACAGGACTCCTGGAGCCTGGGCCTGGCACACAGGCCCACAGGCATGGCCACACACACAGCTGTACACAGACATAAGCACACATGGGCACACACGCCTGTTCACAGACCAGGCCCACAAACATGCCCGTACACAGACCCAGGCCCGCACACACATGCACACACGCACAAGCCAAAGGCAGAAACATCAGCTTAATGGAAGAGGATGCACATTTTCTTGTTTAACAAAATAAATTAAATATACGAAGCTTCAGCTCAAACTCTATATAAAATTACAGAGGTCTGGGGCTGCCACAGGCAGTGGGGCAATGGTGCCCGGCCCGGAGGCGGCCATCCAGTTGGCCAGCAGGCCAGGTGCGTCCCGGGCCTGAGGTCAGGCAGGCTCTGTGGTACACCTTCCTTCCAGCATTATTAATATTATTATTTTCTTTTTTTTAAATATAAATATCAAGGGCCCTTCGCTCTGGCGAGGGCAGGGTCACCCCCAGGGGGCTCCAGCCTCTTAGGGCAGGGGCCAAGACTGCTCTGCCTGACCTCCCGGCCCGGGAGCCTGGGGAATGCCCAGACAGGAACTGGCAAACACAGCCAGCCGCTGGTGGAGATCTGGGTAGGGACACGGCAGCCGGCACGGGGCAGGGCTCGGAGGTTTGGCCAGGGTCCTCTCAGACCCCCTGCCAGGCGCGGGGAGGGGTGGCTTGACCGTGGCCCCTGTGGAACCCTCCTCATGGGGCGAGGGGTTCCTTCATCAACTAGCCGATTGCTACATGCACAATGCAAAGTTGCCGGCACAGACCTTCCCAGGTGTCTTAGACTGAGGGGTGTGTGTGTGTGTGTGTGTGTGTGTGTGTGTCCAGAGGTATGTGTGTGTCACCGAGGGCGCCCCAGGGTGCTGACTGTGCCTCCTGCCTAGGCCCCAGCTCTCTGCGCAGCCGCCTGTCCCACATGGGCCCGCCGCCCCACCCTGTGCCCCGCAGGGCCGGTAGGTGGGGCCCAACCCCGTGGCACTGGCTAGCACTGGTAGTGGATGTGCTGGTGGACCTTGCCCTCCACGTGCGAGTGTGTGTGCGAGTGCGTGTGTGTGTGCGTGTGCGTGTGCACGTCCGTGTAGAGTTTGGGATAAAGTCTGGGCCCGGCAGATGGTCCCGGGCTCAGCAGATGCTGGGGTGCCACCGGAGGCCCGAGCTCCTCGCACAGCCCCACGCCAGGGGCAGGGCCGAGGCTGGGGGCCATGGGACGGTCCTTGTCCCCGGCCCGGTCGCGGGCGGCCACGGGCGGGCGGTGTGCAGGCAGAGGCGGGGTGGGCCCGGGTGTGCACGGCTTCTTCTTGGCCTGGCAGAGCCACAGGAGCACGGTGCCAAGGATGAAGACGGCGCCAGCCGGGATGCCGATGACCACAGGCCACGGCAAGCTGGTGGTTGAGGACGAGGGGGCCACGGGGGGCCCTGGTGGCTTGGGGTCTGCAAGAGAGGCCAAGGATAGGGGTGGGGAGAGCAATGTCGCCACGGGTCCCGGGACAGCCCGCGACCGGCCAGCCCATGGCCTCGTGGGGCGCCTCGCGTAGCTGGGGTGGGAGCAGGGAGGGGGCGCACCTGGCAGCACGGTGAGGAAGGCGCTGCGGAAGCTGTAGCCCATGGTGTTGGCCCCCAGGCAGATGTACATGCCGGCATCATCCTGGCGTGCGCGCGCAATGAGCAACTTGTTAAGGTAGGAGCCGTCGGGCCTCGACCACACATCCCCCGTGGGCAACACCACGAACTTCTGGCCGCCCACATCGATAGTGGAGTTGTAGCGGCCCTCAGCGCCATACTCCACACGCTTTAGCCACTGGATCACCGGCTTCACATCGCTGCGCACTTTGCACTGGAAGGATGTGGTGCCCCCGAAGTCCACGGTCGTGTTCACGGGGTGCGTGCCCGTGAGGACGGGCTTGGAGCGCGTCCTCTCTGCATGGAGACACAGCAGGTCATCGGCACCACCTTGGGCCGCCCCCACCCCACCCCCGCCCCAACCCCAGCCCCCTGCACTCACGGATCACGTCCACCTTGTAGGTTGCATTGATGGCGCCTGCGCGGTTGGACACACGGCACGTGTACCTGCCACTGTCCTCGGGACGCAGGTTCTTCAGGCTCAGTGTCCACTTCTTCTTTCTGTGCTCCCCGGCCTCCAGGCCTGTCAGGGCCTGGTCGTCCTTCATCCACATGATGTCGGGCCGTGGGTGCCCACTGGCCACACACTTGAGCCGCACAGAGCTGCCCACAGGCCGAGCGATCACGCGACGCCTCATCTTGGAGGGCTGCGTGAAGCGGGGCCGCGCTGTGGAATGGCCAGCACACAGGTGAGCAGGACACTGGGAGGCCACCCCCACCCATGCCCAGGGAGGACGGCGATGCCCACCCCCTCTCACCCCACTGCTTGCTGGCTGCATCCTCCTGGCCCCCGGAGGCACCGTCGTGCCCCAGACGCTCCCTTCCTGTGCCAGTATCATCTGCAGAGAGGACAGCAATGAGGGGGGCCCCAACAGTGTCCCTCCCGACCCAAGGCTGGTTCCCAGGCCCTGGCCTCTGGCCCAGCTGGGAGAGCTCTGTAAACACACATGCGCGCCCCCAGGGCACACCCACCTCTCAGAATCCCAGAGACAGCTGGGCAAGAGCTGCCCGCCCAGCCCGCTGCCTGGGTGCAGGTGACCCCAACAGAGCCCCCCCGGCTCCGGGGGGTCTGCAGGCCCAGTGGGAGGAGGGGGCCGGGCCCGCCCGGCAGCTGCGGTAACCCTAGCCCACATCAAGGGGGCCGAGGCCTTGGAGAGCTGACATGGCTCACATACCGCCTCGTCACCCTCCCCTCTCAGAGGACAGTGGGGGGGACACCAGCCGTGTTCCCATTCCACAATCCAGAGCAGGGGGCCCAGTGGGGGTGGGGCAGGCCAAGGAATGCCCTTCCTGTCACAGCCTCCTCCACCCAGTCAGGGACCCAAGGAGGGGGCCGCACAAGTCAAGCTC
This sequence comes from Mustela nigripes, assembly GCF_022355385.1. Classification (NCBI taxonomy): domain Eukaryota; kingdom Metazoa; phylum Chordata; class Mammalia; order Carnivora; family Mustelidae; genus Mustela; species Mustela nigripes. The sequence continues at coordinate 202,525,740 of NC_081557.1, read as the reverse complement.
GCCCCCTTTGCGAGATGGGGTGCTGTGGCTGCCAGGGAGCCCCACCTCCAGGCACCCAGCCCAGGAGCCCTCCCGGTACCAGCGAGTCATGGGTGTGTCTCTGGGGACCCCGCCAGCCCCCACACCAGAGCCCCAGAGGCAGAAGAGAACACAAGGCCCTTGGCGGCCCCTCTGAACTCTGAAATCTGAGCCTCAAAGTCAGAGCCGACGCCAAGGCCTGGCCTCCCAGCCAGGCCCTTCACAAGACCACCACCCTGGGGCTCTCCCATGCCCACTCCTGCCACCCCCTAGCCAGCCTGGGTCTCCCCGTCAGCAGAGGTTCTGGGGACCCCATGGCACAGGCCTGAGGAGGAGGGCCCAGGCTGGGGGTGGTGGCCCCAGAGGTCAGGCCCCTGTCCTGGGCTTGGAGAAGGCCGGCAGGTAGGTCTCCTCCTGGTAGCAGCACTGGGGTAGGGTGAGGCCGCACAGGGAAGGTCTGCTTCCCGGGCTCACGTGGACTTGGGCTCACACGGCATGGGCCCAGCGTGGGCATCACTGACCCATCACGATGAGGGTGTAGTTGACGCTGAGGCTGCCGAAGCCGTTGGTGGCCTTGCACACATAGGCGCCGGCGTCCTCCCGCTCCACCTCCTTCACCTTCAGGCCCTGGGGCAGCACCCGGAAGCGGCTCCAGCCGCCATGAATGGTGCGGCCGTCCTTGGTCCACATGGTCAGTGGCGGCGGGTCTCCCTCCACAGGGCACTGTAGCCGCACAGTGCGGCCCAGCCGGGCCACCTGCCTTGGAACCACCTTGTCTGCCATTCTCGGAGGGCCTGTGGGTGGGACAGAGGGCTCAGTCAGGGAGGGGCGGGTGGCCAGTGGTTAGGAGTGCAGGCAGGCCTGCATGCGGGAGCCCCCGTCAGCTGCCTGCCTGCCCAGCCCAGGCAGTGGGGGTCTGAAGCCCTGGGCCCTGGCCCCAGCCCGCAGGGGTCAGCAGTCTCCTGGATCCTGCCACTGCTGGGATCTGAGCTCCCCGGATGTGCCATCACATCATGTCACGGAGGAGCCAGGATACAGAGGGGCCAGAGCGACTCACCCAGGCTGCGCGTCCACAGGCGAGCCAGGATGGACCCCCATGTACTCCCCACAGGCAAGGCACACAGCACCAAGTCCATGTAGCACAAGCAGATGTGTCTCATGGTCCGGTCAGTGCCCGGCTATGTGTGCCTGGCCAAGGGCCTCCCTGATGCCAGCGGCACCTTGGCAGGAGGCTGAGCAGAGTGGCACGATAGGGTGGCATGACCCCAAGTCCCTGGGGTCCAAGGGCAAGCAGCAGGGTTCCTGTCTGGCTGTCAGCCCCCTGCCGACTGTCCCCCAATAGGAGAAGCCCAAGTCACCAGCAGGAAGAAACCCACTCCCAGCCCTGTCCCAGCTCACAGCCAGCCTCGGTGCCTCCTGGGTGCAGAGCCAGCAGGCATGGCTAGCCGGCTGCAGAAGATACTGCTGGCGTCCCAGAGAGGTGGGGTTGCCTCCTGGCCAAGCCCCAAGGCTCCTGCACCTTGGGGCGACCTCAGGGGGCGCTGAGCCCTTACACTCGCCCCGCTGACTGTACACCCAGACCAGAACAGATGGCTCCGGGCACCCCGCTGCCCTTCCAGGGTCTAGCTCCCAGGATTCCGCCCTCTGGCTATTGGCCAGGGGTGCTCACTCCACACTGTGGCCACTAGGGCCTGGACGTCCTGAATCCTGTGTCCTGGTCTCCCAGGAGCCGGCCGGTGGCCGCCCTGAGATGCACAGCTATGGGGCCTGCGGGCAGCATGTGCTCTCAAGAACCAGCTGGTGTTTCTATGGTGTGTAGGTACCAGCTGGCTATGTTGCCGGCCTTCCCCTCCAGGACCCAGAGCGCATCCCTGGGCTTTCCAGAGGCTCGTGGCAGCTTCCTGTGCACCATCTCCCAGCCCCAGGGGACCTGTGCAAAGTGTAGCCCCACGCCACTGGTCTGCTGGTGGTGAGGGCAGGGGGTGTTGGCCCCCATTTGGATGGAGAGAGCTGACAGCCCAGGGTCTAGGCAGAGAGGGGCCCGGCTTTGCTAGGGGGACGGAGGGTTAGGGGGCACAGCAGGGGCACAGCAACACCAGGCCCTTCCCTCTGTGCCCTCTATGCCCACTGGTGAAAAGGGAGCTTGAGGTGGGGGAGGGCCCTACCCAGCCCCACCTACCCTCCCACCCACCCCACCAAGCACACCCCCAGGAATGCTTCTGCCTCTGCTAAGGTTCCCCCCACTCCTGCCATGGGGCTCCTAACATGGGCCCCAGGCCATCCCTGCACTCTCAGCCAGCTCCCTCCAGGCCCCCAGGGCCCCAGCAAGCAGCTGCTGAGATCTACCTCTCCCAAATTTCTCAGTTGCATATGGGGCCCCCCAGACACCCACCAAGTCACAGTGAGACAGTTGCGGGGGTCTCCTGAGGCCCCACAGCATGCCCAGGGTCCCAGCCTTCCTCCCAGGCAGGCCCTGTCTAACACCTGTCACTGCTTGCAATCCCACTATTCAAAGGGGCATCCCAGACTGCAGGACAGAAAGGGGACCCCCTCAGCCTGCCCCCAGGCTGACTGACACCTGGCTGTCCACACAGGCCCAAACACTGCCTGGCAAGCGTCAGGGGCTAAGACGGTATCCCTCTCTCCCCGGTATCCCTCTCTCCCCGGGCTTTCCTGTCCTGGCCCCATCCTGGAAGAAGCCTGCGTCAGTGGCAGAGAGAGGACCCAACAGACAGCGCTTCCGGGGCCAGGAGGGGCACCTGCAGCCCTGCCCCCTCCCTGTACCAGGCAGTGGGGTGTGAGGAGTGGGGGTCAGGGGCATCTACTGGGCCACAGAGGCCACAGGCCCCCTCAGCCACTGCAGAGAGGAGGACAGAGCCCAGTGACTACCAGACAGAACAGAGGTGTGGCCTTGAAGACTGGCCTGCATGCAGGACAGGGGGACAGGCAGGCAGCCAGAGGCCCCAGCCGGAGCCAGCCTTATCCTAAAGCAAACAGCCCCCTTCCCCCCTCCCTGAGCCTGGCCTTCCCTGCCCCCGCCACCCCCTGCCTCTGCAAAGACCCCAGCAGGCTCACCGGAGGGAGCCCCCCCACCCCAGATTCCTGGGGATTTTGGCCGCCAGTGTGACGGCCACGGCTCTATATTTAGCTCAGGAAACACAAGCCCCCATTGTTCCACCTGGTCAGGTGCCCGACCCACCCAGCCAGAGGCAAACTGAGGCAAGACCTGAGGCAGATGGGCAGCTGGAGGGTGTGCAGGGGGCGGAGCGGGGGCAGTTTCCCACCAGCTGTAGGGCAGTCTCTGGATCCTTCAGCACAGGCACCTTCCCCACAAGCACGACCTCCAGGAAGCCCTTGGCCTTCCATGCACCCCAAGCCACAGCCTTGAGGAATTTTGGGGGGCATGGGCAGGATGTGGATGGCCATGTGGAGGGGGTAAATGGAGGCTGGGGCTGGGTCGCACCCCTCAAGGGGGCTGAACAGCAATGCAGTAGGCAGAGAGAGGACCACCACACCCTCTTCTCCTCCCTCTCTCCTTCCCGCCCTACCCCATCCCCACAGCTGTAACAACATACTAGAATGGGGGTGTGGGGAGGGGTCAGGGGGCAGCAACCAGGAAGACCCCATATATCCAGCCTACACTTCTAGGCTTCCCAGCCACCACCCAGAACTCAGGTGCCATACATCCACCTCATCACGCCATCTCCAGACGCTGTCCTCAGACACACAGGCTATCCCCCAGACACTGTCCCCCAGACACACAGGCTGTCCCCCAGACACTGTCCCCCAGACACACAGGCTGTCCCCCAGACAGTCCCCAGACACACAGGCTGTCCCCCAGATATTATCCCCAGACACAGGCTATCCCTCAGACACTGTTCTCAGACACATGGGCTGCCCCCCAGATGCACACACCCTACCCACAGACAGGCTCCCAGGCACACGCACATACACAGTCATACACCAATAGTAGAGGCAAACTCCCCACACCAGAGACCCCCTTGCCCCACCTGCCGTGAGGACAGTTGCTCAAGGGTTAAAACACTATAACCTCAGCTGATGCTCCTCCTATCCCAGCAGAGCCCAGGAGGGCTGAAGGAGCAGGGGAGCTGGGACGGATGGAGGGATGACACATGCTGGAGGGCTAGGGACAGGACCCCAGTGGCAGTCTAGCCCATGCAGTTTCCAACACCTTCGGGGGCCACCTGAAGTGCAGCCCCCCACACCTCCCTAACCCTCACGGCCTCTATGCTGCCCATCCCTTCCTGGTATCTCTCCCCAACACCCTCCCCAACCCCCCTAGGGGGCTGCAGTGCCCCTCTTGGGGTGGCCTGCTCTGGCCGCTCCATCTGAACCATACCCGAGCCCCTGTTCTGTTTAGGTCTGTCTCAGGCCTGGCCGTGGGGGCATTGCCCATGCCAGCCTCTCCCTCTCTCCGCCGCTCAAGGCATTCATGACCTGCTGACCCCAAGCGGCCTTCATGAGGAGCTGGGCCAGACACCAGCCCTCCCGGGGGCCCCTAAGTGCCAGTCCACACTGCCCACACAGGGGCCACGGACACGGGTGGAAGTGAGGGGCTGCAGGAATCAGCTGGTCAGTACATCAGAGCTCACTCCATTCCCAATCAGCCCTGAGAAGCCCTGGAAATGGCCAGCCTAGAAGGAACTCTCTGGCTGGTTGGGGAGCCATCAGGCTGACCTTGTTGGGACTGGCTGGGAAGGGACTTTGGATGGCCAGCTGGAGCCACTGGAGCCCTCTCTTCCTGGAGAAGTGAAGTGGTCTGGAAAAGAGGACTCAAAGGACTCTGTGACAGGGCCTGACGGGGGGCAGGGAAGCGATGTAGGTCCCATCTAGCTTGGCAGAGGCAGGGGGACACTCTCCAGCAGAGTGGGGGTCCCTATGCTGGTCCCTTTGGTGGGTGAACACCACGCAGAGGCAGACCTGGGGCCAGTGCCCTCCCCCAAGAAGACAAGGGCTGGGAGGCTAAAAAGAGGGGGCCCAGATGAAGACCACCCCAGGACAGCCGTGAGAGGCAGGGCTCAGCCTCCACCCTGGTTCTGAGCCACTCTGGTACACGCGTGCACACACATGGGCTCCCAATCACCAGCAGGCCCGGGGCGGCCCCTGGGGGCTGAACCCATGGGATCTACCCATGGAACTGGTAGGACCCACAGGGCGGGCTGTTGCCCCAGAAGCCAGGCCGTCTGGGTGCAACAAAGGGACAGCCTGACCCACTGAGTCAGCAAGCTGTTCGAGGTGTCCGACCTGACACACCACCCGGGGAGCAGCACCATGGAAGGCAACAGGCTGGTGGGGGGACCCTCCAGGTCTGTCCCTGGCCCTGGAAGCCCCAGGCAGACCTCCAGCCCAGACCTGACCAGGGCTCCTCCTCATTGCCACTCCCAAGACACACATGGGGGCCACAGAGCATTCCCTGACAGGCTGCTGCCCTGGGGAGGGGGTCCCCACAGGAACGGCCAACAGCTAACAGCACCCACCCCACGGTCCTAGGAACAGTCTAGAGGGCTCACTGGCGTACCCCGGTGGCTGCATCCACAGCCTGCCAAGTCCACAGACTCCAAGCTGACCCCTGCCCCCCTCCCCCACCTCAGAAAAACATCATGCACCTAGAACTGGTTTAGCATCACCACCTCCCTAAAGGGGCCCAGCCCCAGCCCCAGCCCCAGCCCAGCCCCAGAGTGAAGAAGGACCTGGTCCCCTGGGTCTCCCTCACAAGCTGGTGCTGGACCCAGGGGACAGGGTAACAGGACAAGAGGCCCAGCGCACCCAGGGTCCTGCCCGCCATGGGCTTGAACCCATATGACATGGTGTTTCCTGAACCTGGAACCCCAGGTCAGAGGTTGGCACCAGTGCTGCTCCTCACTGTGAGGGCTCAAGCGCCGGACGGCCCAAGCCCCATGCCACAGAGCCCCGCACTCCCACCCACACCAGCTTCACCTACCCCAGGGTCCCAGTCAACAGCCCACAGCCAGCTTCTTGCTGACAGACTATAGATACGAGGCTGTGGCACACTGGGATCCCTGAGATCTCCGCAGGCTACAGGGCACACAGCACCTGCTGCCAGGCTCCACAGTGAAGCCCACAGTCCCCACCAGACCGGGCAGGCTGCTACAGAGTGCCAGGGCCAGCCAGTGGCACCACTGACACCCTCAGTGTCCTGAGGCTCAGCATGGTGGGGTCAGAGGAGATCACCGCCCAGGGCAGTCCCAGGCCAGAGCTGGGCACAGCTCCCTCTCCACCACCTGCTGCCCCAGGCCCCTTTATCTCTTCATAGTGCAGGACTTGTGTCAATCTCTAACAAACTGGGTTAGAAAGTCATTATTTCCTGCCACAAAGGGAAGCCCTGGGCATCAGCAGGCCCCAGGCTGGAGCACCTCCCTGCCACACTGTCCCCTGCATTCCAGGGACAGACCTGGAGCCCCTGCCTCATGCTGGTTCTCCCCAACGAGGCCAGTTCCTGTGGGACAAAGGGACCCAGGCCCACCAGCCTCAAGGCCCTAGCCCAGCAACTCACTGGGGACAGGAAGCTATCACCCAGGACGTGTCCAACCCCTTTGCCCTGCACCCTAGCCAACCAACCTCTCAGCCCAGTCCTGGCCTATTCCCACTCCTGGCCCCCATCCAGCTACACCAGGGCGTCTGCAGCCCCAAGATGTCCACCTTGGTCAGTGCGACCTGCCTACCTCTGCCCACGCTCTTCCTCCACCCAGAGGCCATTCTCCCCTCACCTGACCAGTACCCATACCTCCTTCCGGGCTGTGCTACCCACGTCTCTCCCTATGCCCCCAATTCCCTCCCCCAGACTTCCTCGACTGTGGACCGTCTGGCTGCAGACCCAGCCTGAACTAGCCCAGGACAGTGGCCTCCACTGCCCTCGGACCCCAAGAGTAGCCACACTGAACACCCACAGGCTTGACCAGGAGCACACAATGACCACCACTAGAAAGACAGATGGCAGGCAGGGTGGGGTGGCAGCATGGGCCAGAGGCTGTGTCCTGGGCATGCCAGGGCTACGGCCACTGGGATGGCACAGAAGGCCCGCCACCAGCAGCAACGCGGCCAGCAGCGAGACTCCCGGCCCACCGGGACCACCGCCTGCCTCCGCCAGCACTCTTAGCAGTGTCCAAACCCCAGGCCGGAGGCTGAGGCCACTGCTGGGAAAAACCAACATTTCCCCATGGCACTGGGCGGGGGTTGAAGGCCCATTGATTCCCGCACAATGAAGAAGGAGCCTGCGGTAGGAGTTTCCAGGCCCAGCCAAAGGCGACTTTGTTCATGGCTCCCTCCTCCCCCCAGAGGGGACAGTGATTTATTTTCTCTTCCAGGAGTGGGGCCCGAGACATAAATGGGGCGGCTGGCCTGCATCCCCACCTCACAGCGCCTGGGCCCAGCTCCCGCACATCCACCTCAGCTGGGGCTGCCTGGTAGGGTTGGGGGAGGCCCCTGCGGCCTGGCCAGAGGCCAAGCAAGGTCAGCCAGCGCACACGCACACGACGACAGCCCTCCTGAGGGCCGCGCGTCCTCCGCACGCCCTCACACACACTGGTAGGCTCTTCCCAACACAGCCCAGACGGCAAGAAGTCACTATGCCGGTGGCGTGAGGCAGCCAGCAGCCAGCGCCCGGCCCCGGGGGCGGCGCTCGGCCCTCCCAGGGCACACCAGCACGGTCCAGGGGACAGAAAGGTGACTTCGAGGGCTGGCTGTCCAGAGACCTGTCCACTGCTTCCCCTGTGGAAAAGCTCAAACCCGACAAGCCCTTCCATGAGTTCTTCTAGAGCTCTCTGGGAAAGGCAAGGCCATCGGAGCTGCTGGAGTTCCCACTGTGAGAAACCCAAATCCTATCTTCCCTCCAATTTGGAAAAAGCTGTTGAAGACAAACCCACCCTGATTGTGAAACTTTCAGAAAGAAGAACTTTGAAAACATGATCTAGTGTAGAGACGGGCTGACTGTGGAGAGCGTGACGCACAGGGAAGACGGCTCTCGGCAAACAGCCTGGCCCTCTGGGGGCGCGCCCAGAGTTACCGTGCCCCTCAAGGCCAGGCTGGAGGGGAAGCCAGCACTGTTCAGGAACAGGGGCCTCATACCCCACCCCCAAAGCCACACAGGACCTTGCCCTTGGAGAGTGGGTGCCAGGGCAGTGCACACCCGGCATGAGGGCCAAGGCTGGAGACAAGGCGCAGTCCCAAGGCCCAGGCTGAGGGAAAGAGAGCTGGGTGTGGCCCCTCCAGGGCCCCCTGGCACTGAGGCAGGCTCTGCTGCCGCCGCCATTGCTGCCATCCACCACTCTGCGTCAGGATCCAGCCAATGACCAAGCCAGGCCAGCGGCCTCCAGAGCTCCTGGCTGAGCAGCCAGAGGACAGGCAGGTGTGGGATCGAGGGGAGTCCAAGCAGATGAAAGAGGGATCGGAATCCAGGCTGCCGGCCACTGGCGGGCGGGGGGGCCTTGCTGCATATGACCTGAGTGCCTGCCGTGCCCAGGACACTGCCAGGCCCAACCACGCCTGGGCAGCCCCCACCAGGCCACCAGGCCAGTCCCTAGCCGGGCAGGCGGGGGGGTACTGTGGCATTAGGCCCACCTGGGCTGCCGCCTGCCACCCAACTCCCGAACGTGCCCATATAAGGCCGGGCTGGGCTCGGTGTACCCGCTGGGTGGCGGGGGGAGGGGTGCGAAGCCTCAGAGGACTGGTGGACAGGACAGGGACGCTCCTGAGTGGTCAACACACCCAAAGGGCTGGCCCGGCCAAAGGGCCCGCCTAGCCGAGAAGAGGCCAGTGCAGAAGATGGCGGGCGAGAGTCCGTGAACGCGTATGTCCCATCACCCATCAGCCAAGGCTGTACCTTGCTGGGGCTGGGTACAGGGGCGAGCGTCCCTCGGGAGACATTGCAGGCCTGCCCACTGGGACATCAGGTGTGTGAGCATGCATCTGAGTCCTGGAATGGAACACACCCACACACAGTATGTGGCCTGAAGCAGGTGGTCCTCTGGGTCTGCCTGGAGACGAGCCCCCACCCCTACACCATGCAGCAACTCCATGTTCCAGACACTCAATCCCCCAGCCCCCCACCCTATATCTTCCCAGGGATGGGCCAGCTCAGGGCACAGGGCTGGGTCATGAGTCCCAAACACTAACAATGTCCCCACTGTCCCCAAACCGCACCCTGACCACCATGGGGGTCTCTGGGTCTAATTGGGTCCTTATAGGGGCCTAACTGGGTTCATTGTGCCAAACAGCCTACCCCACAAAAATCTTCAGGGTAACCAACTGCCCTCAACCTCAGGTACACATACAGACATGCATGTGTCCTGAGAGGCACTGGGGCCAGAGTCCACTCTACCAGCAAGTGTGGGGTCCCACAGGTGAGCCGGGGTGATCTTTGGGTGAGAGAGGCCTTGTGGGTGAGGTGTGCCCCCTCAGTGAGCATAGAGTCCCAAGGGTGAGCTGGGGGTGAGCTGGGGGACCCCACGGGCAAAGGGGGATGTACCTTCTGGCAGAGCCTGGGGGCCCAGAGGGTGAGAAGACCCACCAAGCTCCAGGCCAGTAGGGGCGGGGCGCAGGCACGCGCGCCAGCCGGGCACTGTGGCAGGGTTCAGGCCCGGGAGGGAAAGGGGCGGCGCTGGCGCAGGCCGGGGCGCCGGGCTGGGCGCCAGGACTCACCTCGGGCGGCGGCGGCCGGCGGGAGGGCCCCCAGCAGCAGCGGCGGCAGCAGCAGCAACAACGTGGGGCTGGGCGTCATCTTGGCCCGTCCGGACCTGGAGGTATTGAGGGTCGGTCACTGGCGTACAGGGTAGGAGTCGCCACCATCTAGACTAGGGCCCCGGGGTCGCCAGCACCGCAGTCCGGGGCTGCGAGGGTCTGGGTGCGGGCCTCCCCGCCCTCCCTGCCAGCGCTCCGGGCGGAGGAAGCGGCGGCGGGGAGCACCGCGGGTATCAAAGGCAGACAAAGGGTTTACACTAATTACCGGCCTCCCCCGCCGCCCCCCGTCTCTAAACACCGTCTGGATTCCTGGCGCTTGTAACTCGGGCCCTGCCCGCGGGACACACAACACCGGCGGCCGCGCACATAATCGCCTGCGCCATTAGCGGACAAATTTGCGCTTGGGGGGGCCCACGTGGGGTGCAGGGGCGGGGGCGGGGCGCGGACAGGACCACTGGCCGGGCAGGGTCGGCGGCGGCGCGTGCGGTGCCCAGCGGCCTCGCACATTGTATTCCGGAACCCAGACCCTCCCAGCCCCCGGCCAGATCCCGGACCCCGGACCCCGATCCTTCCCTGCAGGCCCTCCCAGTCGGCCCCCCGGGGTCGCAGGCGCGCGGAGGGTCTCACCTCGGCGGGGCAGGCAGGCAGCGGGGCTCAGGGCCGGGCCCGCGGGACGCGCTGCGCGGTCATCGCCGCCCCGGGAGCCGCACCCCGGCGCCCCGCGCCCCCGGGCCCGGCCTCGGGACGGGGCGGCGCTACCTGGGCGCGGGCGGCTCGGGCCAGGACCGGCGCCTAGGCGGGTGTCCGGAGGCAGCGCGGGGGGAGGGGTCGAGTCCAGGGGCTGGAGGCCGGGGCCGGGGTCCCGGGGCGGCGGGGCGAGGGGCCCGGGGCGCCGCGCCGCGAGGCGTCCTTCCCTGCGGGGCTTTGTCAACTCTCCCGGAGCGAGCGCCGAGCCCGCCGCGCGCCCCGCCCCGACACAACTTCCCTCCAATCGGCTCGCCCCGGCTCGCCCCGCGCCCGCCCCGCGCCCGCCCCGCGCCCAAACTTTCCCCCAATCCGCGCGCGCCCGCCCCGCCCGCGGGGCTCTGGGCCTTAACCCTCGCAGTGCGGGCGGCCTGCGGGCGGGGCGGCTCCCTGGGGCGCGGCCCCGCCCCCGGCCGGGCCCGGCCCCCAGTCCCAGTCCGCCCTACCCGGCCCAGCCACCCCCTTCCCGCCCTCGCCCCGCCCCCGCCCCACCCCCGCCACGCCACGCCCCCCCGCCCCTGCCCCGTTAGTCCCTGCCACCCCGGCCAGGCCCACCGCCACCCCGGCCCCCACCCCACCCCGCAGCTCCCCACCCTGTCCCGCGCGCCCCTGGGTGCCGCGGCGCCCACCCCATACCTGCAGCCACCGTGCCTAAGCACTCCTGGTACCCCCAGCGCTGGCCCTGATCGAGCCCACAGTCGCCTGACCTCGGGCCAGCCCCGACTGCAGCTAGGCCATCCCTGGTTGCCCAGGACGGGCGGACGGGATGGCTGCAGGGCTCCCTCGAGGCCCAAGTCCCCGGGGAGCCCCTGGGAGCAGTGAAGAGATCCAAGACCCAGCTCCAGTCCCAAGTGGTTCTGGCAGAGGGGAACAGGTCTCTGGTGAAGTGGGGAACAGAGGTTCTGCCCCGTGCCCAGGGTCATGGTGGCATCCCTGACCGAAGGCAGGTATGCCCACCTGGGGCTTCAGGCCTGCCGCTGTGATAGTAACCCCAAGGACACCAACAAGAGTAATAGAGACCAACACACATCACGACTTCTTTAATCCTCAGAGGCAGGCAGGTGCCTTGCTGTCACCTGACACAGGTGAGGGAGCAGAAGCACAGAGAAGGCAGGTAATTCGCCCAAGATTTCCCCATGGGCAGTCAGCAGAGACTGAACATGCAGACTGAAACTGTGCTTTGGAGGCCTGCTTTACTGTGTCCTTTCTGCACACTGCCCTCCCTCCCCCCACCCCAGCCCTGGCCTGCTCAGCGTCTGCCCACTCAGATGCCTCCCCACCTTCACCCTCCAGGGCCTCCTCCCCAACCTTTCTGATCTGAGGAGGGGGCCAGGCTCTCCTCGGCTTCCCCTCCACTGTCGCTTCACTGGAACGGACAATCATCATTTTAAAATAAAATTGTGGGGGCTCCTGGGTGGCTCAGTGGATTAAGCCTCTGCCTTTGGCTCAGGTCATGATCTCAGGGTCCTGGGATCAAGCCCCACATCAGGCTCTCTGCTCAGGGAGCCTGCTCCCCCTACCCCCCGCCTACTTGTGATCTCTCTCTCTCTGTCAAATAAATAAATTAAATTAAAAAAATAAAATAAGATAAATAAAATTGTGATCTTGCTGTGATTCCATAATGCCTTCACCATAAACCCCACAAGCCTTGAGGCCCTGGATGCCTGGGTCCTAACCACATCCCCTTCTCCCACAAACTCTGGCCAAATAATACCCCCAACACACACACGAACACACCTGCCCCCATGCAGGAGCCTTTCAGTCCCCTCTCGCCATGCTGCTCCATCAGAAACCCTGACTGGAACAGCTTCTCTCTGCTCAGGAGTGCCCTCTTCCAGGAGACCTTCCAGGGAAGACTGAAACTGCAGAGGCCTTGCAGACTAACATTCCCAAGGCAGAGGAGAGCTGGGTGAGGGAGTGTCAACAGTCAGGGTTTGGGGCCTATCAAGGCCCAGACTGCCCACCCTTCCCAAGCAAGTGAGAAGGCAGTGTCCCAAATCCTGTCTCCAGACCAGTGTAGGCACTTCGGGATGGGTAGAGGCGAGCCCAGCCCAGCCTTGTCCTGTCTGTACCCTGAGTGAGGGCCCAAAGGGCAGACCTGAGTAGCCCTCCCGTACTTGATTCAGGCCTTGCCGATGGGGAGGAAGCAAGGAGAGCTGATTCAGGGCCCTCCTGGGAAGGGAGGGTCGGGGTGGAGCTGGCCTTGGGGGTCATGGACAGGTGCTCTGGGACAAAATGGGCAAGTGGGTGGAGTGGGTCTTGGCTAGCTCGAAGGCTGCCCCAGACTTCAGGAACAGGTTTGTGAGGAGACACAACTGGAGCGTGAAACCCTCCAACAGGTGTGTAGGCCGCCAAAGGCAGCTGTGTGAAAAGGCGGTTCTCAAGTTTGGGGGGTGGTCAGAAATAAGGATGTGGGCAGCATGCGAGGCCGTCCAGTGCAGCGTGGGGCTAGGTGGGCAGTGGGGAGGGGTCATGGGCCTATAAGCAGCCCCAGGCAGGGTCGGAGGGGGGCGAGGAGGCGTGGCCCACCCGGAGAGTACTGGGTGGAGTCCCAAGGAGCGGCTCTGGGGCACCCAGTGCTGCTGGCCCCTTTCCCTGTTCCAGGACAAGCTGCCCCCTGGCGGAAGCACCTAAGGAGGTAAGCCCCCACCAAAGGGCACCCAGCTTCCCTCCCCTGCCTCGCCACTTCCTGGCCCCTAGGCACACCTTCTGGGGCTCCCCAGGTGGGAGGCAGGTCTGCCTGAATGCCCAGCCCAGGCCACTTCCTCCAGGAAGCCCTCCCACTGGCAAGCTCCCACTGTCCCTTCATGACAACTGACCTGAAATACCAAACTGGTTCTAATCTTGCCCCTTTATCACTAAGACTTAGCGCACTTGGCTCACCTCTCTGTCTCAGTACCCCCATCCACTGTCTGACCCACAGAATTGTCATGGAGGTTGCAAGAGTTCCTGTCTCTCACATGCCTGGCACAGGTGAGCCCCCCAAAATATGTTGCTCTTCATATTCTCCTTCCACCATGACAAGCTGCTCCCAGCCCTGTGCCAGGTTCTATCAGTGGGGCAGAGATGTGGGGTTCTGCCAGCAGGACAAGGCCCACATCCCCACTAAGAGATGGCATCTTAGTAGAAGGTGTCCTGACTGAGAAATGCGCCAGGTGGCGGAAAGTGCGGCAGGAATAGAAACCAGCTCATGTGCAGGCTTCTGCTCCAGCTGCAGGAAGAGGGACCAGGTTCACATGCTCTCGCCTGAAGCAGGAAAAAGAAAAGCGGGGGGGGGGGGGGGGCAACGATAAATATATGTGAAAAACAGCACTCAAAACACAGAAAATTACACAGCAAAGGACAGTGATCCTTGAGAGAAGGGAAACAAATGGCCATCCGTACTCCCTGCCTGGAGACAGTCTCCAGGGCCAGTGGAGGCAGTGGGGATCCAGGCAGACCCCAGGGTTCTCCCTCGGGTTAGCGGTAGAGCAGAGAGTCCCACGAGGACAAGGTGGCCAGAGTTCACGGGGCAGAATCCTGGAGAGGAGGTAGCTATGCAGACAGGGGACCCCAGGGACCTACAGGGGTATCAGCTGGTTACAAGCTGCTACCCCCAACTTAGGGAAAGAGCCACCCAGAAAGGTTAGCCCACAGAGTGTGGGAACAGTGCCTGCATTGGACAGCCAGGGTTGAGAACCCCTAAGTTAAGGGGCATCGGTTAGAGTAGAAAGAAGAGTTTTGCCTTAGTAGCAGGGAAAAATCAACCTTAGGCTACATGTAGTTCCAGTCCAGCCCAACACAGCTTAAGAACAAGACCCAAGAAGGGAGGGGAAAATGAAACAAGACGAAACCAGAGAGGGAGACGAACCATAAGAGACTCTTAATCTCAGGAAACAAACTGAGGGCTGTTGAAGGGGAGGGGGTGGGAGGGATGGGGTGGCTGGGGGATGGATACTGGGGAGGGTATGTGCTATGGTGAGCCATGGGAATTGTGTAAGACTGATGAATCACAGACCTGTAGCCCTGAAACAAATAATACATTATAAGTTAATTTTTAAAAAAAGAACAAGACCCAAAAGGGTCACACAAGTTCCAAGTAACTTAACTACATCCCAGAAAGAAATATAAGGATGTTTACAGAAATGGAAAGCCATCCAGCACCCCCAAAATGTAGGATACAAATGTTTTACAACCAAAAATCATTAGGCATGAAGAAAGGCAGTAAATTATAACCCATATGGGGGGGGGGATAAATCAAAATTAACTCAGATGTGACAAGGGTGAGAGTTAGTAGGCACACCTACTGTGACTACAGTCCATGAGTTCAAGATGCTAGAGGAAAGATTGACTATGATAAGTAGAGACATGGAAGATTTTTTAAAGCCTCAAATTGAGCTTCTAGGAATGAAATATAAAACATCTGAGATAAAGAATTACATTGAATGTGATTGATAGAATATTGCACAAGAAAAAATTATGAACTTGAAGTCATAGCAATAAAGACTATCCAAATGAAATACAGAGACAAAAATGACAGAAAAGAAAAATGAACAGTGTTAGTGAGCCATTGGACAACCCCACACATTAAATTATAGGTGGATTGGAGTCCCCAGAGGATAAGACATGGAGGTGAGAGAGAAAAGTATCTTAAGAAAATGGCCAGAATTCTTATAAATGTAATAAAAACCATAAACCCATAATTGCCAAAAGTTCAACAGAACTTAAGCAGAAGAAGCATGAAAAGAACTACACTAAAGCATGTACATTATTCTCAAAATGCTGAAGAACAGTGATAAGATGAACAGCTTAAAAGTATCTAAGAGATGGGGCATCTGGGTGGCTCAGTCGTTCAACCGTCCAGTTCTTGGTTTCGCTTGGGTCATGACGTCAGGGTTGTGGGATCGAGCCCCATGCAGGCTCTGTGCTCAGTGGGGAGTCTGCTTGGAATTCTCTCTCCATCTTTCTCTGCCCCTCTTCCTATACTCTCTCTCTCTCAAATCCGCAAATCTTAAAAAAAAAAAAAAAAGTATCCTGGGGAAAAATTCGTATACAGGAGCAAAGGAAAGGATGTTCTGTTGATGTCCTGTTGGATAAAAACAATGCATGTCAGACAGTGGAGCAATCTCTTTACAATACTGCGAAAAGAAAACCTGCCAACCTGCTTTCTTTATGAGTAAAAATGTCATTTGGAAACAAAGATAAAATTAGGACTTTTTCAGACATAAGGAGATTGAAGAATTAATCATGAGGAAATCTATACTACAAGAAATGTTAAAGGGCATCCTTTGGGCACCCGATGGAAACCTGAAACCACACACACACACATACACACACACACACACACACACACACCCATACATACATACAAATAAGAAGGGGGGAGAATAAAGGGCACAGAGACAGTAGCTGCACGAGTAACAATAAGAGATGTTTTTCTTATTATTTAAATCTCTTTAAAAGACAATCAGCCATTTATTTTTAAAAATTTTTTAGGGTCCACACCCAATGTGGGGCTTGAACTAACAACCCTGAGAGCCTGCCAACCAGGAGCCCTGACAATCAGCTATTTTAAAAAAAATTTTTTTTAAGATTTTATTTATTTATTCATTCATCAGAGAGAGAGAGGCACAGCGAGAGAGGGAACACAAGCAGGGGGGGTAAGAGAGGGAGAAGCAGTCTTCCCGCTGAGCAAGCAGCCTGATGTGGGGCTCCATCCCAGGACGCTGGGATCAAGACCTGAGCTGAAGGGAGGTGCTTAACAACTGAGCCACCCAGGTGGCCCAACAATCAGCTATTTAAAACAAAAAATAACAGAAGTGTACTGTAGGGGCTCATATCATATGAAAAAGTAAGATGTATGACCATAAGAGCACAAAGACTGGGAGGGGAAAGTGACAATGCAGTGTGACAGGGCTCTTTTACTATATAAAGATGTCATCATATTACTGGACAGGAGACATTGCCTATATAAATCTGAAAGAAATGCCTAAAATTGCCTAAGAATGGGGCACCTGGGTGGCTCAGTGGGTTGAGCTTCTGCCTTCGGCTCAGGTCATGATCTCGGAGTCCTGGAGTCAAGCCCTACATCAGGCTTTCTGCTCAGGGGGGAGCCTGCTTCCCCCTCTCTCTGCCTACCTCTCTGCCTACTCATAATCTCTCTCTCTGTGTCAAATAAAAAAAAAATAATAAAATCTTTAAAATCACCTAAGAAAGCATTACATCTAGTAAGGCAACAAAGCGGACAGATGGGATTATTAATGTAAAAAAAGAAAGAAACCAGAAAAAGAGGGGAAATAACAGACCAGACAAATAAAAAATAAATAGCTAGATGGTAGAGTAAGTCCAACCACATCCATAATCGCTCTAAACATAGAGTGTAAATATCCCAGTTAAAAAGCAGAGATTGGGGACGCCTGGGTGGCTCAGTTGGTTGAGCAGCTGCCTTCGGCTCGGGTCGTGATCCCGGCGTCCTGGGATCGAGTCCCACATCGGGCTCCTTGCTCCACAGGGAGCCTGCTTCTCCCTCTGACTCTTCCTTCCACTCTGTCTACCTGTGCTCGCTCTCACTCATTCTCTCTCTGACAAATAAATAAATAAAATCTTTAAAAAAAAAAAAAAAAAAAGCAGAGATTGTGTGGACTCCTGGGAGGCTCAGTCCGTGAAGCATCAGCCTTCAGCTCAGGTCACGATCCCAGGATCCTGGGATCGAGCCCCTCATCGGGCTCCCTGCTCAGTGGGGAGCCTACTTTTCCCTCTCCCTCTCCCTGCTGCTCTGCTTATTTGTGCCCTCTCTGTATCTCTCTGTCAAAGAAATAAATATAAATATAAATATAAAATACATATAACATAAAATATATAATATAAATATTATTATAATATAAATATTAATATAATATAATATATACAATATAAATATATAATATATAATATAAAATTAAAATTAATTAATTGATTAATTTGTAATTTAATAAAACTAAATTAGTAAAAAATTTAAAAAGAACAGAAAAAAAGAAAGAAGACTGCCAACTAACTTGGCCTAAATAAATAACATATTTATAGAACAGTCTTTCATCTTCTGGGCCCAAGTCTCAACATATGCAAAATAATTCAAGTCATCAAAACAATGTTCTCTGACCATATTACAATTATATTAGAGATTGTTAACAGAAAACTATCTGGAAAATTCTCAAATACTTGCAAACCAAATAATCTACTTCTTAATGTTCTATGATTGAAGAAAAAAAAACAAAAAGAAAATTAAAAATTATTTTGAACTGAATGGAAGTGAAAAGACAACATGTAAAAAAAAATTAACAATCTTTATTTGGAATACAGTTAAAGCAGTCCTTAGAGAAACTGGCAGCACTGAACACCTATTTAAGAAAGGTCTCAAACCAATGATCTTAGCTTCCAGGTAAAGAAGCTAGAAAGGATGAGAACCAATGAAACCCAAAGTAGACAGAGAAGAAAAATAATAATGGGTACATTAGAAATCACTGAAATTTAAAAAAAATAAACACAGGGAAAAATAATGACCCCCAAACCTGTTTCTTTAAGAAGATCGATCCAGAATCAAAGAGGGATTGATTAGTGGAAGGAGCAAGGCCACACAATTACAAATTTTACACATGTGAAAATATTAATAGGAAATGTTATGAATAATTTTATGCCAACACATTAGATGAAATGTACAAATTCACTGGAAATTACAAACTGCCAGAGCACACTCAGAGAGAAATAGAGAGCCTGAATATGTCTATTAAATGATGTGAACTTTTCATTAAAAATCTTTCCACGAAGAGAACATCACCCTCAGAGTACTTCACTGAGAATTCTATAAAACATTTAGTTGGGGGCACCTGGCTGGCTCACTCGGTGAAGCATGTGACTCTTCGGCTCAGGGTGGTGAGTTCGAGCCCCACACGGGGTGTAGAGATGACTAAGAAAACATTTAGGGAGGAAATAAATCCCATTCTTCACAAATACTACCAGAAAAGGGAAGAGAAGGGAATGTCTCCCAACTCATTCCATGAAGCCAGCAACAATATAAACAATATAAAAACAATATAAATATATATCATTATCAGCTAGGGTTTATCCCAGGGATGCAAGAGTTGGTTTAACATTTGAAAATCAATTAATGTAACTTACTATGTATTTTTAATATTATATTTACTTATTTATTTGAGAGAGAGAGAGAATGCAGGGGAAAGGGAAAAGGAAGAGAGAGAGAGAACGCGAAACACAGAGCCCGATGTGGGGGCTCAATCTCATAACCCCGAGATCACAACCTGAGTTGAAACCAAGAGTTGGATTCTTAAACCAACGGAGCCAGCCAGGTGTCTCTGTAACTTAATGTATTAACAGAAAGAAAAATCGTACAGATTATCTCAACAGAGGCAGAAAAAGCATTGGACAGAACCCAACACCTATTCCTGGTTTTTAAAAAGTCTCAGCAAACTAGGCATAGAAAAGGCTTCTCCAAGCTGACGAGCCTTATGGGTGACATCATACTTAATGGCTAAGACTGAGACTAAATCTTCCCCTTAAACCAGGACTGGGCATTGGGTTTGCTCTTTTCACTGCGATTCAACATTATGCTGGAGTGAAGACTGGAAAGAAAGAAGTAAAATGGTCTTGATTTATAAATGACACAATCATCTATGTAGAAAATCTATGTGATCTGTAAAAGCAAAGCCACTAGAACCAATCGTCTTAGCGAGCTCAGCGAGATGCACGGTCAATGTGAAGAGGGTCACATGAGTGTGTACAGCAAACAGGGCTCTCGTACACTGCCCGTGTGTACAACTGCCTTGGAAAATAGTTTAGCAAGTTTTTTCAGAGTGAAGCACATATCGACTCTGGTCCTATGATATGGTCTTCTACCGATATGGTATTCACCCACCAGAAAAGAAGGCACGTGTCCACACAGATCTTTGTGCACAAATGTTCATGGCAGCTTTATTTGTAAGAGCCCCAAACTGGAAACTACCCAAATGCCTGACAAGTGAGTGGGTCATCAGACAGATCCGCATCCATACAATGCGTTAGCGACAGACACAACAACACAGATGAATCTCCAGATAGTTAGACTAAGTGAGAGAAACACGAAAAGTCATAAGATTGCACATTGTGTGATGGCATCTGTGTAACATTCTAGAAAAGCCAGGGGAGCTGTAGTGACAGAAAGCAGATCTGGGGCTGCTGGGGGCAGGGCGGGGTCCCAGGGCAGGTGAGCTGTGGGGGTCATTGATGTGCATGATCTAGGTTGTGCTCACGGATGCAAACATGTCAAAACTCATCAAGTTATATCCTTTAAATAGGGCAGGTTATTGCACTCAATAAAGGTATTATTTTTAAAAAGACAAATGGGGGGGGCGCCTGGGTGGCTCAGTGGGTTAAAGCCTCTGCCTTCAGTTCGGGTCATGGTCCCAGGGTCCTGGGATCGAGCCCCACATCGGGCTCTCTGCTCAGCAGGGAGCCTGCCTCCTCTCTCTCTACCTGCCTCTCTGCCTACTTGTGATCTCTGTCTGTCAAATAAATAAATGAAGTCTTTAAAAAAAAAAAAAAAAAGACAAATGGGTTGATGTGTCAGAAAGACAGAAGGGGCCTTAATGGAGGGTCCGGGGTCGACAGGTGTCCAGGCACCAGACCCTCCCTCAGTGTCTGTTGAGTAGAGGGCATGAACACCTGAGTTGGGGTTGTAGATCAATTTGGATTTTTCATGCACAAACCTTTTTGGTTGCACTTTCCCTCCTGTGACCTGTCATTTCAACTCAAGATCCTCATGGGAGCTTTCCCTTAAAAGAGCACAGGGCTGGCCTCGTCCCTGGATCTGCTCTAGAACTACGATCTGGAGGGTTCTGGACCCACTTCTTCCTGCCTTTGAGGGATACTTGGGGTGCTCCTTGTGACTCTCAGCCACAGACACAGTAGGGTGGGCAGCCCCACGTGCAGCCCTCTGAGAGGTGAGCTCACAAAAGCAGCCCCCAGGATAAGCCTTGGCCCCTTCCTAGGGTCAGCTGTCCCCACAGGTGCTGGCCTGAATCCCTGAGGGGATCTCTGCCTGAGGCCCAGCCATCCTGACCAGGGCTGATCGTGGACAAGTGTCCCTGATGGAGAAGCCCACTCACCACTGTCACTGGCCCAGGGTGGTCCTGATTGGGGTTCTCTGTAGCTCTCCCCAAAGGCAGCAGCCTGGAGCTGGGGAGAGGCACTGGGCACGGGGCTGGCATCCACAGCCTCCTCCCACATGGTGTCTGCTACACAAGCTCTCCCCTGGAGGAATGGCCACTCCACAGGCTGGCCCCAAAGCTCCAGGAGGAGGGTCTTGGCCACGTGTGGAGAGCAGTGGGGCTTCGGGCCCTCCTGCTGCTGAGTTGGGGTGTCTGCAGCTCACCCTGGCTTGGGCAGGGAGGGGCTGCTTACAGCATCCTACGGGCAGCCCATCTCCGCTGCCACCCCCGGGGAGACCCTTGACCAGGAGGGTGCAGGAAGATTTTTGGCCTGGTATCGGGGCACTTGGGCTGCACCCCAGGGGGCTGGGCAGGTGGTGTTGCCCTGCACGGTGATTCAAAGTGTTGGCAGGGAGAGGGGCTTGCCTGATCCCTGGCAGTGGCACCCAGGGCCTTTCTCAGTCTGGGAAGGGTCTGCGTTCGTGAAGTTCCATCATGCCAAGGGCTGAACCCCATCCACGTCCCCCCCTACCCCAGTGGACCTGGTGCCCACTCCAGGCTGTGGGCAAGGGCACACACACCCCCAACCCTGCTGGAGCCCTGAATAGGGCCCGACTCCTTCCCTCCCTTCTCTACCCCCGCACTCTCCCTCCCTCACCAGGCCCACGGCCATTCCCTCCCCATTCTGGAGGCCAGGTCATGCCCAGGTGTTTGGTGGCACCTGGCTTCTCTGACTTTGGATTCCACTTGGGTTTGGTCTATGCACGATCTGGAAGGAGTCCAAGGCAAGGCCAGAGGTCTATGGGACATCCCTCTCTTCTTCCCTCACACCTGTGAAGGGTACCACCCATGCCTGTTGGCCTGGTCCCAGCAGGCGCCTCCCTTGGGCTCTCTGGTCCCTGACCCCCTCGGTGACTATCCTGCATCAAAGCCGAGCCAGAGCATGTGTGTCCTCGATGCGAGGGCCCTGACTGGTGGGGCCAACAACACCCATGGTGGCCCCAGGACACAGACCTTCCACAAGGGCTCCTGGCATCAGGTGACTCCGAGCTGACCCTGTGGATGGGAAGTGGCGTCACCGGGACTCAAATTCCCCAGGGGGCAGTGCAGCAGTGGGTGGAGTGCAGGGGCTGGTTGCTATGGCAACAGCAGAGCCTGCATCGACAGGAGACCTCTCCATCTCTCAAGAAAGGGAAGAAAGGAAAGTGAGTTGAGGGCCCATGGGGCTGGGGTCTCTCTGGCCACAGGGCGGGCACACAGTCCTACAAAAAGCTGGAGCAGCTGAAGTGTTCATTTGCTAAAAAATGGCCACTCTCAAGGAGAGGAACACCCTGATACCTGAGAAGGCCTCGGGCAAGATGGGCAGGAGAGCAGGGCCACTGGGTCCTCTAGCTGGGGCCATCACACCTCCCTGTGACCACGTCTGTGCCTGGGTCACCCCTCTGCCTCCAGAACCCAACAGAGGTTGGACCCTGATATAGCTTCCAGGAAGAGGGAGCATACCTCAGTCCCTGCGTGGTGTGGGCCACGCAGCTGCTGGGCTAGGCAGCCTGAACCCCCAGAGGGACCTGACTCTGAGCTGCAGCTACTTCTCAACACATCGAGGGACCTGCATGCTCCCAGGACCCGCAGCGGCCTGAGGCTCCCGAAATGCCCTTCTGGCCTGGACTGGCTCACGACTCAGAATGTAAGTTTCAAGAACACACAGGTGACACACACATGGGTGTTTCCGAAGTGGGGGGCCCTCAGGGCTCTTCTGCAAACAAGAGGGCATGGTGGCCTGTTCTCGACACAACCCATGACTGCAAGGCTTTGAGGCCTCATGTCCAGGCCCAGAGCCTTTGATGGTGGAGAGAGGTTGCGTCCCCTGAAAAAAAGAACTCAGAATCCAGTTACTGTTAATGTCCTGAAGTATGTAAGGGGGCCCTGTGGCCATTTTCAGGAGATTGCTCTCCAACCTCTGGGATTACTGGATGGCCCTGAACCAATGCTAATGCTTGGAAGCCATCAGTCGCCCCCAGGAGCTTGGAGAGGTCTGACAGAGCCTGTGAGCCAAGGGCTTTGCAGACCCCTCCTGCCAGAGTTTCTGTACTCCCCCGAAAGCAGAGAGTGGGGTGACATGTCCCACATTGGTTCCCTGTGCAGGGAGGGCCAGCACGGAAGTCCCTGGGCCCAAACCACCTTGTTTCCAGGGAAGCCTCAGAGACCTGTTCCCATATCAGACTCAGGGTCCTTTCTGTGCTGTCAGGACAGGTGGTCACCTTGCCCCCTCTGGCCATGGCTGACACAGCTGACAGTATGTTTCCTGCACAAAACCACATGGTGTGTCTCCTGACATGCAGCTGACCTGGCAAACGCCTCCTTCTCCACCCTCACTGAAGAGCAGAATCTGGAGCAGTGGCCTTCATGTGACGGGGATCAGCATACTCCCAACCCCTTCTCCCAGGCTTAGTAGGGTCCTGGGGCTCTTGTTTCCTTGAGGACATTACACTGACT
Source organism: Mustela nigripes (assembly GCF_022355385.1). Classification (NCBI taxonomy): domain Eukaryota; kingdom Metazoa; phylum Chordata; class Mammalia; order Carnivora; family Mustelidae; genus Mustela; species Mustela nigripes. The sequence continues at coordinate 202,502,608 of NC_081557.1, read as the reverse complement.
GGACTGGGTGTGTGCGAGTTGATGAGTGCCTGGGGTGCCTTAGTCCAGCCCATGTTGACCACAGGCTGGAAGATAAGCTGTCAAAAGCCAGGAGCTTTCAGGGAAGTTCTTGGGATCTGATGGAAACATTGGGATGTCCTGTAAAGTAACATCATGCCACCCAGGAGGACAGCCGGTCAGGCCCACGGTGCCTGACACAGCTGCAGCAGAGATGCCTCTGGGACGTGCCAACAGGAGGAACATCTCCGGCCCAGACTCCTAGCCTCCCGGAGTAGGGCTATTTCCTCCTCCATCCAAATCCCCTATCCACTCAACAACGGCTGTGGACTGGCCACTGAGCTCCTGATAAGCTCTAAGCTGACTGACCCACGTGCCCAGCGAGAAGCATGTACGTGCAGTGTTTTGCCCTCAAGAGTGAGTAATGGGGACGGCGTCCAGCTGCTGCGGGAAATGAGCTGTACGAACACGGGGGTCCAGCTCCCCTCTTCCCCAACCAACCCTGGCTTCACAAGGATGCTGGCTGCTAGGAAATGAGAAGCGTGCAGACATGGCTTGGGGCAAATGTGTACATAGACCAGTGTCTCTCAGTGGCCCAAGCTGAGGGCACACCAAGCCCAAGCGTGGTTCTACCAAAGGTAGTATCCAGGAAGGTGACCAGCTGGCCCAACTCCCGAAGACCGGGACAGGAAGCTTGAGGCTAAGGTATGCAGAGAAGCACAGAATGAGAGTGCTATCCCACAGAAACACCTCCATGGACATGTGGGGCATCCCTCACATCTGAGACCAGTAAATAGGCCTCCCTGCCATCCTGGTGACAACTCCTGGAGACCAGGTACAGAGAGGTACAGCAGCAGGGGCAAAGGCTGTGTGCGGGCCAATCACCTGGACATCCCAACTCCCAGAAAGCCCAGCCACAAATCAGCAAAGACCAAAGCTAAGCCGTCCGCATGGTCAGAGAACGGGGACACACCAGAGTCTGGTGACAAGCTGATGATGTGGACATCACAAGCTTGGTGGAGACGGTGCCTTAGCCCCTGGAGGTCTAGGGCTACAGCACGGATGCGTCTCTGGTCATCCTGACTCCCTGCTGACCATCCCAGAGCCACACTCGCCTCTAGAGGGGGACCCGTCCTCCCACCAGGACAACAGCTGTGCACCTGTGCCAGGAATTCATGGCCAAGGGGCAAATGGGGTGGGAGCTGCAGCTTTGCCAAATGCCAGAACACACTGGGCAGAGAGGGGAGCAGCCTCACGGCCTGAGGGACCTCTGCTCAGCGGGTTGGAAGGTCTTGGCATCTACGGAAAGACCTAGTCCACCATGGAACCCAGGCCCCCTCCCGGAAGCTGAAACAGCCCCTTCCACCGTCAGAGTCCCAACGACCACAGAACCAGCAGGTAGAGAAGAGGCTGCTTTACTGCTGGAATGATGGATCCCCACCACCATGGAGAAATGGAGTCTGTACTTATTAGGAGCTGAACTGTAACCCCCCCACCCCCGCAAATTCTTGTGTTGAAGTTCTAATTTCTAGTGCCTCCGCACAGGATTGTATTTGGAGAAGGAGCCTTTAAGGTGAGGAAAATGAGGTCCTGAGAGTGGGCAGTACTCCCACAGGACTGGCATCCCCAGGAGAGGGCAACAGGACACAGAAGGTGGGGAGAAGACCACCGTGGGTGAGCCCAAGCCCGGGAGAAAGGCCTTGGAAGGATCCAGCTGAGCCCACACCTTGATCGCAGACTTCTGGCCTCTGGGCCTCGGAGAGAACACACTTCTGTAGCTGGAGCTTTGGGGTCGGTGGTTTGCTCTACTTTGTCATGACGGCCTGAGCTGGCTGAGACAGGGCTGCGTGACAGGGCAAGAGGAACACACCAGGAAGCCAGGGACCCACCCGGCACCCCCTCTGCTCCCTGTAAACTAATGGCAGTTAGCAGGGAACATAAGGGCTGGGCCCCCCTGGCACTGAGCTCCATGGTACCCACACCGGCAAAGAGGAAAAGGAACAGGGGCTGACTATGGGGTTCAGATGAAGAGTGATCAAGGTGACTTCTCCTACCCGCAATAAGGCACTTGGTGAGACCTTGGTGAGTCCTTGAGTTTTTCATGTGGATGGGCAGCTGGCAGGTTGGGGGAAGCCAGGGAGGGTGAGCAGGCCTGGTCTTCGATCCGCCCTTTCAGACCCACATCACCTCCCCCTGACCAAAGCCCAGGTAGCCCCAGAGGGCAGTAGAGGAGGAGAGTGGGATCAGGGCCTCACACCTCAACTCTTGCTCACAGGGCACCCCAGACTTGCTGCACCCCTGGGCTGAAGGTCTCTGCTCCTCACCAGGTGGCCTCTCCATACCTCTCTGTGTGGACCAGTGAGTGCTCCCTCACCTGCTCTGTGGCCCTGGGGTAGGAGGTAGGAGGCGGAGGGATCCTGGGTCCCACACTTCCCCGTGCAGCATCCCTGCCCACTGTCACTTATCTGTGAAGAGCCCCCAGTGTTCTTCATCTCAACATCCCATCTGTCTCCTTCTGGGCTCAGATATGGAACCAGGATGGCCCCAGGAGCAGGCACAGCTTGCAGCTGACATTGTGGGCCTTTTTTCCTGCTGGCCGTGGTTGGGGTCTGACAACCTGGAAGCCCCACCCCACCTCCCACCATGTGGAGTGCAGGGGTCAGCCTGCCTGGGCCTCAAGAAATAGGTCCTCATCTGGGCTCCAAGCTGACTCCGGCAGGCCCCCTCTCGCTCAGCAGAATGGACATGGGACAGCAATGGAGCCTACTGCACCCAGCAATGAGGCCAAAGGCCCCAGGGAAACAGGAGAGCTATCCTAATGGCAGCCGGACCTCAGTCTCCACGTGCCTGGCCAGCGCCCTGTCCTAGCTCCCTCAGTGGGAGAACACTCTGAAGAGGAGGGACTTGGGGAAGGCCCTGCTCTAGCCAGGTTCCAAGTGTACCCTGGGCCTGGCCACAAAGGGTAACCCCAAGACTGACCAGTGGAAAGGCACTGTAAGGGGATGAGCAAGAGGACAGGAGAGGACAGATAGAGCCGATGGATGGGCCACTGGTGGTCCAACCCATCTCAGCTCCCGGCCCCCCAGGCTGCGGAGTCAGCACAGGTTCACAGTCACCGGGTGGGGAGGGCTTCATAGGGCAGGGACTTCCACGTAGTGCACAGGGTTTGAGAAAGGGCCTGGTCGGGCCCAGTAGTCCACGGCTCGAACCCGGTAGAAGCCAGAGGTGACGGCGGTGTCTGAGGGCACAAACACATCCGTGTGCTCTTGAGTGATAGCCCCCAGGACCCGCCCCAAACTCCCAGAGCTCCCTGGAGCCCACCCCACGGGACACTGTGCCAAGGCCCAGAAGTGGGGCAGCTGAGGCCAGGGCACAGGGCCACAGGCACACCTGGGCTGAACACAAAGAGGTTGAAGGTCGACGGCTTGCTGCTGACAGGGGCGTACATCTCACCATCCGTGGAGAACTGGATCTCATAGGTCCACAGGCACCTGAGGGGACCAGTCAGAACCAGGGCTGGCGTCCTGGTGCAGTGGAGTATAAGGCAGATTCACAGCCCCTTCTCTGACCCTTCCCCGGGTGCCTGGCCCTCCTCCTGCAATGAGGACAGGCCACATTGATGAAGAGAGGGGACTGGAACCCAGATGCCACCTGCCAATGTTCCCTGCAGGGCCAGGGACCAATGTCTTGGCCATTTCTGTGTCTGTGAGAACAGCGGGAGCAGTGGTATGACAGGCAGAGGTGGGGACCAGTTGGAGAACCAGAGTGGAGTGACCACATGGGCACTGCAGCCTCAAGAAACTGGGCATAGACAGGGACAAGCAGCTCCTCAGGGTGGGTATTAGGGGAGTGGGAGTGAGTGCACTCACGCACTTGGAGCCCACGTGCTCATCCGACCAGACCAAAAGCACCTGCCCACTGGTCAAAGGCAGGGCACGGAGCCGGGTCACCTGCAGGGAGAGAGGATCCATGACTGGGGGGTTGGAGGGGCCTGCGAGGCGGGGCAGGAAGGGGCTACTTGCCTGGCCTGGTGGCTTCTCAGGGCGCGCGCACACGTGCACCAGCAGGAGCGAGGGCAGCTGGAGCTCCGGGCGAAGGGTCAGGCGGCCGCTGGCAGGGAAGAGCTGTGGCGCCACAGCCACCGGGTCCTGGGGACAGGAACTGGTGGTACTCTGGGCCTTGGGATCGCAACAGCCGCCCTGCCCCATCCTGCGCCCTGCCCGCCGACCTCAGCTGCGCGCATGCGCCGGAACTCCTCTGTGGAGGGGAAGACCGGCTGGCCGAGACGCTGCCACTCGCCATGTGGACTGCAGAGCTCGTTGTCCAAGTACAGCGTGACGTAGACAAGCCCTGTGGAGCCAGATGCTGGAGCCACGCCCCACCGGGCCGGCCCACCAGAGCCTCGCCCCGTCCCCCAGGACCTCAGCTCACCCGGGCCTGGGGGCACCCCGCTCAGGCGCAGGGTCAGGGCGACGCTGCGGTTGGCGTGGGTGCGTGTGTCGTCACTTGCATAGATCAGCACCGTGGCGCGCCAGGCATCAAGGGGGCCACTGGGTCTGTGGGCGCTGGCTAGCACACCCACTGTGTGGTTGCTGTCCAGCACGGTCCCGGCTTGCGACACCTCAGCCCAGAGCTGCTCGCGGTCTACAGGGCCGGGGTGGGGTGGTTGCTAGGCAGAAGTCGCGGCCTCCCAGGGCTGCCCTCCAGGGCCTGGCTTCCCACCATTCATTGCCCGCCAGTAGGGGTCCAGCCCCAGGAGGGCCACAGTGACCCACTGAGCTGGGGAAGCGGGGTGGTGAGGGGCAGGAAACTCCCCATCCTCCCCCATCCCCAGCAGGGCACATACATCGGTGTTTCCCCTGCCTGAGGGCCTTTGCACAAGCCACTAGGGCCCTACTGAGCCTGGGTCCTGGCCCCACCCAGGGTGCCCCCGGCGGCCTCCTCTGTCCCCAGTCTGGGCTGGCGCCGGGTAAAGGAAGGGGCGATACCCAGCAGGGCCAGCAGCGCCATGGCAGTGAGCACCGGCTTGCGCAGGAGCTGCACGTGTGGCGGCCGCGTGTTGTTGACCTGGAAACGCGCAGTGAGCGTGCGCTGCGTGAAGTAGTGCGGGTGGTAACTCAAGAAGGCGTTGTCGTTGCTCAGGAGCGCATAGCGCATGGCCGAGCTGGTGTTGGCCAGCAGCAGGTTCTGGTGCTGCGCGATGACCTGCGGGCATCCAGGTGGCAGCGCTCTTCCAGGCGCCCAAACCCCGGTTCCCCCAAAGGAACGTGGCCCAGGGGGTAGGTCCTGGGGGCTGGCCTACCTTTACCACCATGGCCGCATAGGTCACGTCAGCCCTCCAAGGCTGCGGCAGGGACCAGCCCACCAGCGGGTCTGCCTCATCGTTGTAAATGGGGGTGTCAGCAAACTTGGGGAAGAGCTGTTTTATCTGTTGCACCGTGGCCTTCTCCTGCTCCAGGATGTAGATGGAGCTGCCGGCACCCTGCGGGAATCAGCCTCAGGACCACTGGGCTGAAGACCAGGTGGGGCTGCAGCTGGCCGGGGTCCCTGTCTAGCGGAGGGGCAGGGGCGGTACTATACCTTTTTGTGGAGGGAGATGTAGTCCAGCCGCACACCCGACTCCCCCGTGAAGAAGTTGGTGCCGTTGTGACAGTGCCCCAGGAGGCCCCAGCAGAGCGGGGATCGAGGCCAGGGGTGGAAGGAGTCCCCGGGGCCGCCGAGGCGCAGAGCAGGGCTGGCAGCCCGCAGACCCTCGGAGCAGGCGTCGTAGTAGTTCAGGAAGCCTGGGCCAGAGGGAACTTGAGTCCATCCCCTGGTGCCTGAGGGGCTGCTCCCGCCCCTTCTCCACTCACAGGACCTCAGAGCCGCCACCCACCTTGCATGGTCATGGACACGTTGTCAAAGTCGTGGTGGTCTGGCTCATTCCATGTCTCGAAATTCCACTTGGAAACATGTGAGAGTCCATACCGACCTGCAGAGTGTCCCCACTGTCACACATGCTTCCCCCTGCCCTGTGTGGGGAATGCCAAGCCTATCCCAACTCACAGGAAGTCTGCCTATGGCTGGACACTTGGCTATGACAAGGCTATCCAAACCCATATGAGCCCACTGCACCCTGCCTGGCCTCCTTCCCCATCAGGAGACCCTGGCTCAGGGCTCATGAGAGAGAAGACCAAGGAGGTGGCCCAGGTGGTATGGGAGAGCCTGACCAGGAACGCCCACCCTCTCCCTCCAGGGCCTGTGCCCTGCCCACCAATGTATCTCCTGGCCACGAGAGAGACCAGCTCCTTCCACTCAAACACCTGCTTCTTGTCCTCGAAGTTGGTGAAGCGTTTGGAGGGGCTGCCCATCAGCTCAAAGCCTGCAACACAGAAGGTGGCGGTCCGGCCGGGGGCCCCAGCTGCCCGTACAGAGGCCAATCCTCTGCATATAACCAGCGAGGACTCAGAGGGGTCAGGTCATGGGGAGGGGACAGGACTAGAGTGCCGAGGGCGGGGCTGCTGCTTACCTGGGAGGAGCTGGTTCTCCCTGAGAAGATCCAGGTACCGATCCAGATGGGTGAAGTTGTAGCTCAGACCTTGCCCAGCTGATCCCCTGTGGAAAAACAGTGAATGTCAGGCCAGAGGACAGTGGGATCTGGGCTGAAACTGTCGCCACATTCAAGCATGTAGGGAGCCTGCAAGGTGCCACACAGGTCTCAGATCCAGACTCCTCAGTCGGTCCCACCCCTTGGAAAACACCAATGATGGCAGCCTAGCAGTCATTCACAGCCTAGTATGAACCAGTGTGCCTGTACTGGAAGCCTACCCCCAAGCCTTCAGGAGCTCAGAACAGCTTTGGGCTCAGGTGTGGCATGGGGCAGGCAGGCCTTTTGGGAAGGGTACAATAGAATGGAGTACAGGAGAACAAGTCACCCTACAGACAGCTGACTATGGAGTGGGGAGCCATGAAACAGGGCAGGACCTGGGGGACGCCACACCTTGCTTCTTGGCATCTCCTGGAGGCCAGGGCTCCAGATTTGTCTCAAGAGTATTCCTCTTCCCTCCCACACTCAGAAAAGGAAGAAGGGCAGCCTTCCCACCCTACTTCATTCATCCCAGACTGTGGCCCAAATTCTTCCAGGTTCACATTCTGGGAGGAGATAGAAATCATCAGGCAACTATTTGAATCTTTAAGAGCACATCAGATGTACCCTGAAGGGGAAGGGCCAGGGAGCAAAGGATCAGGCAGGGAGGGCCTCTCTGAGGTCATGTCTAAGACCTACCAAGTAGTGAGACAAAGCGAGCAACAGGAATGCTGGGGAAACAGCCAGGGCAGCATGTGCAATGGCCCTGAGGTTGGAGCAAACTCATAGTGATCGAACAGCAGAAAACATGGGAGTGGACCTGGGACACAATAGGGTGCAGGCTGTGACAGGGTCACAGAAGGCCTTGTTCCCAAGGTGAGGATGGGCCCCTGACTCAGAGTGAAATGGGGAGCCCTGTCAGAGATCCAGCGAGAAAAGTGCCATGACTTTGTTTTGAAAACTTTTTTTTTTAAAGATTTTATTTATTTATTTATTTGACAGACAGAGATCACAAGTAGGGAGAGAAGCAGGGGGGGGGGGGGGGGAAGCAGGCTCCCTGATGAGCAGAGAGCCCGATGCGGGGCTCAATCCCAGGACCCTGAGATCATGATCTGAGCTGAAGGCAGAGGGTTTAACCCGCTGAGTCACTCAGGTGCCCCTGAAAACTTTTTTTCAACAGTTTTAGGTTTATAGCAAAACTGAGAGGGAGGCAGAGAGACTTCCCATTTTCCCTCTGCTTGCACGTGGGCTCAGCCTTCCCTGTGAACCATGTCCGCACCTAGTGGTATATCCCTTATGGTGGACCAGCCTCCACGGACACACCACCATCACCCAGAGTCCACAGATGACATCAGGGTGCTCCTCGGGGGCGCATGTTCTGTGGATCTGGACGAGGGCATCAGGGCAGGTGCCCACCACCACAGTATCACCTAGAGTTGCTTCCCGGCCCCCACATGCCCCGTGCTCCCCCTGTCCGCCTTCCTCCTCCCAGCCCCCGACAACCACAGATCTAACAACTGGCCCCATAGTTTTCCCTTTTGCCATGATGTTTGGAAAGGTCCCCCGAGAACAGTGCAGCACCAGTACTGGGTGGTGGCCACAAGGCAGCAGAAAGGAGCTGGAGCAGATGGGCTTACAAGGTAGAAGGGACAACCTGCGGATGAGTGGAGTGGGTCTCACACAGCCCCTCACACTTCACCTGAGCAGCTTGGCCAGTAGGGGTACAGGTGGTCTCTGAGGGTGGACCCGGCATTGAGGGCTGAGGGAGGAAACTGGTGGCCTTGCAGTCAGGCACAGGCAAGGCCCCAGGGCGGAAGGAGTCGTGCAGGGGTACGTGGCCCAAGCTGAGGGGCACTGCCTCCGGAGGAGCATAGGCAGGTGGTCCGGCAGGCCTCTCAGGGCTCCCCCTAAGAACATGCCTGGTCCCTTCACGGTCTGTCCCAGGAAAGAAGGCGGCTGGGGGTGGGAGGGCCTGCAGTGCGCCCTCTTGTGGCCACTGGGGAGAAGGGTGAGGTCACGGAAAATCTGGGTCCTGGGCAGCTTTCATCTGTCCAGCTCTCCATCCCACACCACAGTCTGGCCCACAGTCATCTCCCTGGGCACAGTGAGGACATGGATAAGTCAACACCTCTCCTCTACGTTCTTCTCTCTCCCACGCCTCGCTTTGTACAGGGTCAAGGCTGAGTCTGGGCCGGGGCTTCAAAGCCCACACCGGGACCAGGGCAAGCCACAACACATGTGGGCCTCCTGCTCCTCCCAGGCCCGGTACTCTGCTTTCTCTGGCTGGCCCTTCTGTGCAGGGCTGCGTCCTCCCACTCCTGAGGCCCAGCAGGACAAGCCTCTGGGCAGTGGGACTCACCTCCCTCACCTGTTCCCCTCCCATCCAAAGGTCAGGACTGGTAGCAAAGAAAACTAACAAGCAGTTGGGTAAAAATTAAATGTGCACAGCAGACGGTTCCAAAGTCCCACTGCTGTGGGGGGTGGGTGGGCAGAGGTGATGGGGTGACCAAAGGGAAAGTTAGGACATGTGCAGGGGCTCCAGGCTCTCCCTCTAGCCCCTGGAGGCAATGACCCCAGCCTGCACACATTGGGCGCCCAGCAGGCCTCAGACATGTGCTGCCATGTGTGGTGTCTTGGGCCAATGAGGTACCACGGGGGAGCCCCAACACAGAGGCATCCCCAGCCTGTCACCCTGGGTGGGTAGGAGCATACCCTGGCCCGGCCAGCCCTCACAGCTAAGGATACCCTGCGGGCCAAAACACCCCTCCCCAGGGCCAAAAAACCCACCTCAGAGTGACCCCCCAGCCAAGGAACCCCAGGGAGCAGTCCTTGGGCTCCACAGTGGGTGTCTGGGTCCCCCCTGCGCCTGGGCCCTTCAGAGTGAGGAGCTGAGACCTCAATCAGGGAGGCGGCTGAGCGGTGAGGTGAAGTGCACACAGGCCTGGGTCTCCACTGACCAGCCTGCATTCTGCGGCCCGGGTCCGAACCTGGACGGGAGGCCTCGGCTCCTGGCACGTGGGCCACGGCTGCCGCGGATGCACAAAGGGCTCATTCACGCTCGCCGGCGGAGGTCGGGCTGCACTGAGCAGCACCCCCAACCACTGCGGGGTGGGGGCGCCTGAGCGCCTGCGCCAGAGGACAGTGCGGCGACCCGCCCGGTGAGTGTTCGGGTGAGAGCGGACCGGCCGCGGCCGCGCGTGCTATGCGGTGGGGGTCGCGCACGGAGGGGACGTGGGCGAAGACGTGGGGCGCGCGCTCCCGGAGCAGGAGGGCGGGGCCGTGCGCGCTCAGAGCGGGAGTGGTGTAGGGGCACGCAGCCGGCTAATGGACCCGCCCCCTGAGGGAGCTCGCAGCCTCTGTCTGAGCGTGGGGCTAGGAGGGTGTCGGGCTAAGGGCGGGCGGGAGAGGCCGGTGCTCTCCATCTTCCCAGCCAGCACCGGGGGAAACGCGGGTCTGGTCCTCGGAGCCGTGGAAGCAAAACGCGCTGCAGACCCGGCCCCTTTGCACTCAGAGTCGGGATGCAATGTCTCCTTTCCAAATAAGCGTACTTGACGATTTAAAACCGAAATTTAAAGACAAATACTAAGGAAATAACCATGTGGCTTAGGGCTGGGCAGACTCCCCCAGAGGGGGGTTCCAGGAGGGCGAACCCCAAGGCCCCTGTCCGGGAGAAGTCTGCAGCTCCGTGGGCCGGCGGAGTGAGGGGGTGTGGGCCTCAGGAGCCCCTCTGACAAGCAAGTGCCAGGAATAGGTACCTATGTGCGGGGCCAGACCACAGGTGCCCATCACCAGCCTCAATGCAGAGAAGCTGGGGAAGGGCACGTTGGGGGCAGGGGGAGGGGGTCCTGCAAACCTCTCAAAGGTCAGATGTGACCTCAACTGCTACTCCTTCACCTGATTTAGACGCCCAGCCCCAGCAGAATGTGAGCCCAATCCCGGCCAGCAGGGGGAGGGGAGCGGGCAAGGCTGGCTCCCTGCTGCAGCTGACAGGGTGGAGGCTCTGGGTGGGCCCACTGCCCACTGAGCCCCTCCCAGAAGCAGCTTTGCCTGCCCTGCATCTCACCCCTGGTGCTTTCCCACCCAGAGCCTCCAGAAACCCCTGCCTAACTCAGGAAGGGCCCCTTCCCATGCTAGGTCCCCACCCCGAGGAACCCCTCTCCTCCAGCAGCACCCAGGCCCCCTCGCCCAGCACGCACACGCTATCCCTGGCTGCCACTGCTCTGGGCACCAAAGAGTCGTTTCGGACACACAACCCCAGGGAGTTCTCTCACTGGCCCCCTGCCAGTACTGGGGCAGGAGATAAGGTAGATGCCCCCCTCAGAAAGCTACCCTCCCCTCTGCACCCCAAGGTGTGCCTGATGACCCCAGGAAAGGGCCTGAGGCTCTCCTGCTCTGGGCAAACAGCTCCCCACCAGAGATCACGTGGGTCCTGGGCTGGACGTCCGGGGTGGGGGGAGAGGGAGACCCTAGGTGTGTCCTGGAGGGACGGGAGAGCACTAGCGGCTATGGGGCCAGGGCAGCCCAGTGGGATGGACCCCTTTGCACACATAATCCTTCAAGATCTCAGTGATGGAATTTCACCTCAGTTATTCGGTATAAAGGTGGGGGACCTGAGACCGCAACAGTCCTCGTACGGTTTCTGAGGCACGAGGGTAACCATCTAAAGCCATCACGTGCCTTCCCCCAAGCCCTGGCCCATGCCGGGCACCTGTCAGTCATGCAGGTGCTCAGACCACCCCATCCCCTCCCAGCAAGAGGGCACCCCTCCTGAGTAGTGTATCTTGGTGCCTGCTGGCCCTCCAGCAATCCACACGCGTGCATGCACAAAAACCTCACACCCGCCTTCCACACAAGGACATGGAACAGAGGCTGAGGATACAGCTGCCCAGGGCCACCCTGGCCAGCGCTCCAGCTCAGACTAGATCTGTCCCTCCTTACAACATGAAGGGTAACCAGGGACAGGATAAAGAGCTCGTCCCTCCCCCAGGGTCCCTCCCCCTCCTCGCCTACCCCTGGGTAGTTGTGGCGAGGACAGTAAAAGGCCCCAGAGCTGAAGGGTCCCTTGGGGCCTGTGTCCCGGGGGACTTCCGCCTCCCCCAAGGACCCCAGCATCCAAGCACCCTGCCCCAGGCACTAGGCACCCTCGCCCACCGTGTCCCGCACCTGGGCCAGCGCGGGGAGGCTGGGAGCTTATCAGGAGGCCCCGTACAATTGTTTGTGAACCTCTGATTACAGTGCAAGTCCCTGGATTAGCCGACAGGTAACACCGGTCTGGGGGAAACCCATGACTCAGCAATTTTGGGGGTAAATAATTTAACTGCAAGTCCAGCTGCCCAGGCAGTCAGATGGTCACCACAGAGCACTGCCCCCGGCGGGCACGACATCTGCCACGGCTGGGCTCCTGGCTCCAGCTCCACACTCGAATCCTGCTGCCCACACCCCTCCCACCCCCCACTGGCCAACAGAAGCCAGAGGGCTCTGGAGGCCCAGCCGGCCGGCTCACTCCAGCCCCAGTGCCTCGCTACCCTCCAGGCCAGCTGCCTCGCTACCCTCCAGTCCCCCAAGCCTGTGAGGGGCTCCTCAGGTAAGACCATCCAGGGCCCTGCTGTGGAACTGTGAAATCCCTGAGGCGACCAAAGAAGCCAGCTCCCTGGGGGAAGGGAGTGTGGGACCGGTTTCAGGTCTCCTCTGTGGACCCGCAGGCACAAGGCAGATACCACTGAAGCAGTCCCCTCCCACACACCCGAACCTTGGGGGCCGTGTACTGAGGTCTTCCCAGGAAGGAAACCCACTCAGCGTCCCTCTGGAGTTCAGGGGGCTCTGGCTCCCCGAACCTCCCGCCATACAGTCCTCCACACCCCGGGGAGATGCCAGGCCCTGTGTTGTGGGCCAGGGGTGGGAAGGCAAGAGCAGGCCGGGCCCTGGAAGGCCCACTGTCCTTGGGACACAAGGGACAGTCCCACACTTTTGTTCACGGTACACCTGTGTGATCTGAAGAGTATTATTACACCCTGGGCAAGGAGACCCCACAATTCTGGGGGATGAGGCAGAGGACAGAGACCAGTCACCCCAACCTCCCTACCCCCTGGCCCCCACTGAGATCACCCTCCCAAAGCCATCCCAGGAATTCTGGCACAGAGACTGGGGTGGCCAGCGCTGGCTGGCCCAGCACAGATTTGGGGTCCCAGGATCTCCAAGGTTTAACAGGGCCTCAGGAGGTCTCCCTCCTCTGAGCCCATGGTACAGAGGTGATGGAAGGGCTGCCAAAGGGGACCATGGTGGTTTGGATGGGTGACAGAGGGACCACTGCCTGCCTGGGGAAGTGGACGGGAAGCAGGGGAGCTGGGTTTGGCCATGCATAGGTCTGGGGCTCTGTGCTGCCCTCTGACCCCAGCAGTGACACACGCGTCCATTGCAGGTTCCCCTGAGGAGTGTGGCGGGCCAGAATGGAAGTGTCTGCGGAGGGCGCGCCGCAGGGCACGGGGCCAGTGCTGGTGCGCCGGCGGTCCCCAAGGTCCCTGGGCCTGCGTGAGATGCTCAAAGCCAGGCTGTGGCGCAGCTGCACGTGCAGCACGCAGAGGGCCTGGACGCTGGTGCAGGACCTGCTCCCCGCCACCCGCTGGCTGCGCCAGTACCACCCGCGGGAGGCCCTGGTGGGTGATGTTATGTCCGGGCTGGTCATTGGCATCATCCTGGTGCCCCAGGCCATCGCCTACTCGCTGTTGGCAGGGCTGCAGCCCATCTACAGCCTGTACACGTCCTTCTTCGCGAACCTCATCTATTTCCTCATGGGCACCTCGCACCACGTCTCCGTGGGCATCTTCAGCTTGCTCTGCCTCATGGTGGGCCAGGTGGTGGACCGCGAGCTCCTGCTGGCTGGCTTCGGGCCTGCCCAGGAGGGGCCCGGGCCTGGGGACAACAGCAGCACCATCAACACCTCGGCTGCTGTGGCGGGACTCAGGCCGCAGGACTGTGACCAGGACTGCTACGCCATCCGCGTTGCCACTGCCCTTACGCTGGTGGCTGGCATCTACCAGGTGAGGGGCCGCCCAGGTGGGGGTTCTACAGAGTGAGGTGCAAGCCCCTTGGGTGCTTACCACCTACTCGGAGGGCCAAGCCCAGGGCAGTGTAGAGTCGGGGCCTCGGAGGACAGTGGGTTTAACCAGCAAGGACAGGACAGAGCTAACAGAGGTGGGCACGGGATAGCACCCCAGGATGGGGGCACCCAAGGCTCTGAGGATGCCCAGGAAAAGGGACCCTGTCTGGCGAGCTGTGGCCTAGACAGGAAGAGTCGGCTAGAGCTGCGGACTGGCCTGACTGGCTCACATAGCTCCCTGGGTTTCCTGTCTCCACTGGGACCCCGAGGGACTGCCTCTCTTCCCGCAGCTTCCCCATGCCCTCAGCTCTCCTGGACCAGGCCTGTCCTGTCCACCCCCAATGTCACACCCTGCCAGGGGCCCCAGGTCTCCCAGGACGGGGGCAGTGTCCCACGCAGGACAGGGGAAAGGAGCTGCTTGCTGCTGCCTGGAGGTGGCACATGGAAGAGGACCAGCAATGAGCACACGAGGCTGCAAGTGCTCCTCCAGCGTCTGCTGTGCTCGTGTGCACACGCACATGCAGGGGACTCCACACACAGTCCGCTTAGGAGACAGGCAATGGCAGTGAAGGGGTGAGGGGCTCTGGGCTTCCACCACACTCACTCCACCCTGTCCGCAGGTACTCCTGGGCATGCTCCGGCTAGGCTTCGTGTCCGCCTACCTGTCTCAGCCGCTGCTTGATGGCTTTGCCATGGGGGCCTCGGTGACGATCCTGACCTCCCAGCTGAAGCACCTGCTAGGCGTGCGGATCCCACGACACCAAGGGCTGGGCATGGTGGTCAGCACGTGGCTGAGCCTGGTACGCGGCGCTGGGCAGGCCAACCTGTGCGACGTGGTCACCAGTGCCACGTGCTTAGCCGTGCTGCTGGCTGGCAAGGAGCTCTCTGAGCGCTGCCAGCGCCGCCTGAAGGTGCCCCTGCCCACGGAGCTAGTGGTCATCGTGGCGGCCACGATGGTGTCCCATTTTGGGCAGCTCCATGAACGCTTCGGCTCCAGCGTGGCTGGTGATATCCCTACGGGCTTTGTGGCCCCACGGGTGCCAGACCCGGGGCTGATGTGGCGCGTAGTGCTGGACGCAGTGCCACTGGCCCTTGTGGGCTCCGCCTTCTCCATCTCTCTGGCGGAGATGTTTGCCCGGAGCCATGGCTACTCCGTGAGGGCCAACCAGGAGCTCCTGGCCGTGGGCTGCTGCAACGTGCTGCCAGCCTTCTTTCACTGCTACGTCACCAGCGCCGCACTGTCTAAGACCCTGGTGAAGACGGCCACTGGCTGCCGCACACAGCTGTCCAGCGTGGTCAGTGCCGCTGTGGTGCTGCTGGTGCTGCTGGCGCTGGCGCCGCTCTTCCGGGACCTGCAGCGGTGCGTGCTGGCCTGTGTCATCGTTGTCAGCCTGCGTGGCGCCTTGCGCAAGGTCAGGGACGTCCCGCAGCTGTGGCGGCTCAGCCCGGCTGACGCACTGGTCTGGGTGGCCACCGCGGCCACCTGTGCGCTGGTCAGCGTCGAGGTGGGGCTGCTGGCCGGCATCCTCCTGTCCCTGCTCAGCCTGGCTGGCCGTACCCAGCGCCCGCGCGCCGCCCTGCTCGCTCAGATTGGGGACTCTGGCTTCTATGAGGACGCGGCGGAGTTCGAGGGCCTGGTCCCCGAGCCTGGGGTGAGGATATTCCGCTTTGCAGGGCCGCTCTACTACGCTAACAAGGATTTCTTTCTTCGGTCCCTCTCCAGCCTCACGGGGCTAGACGCGGGGCGTGCGGCCACCAGGAAGAAGGAGCGGGGCCTGGAGGCCAGGGTCAGTGAGGGAGACCCTGTCGAGGGCATGGACCTGGGCCCAGAGACCAGCACGGCGGCCCTGGTATCCACGGCAGCTGGATTCCACGCTGTGGTCATCGACTGTGCACCCCTGCTCTTCCTGGATGCAGCCGGTGTGGCCACGCTACGGGACCTGCGCCGAGACTATGCAGCCCTGGGCGTCATGCTGCTCCTAGCCTGCTGCAGCCCCTTGGTGCGGGACACCCTGAGGAGAGGCGGCTTCCTTGGGGAGGACCAGGGTGACCTGACTGAGGACGGGCAGCTCTTCCACAGCGTGCATAGTGCCGTGCAGAGGGCCCGAGCCCGCCACAGGGTGCCAGCAGCCACGGACTCCACCCTCTAGCAGAGCCTCCATTCTGCCCCAGGAGCCCTCCTCAGATATACGCACACCATTGGTCAACGACATCAGTTGCCACAACTCCTCCAAGACTGATGCTGTGCCCCTCTGCCCTGGAGGGAACACACAGAGGCCCCTGACACTTAAACATCCAAGAGCGACTCCCTTGAAACAAACCGCCCCAGTGCCAGCCCGGACCACAGGTTGAGCATCCAGGGCCCTGCAGGGTTGCTTTGACGCTGGGTGTCACGGTCTTATTTGAACAAGGTCCCCGACGCAATCATGACGCCTCCAAGGTGCCAACAGGATACTGGTCCCTTGCCCCGCCCAGTCCCAGTCCCAGTCCCACTGGGTGAGAGGTGGCAGCTCTGGCCAGGGGCAAGAAGGTCTCTATGTCTCTCGAAGTCTTCCAAACACACACCCAAGTGTTCTTTTGTGCCACGCCTTGGCTGGGTGGAGCCCTGCAGGGCCAAAGGGGAGGGGGTGTGACCAACACAACTTCAGCCCAGCCCCTGGGCAGTCTTCCTGCAAAGCCTGACTGGCCAGCGCACCGCACAAGGTCTGTGGGTGCATGGGCGCTAGGCCAGCCACAAAGCTGGTGCAGTGGGACACCCACCTGCCCCCGAGCCTCTTAGTGATGTCCAGCGGGTTGCCAGCTGTGCCCAACCCAGGAGCCACCCAGCACCCACCACAGCCCCCAGACTGCACGGCCCGCACACCCGGACAGAGTCCTCCTCTTGGCCTCAGTCTTCACCTCCATAAAGGGGGCTCTGCCAGCTGTCCCCATCACTCACCTGGCTGTGATGAGCTCCAGCAGCCAGTGGGTCCGGACCTGCTCAATGCCACCATGAGGGACAGCACCCACATAGGCCAAGTTAAGCTGCTGGTCCCAGCTGAGGTCATACTGGTCAGCCTGGCTGTGAGGAAGTGGGGGGCTGGGGACAGAAAAAGGGGGATGTGGCATGAGTCCCATGGACAGGCCCAGGCTTGCCCAGGACACCCGTCTCCAGCAGCTGGACAGAAAGTGCCTGTCAGTGAATGTTACTGTCCCTGATGTAATAAAATGACCCCTCACACCAGGAATGTCAGGAAGTCTCATGTTTATGGAAAGCAGGGGCTCCCTGAGGGGAGAGGACCACATCCCAGTACCCTGCTCCTTCCCTTTCAGTCAGGTGCTCTCAGCCAGAAGCAGGCCACAGAGGGGGTGGGAGCCATAGGGAGGTGGGAGACAGGGGCAGGTCTGAGACATAGCAGGGTGGGAGACAGGTCCCTTCGTAGGGATGTGTGACGTCACTGTGGCTGCCCCCTCAGGAGGGTCCTGGTCTGCTGCCTCTCCTGCGCTCCACCTGCCCCAGGTGGCCAGCAGGCAAACTCAGGGCCTGTCCAGAGGCCTCTGGCACCCACTCAGAAAACCCTTCTTGGCATCCAAAACACTGCCTGGAGCCCGCGGACAGAGAAAACTCTGGGTCTGACTGACGGGGGACCCTGAGGGTAAGGAGTAAACCAGCCAGCGGCGGGCTACCGCCCGGGCAGCTGTCCTCCCATCAGAGCGCCTAAGGTGGGCCCAGAGCGCGAGAGGGAAAGGGTCTCTCCAATGCAACCAGGGGGACCCAGAGCGTGTCCCGGGTTCAGGAGGAGCGCGCGGCGGGATGGAGGCGAGATGGGCCTCTAGGGCCTCGGTTTCCTCGCACGGAGCGCTCACCAGAAGCCGGTGCTCCTCCAGAAGGGCCGCAGGGGCCGCAGAGCGCGGGCCGCGTCCACGAGCACGAGGTGCGGGGCCTCTGCCAGGGCCCTGGGCGTGGCCAGCAGCGCGGCCAGCAGCGTGAGCAGGGGGGGGCGGGAGCGCGGTGCCCGCATGGTCGGGTGGGCGCGGGGGCGCGGGGGCGCACGGTCGCCGCAGGCCCAGCGGGTCGTCTGTGCTCTGGGAGCCGAGGGCTGCGCGGCGCCTACCCGTTCCACCTCCGGGTCGCACGCCACGTGACTGCCGCGGCGAGTTCTCGGAACCCGGGCGGGGCGGGCCTGGCAAGAGGCGGGGCCGGCCTGGCAAGAGGCGGGGCCGGCGAGGGGGCGGGGATTGGGGGTGGTCCCCATCGTGGGTCGCGGCCCCTTCCCAGCCCTGGGGCCTTCTCTGCTGAAGTGCGGCTGTGCGCCGACGCGTCCCGCAGGAGCGCTGCGCCGTCCCGGGGCCCGAGCGAGCTCTTTTCTGATTCGCGCTTCAGAGGGTTGCTCCGGAGACTGGCAGGGAAGTAGCCGAATGCGCGGGTCAGGCGGCCACTTGATGGCTCTGACCTGCGATGGCTGGATGGTGGTCGGACGGGGGCACGTTCGGAAGATGAGCGCTAGATCTCCAGTGGATGGGATGCGGGGGGGGGGGGGGGGGGCGGGGGGGGGGGGCCGGGGGGGGGGGGGGGGGGGGAGTCAAAGGAGAGCCCGTGCAGGGTGGGCTTGGCTCAGGGAAGTGACAAGGATCAGGTGTGGTCAGGGCGCAGGCCGGCTGGGAGAAACCGAATGGACCTTGCTGACAGCTGGGTGGCCCGGCCTGGCTGTGCTCATCCTTACACTCCACGTGCAGGCGCACGCGTGGCAAACGCCGTGGCTTCCACAGTTGGACCTGTCCCCACACTGTAAGCTGGCTCCTGCCGCCCTCCTGTGGGAAGCCCCAGAACCCCTCCCTGGAGGCCACCTACGGACCAGCCCCTCATGCTGGCGACAGAGCAGTGTCTGCAGAGGTAAGAGTGTGGGGCTGGCTAGCACTACTGGAAGATCCCCAGCCACAGGGGGGGGGGGCCGGCAGGGGGGGGGGGGGGGGGCACAAAGACCGCTGCCCAGGCACATGGCTGTGAAGGGCTGAAGCCAAAGGCCAAGGAAGCATTTTCAGAGCTCACTGATTTTTCAACAGAAGCTACAGAAACTAGTACACAGTGAGAGGAAACTCACTCCTGGAAACACACAACTGGGGAGCTAGAATTCTGAACCCAGCAAGAAGTTTACTTCAAAAGAAAAGGTCAGATAAAGACTTTGCGGAGAAATGAACTCTGGAGACACTGGTTGCCACTGGCCCTCACCTGAGGAGATGGTAACTGGGGCCCTCGAAGCAGAATGACCCCCACAGCCCAGAGCTTCAGGAACAGTGTGTTGTATATAAACCTAATGAAAAATGCTTTCTAAAACCAGAACAGAATGTCTTCTGGGACTTAAATACCCCAGGGAATTGAAACGCATGACAATAGCACAGAAGTTGTGAGCAGAATAATTGTAGTGTGATTGGCTGGCCCACAGCCAGACCCTGGGCCTCATCCCAGGACCTCTGAGTGTGACCTTTCATGGTGAAGGGACTTGCAGGTGAGATTAAGTGAAGGATCTTGAGATGAGGAGATAATCCTGGATGATCCCAACGGGGCCTGTATGTCATCTTTGCATCCTTGTAGGGGGAGGCAGAGGAAGACTTGACAAGGGAGTGGCTGCATAAAGACCTCAGAAGAGAGGTGTACTGTGTACTGAGGCTTTGTTCAGACCAGGTACAGTAAGACACACACACAGGGAGATGATTGCAATGAAGAAAGAAGTTCATATTCACGGATATGAGGAGACAGAAGGCTGGGCACTTGGGCCACGGCCACACAGGAACACCAAAAGTGGGGAGAGATCAGCAGAGAGCCTCATGGCAAGTTTGCATTACACAGAGGCTGAACACATCTCCCCTTCAGGACAGGGAAGGACAGAGAAATCTTTTCAGGTTGGTGTAGGTGAGAGTTGGGCAAAGGGCCCTTAATTAGGGGAGCTTAAGGCCTGAGGCAAGATAAGCACTCATCTTGGGGTCCATTCATTGAAATGGGATATGACGAGGAATTGTTTAACAGGATCATTATGTCCCTCAGTGAAACCAGTTCTGTGGAACCTCTCAGAAATATCGCAGTTTCAAGTGACATGTGTCTTGGTTACTTGTTTCTAACTCCAAAAGGTAAGGATGTCTTGGTCACGACTCGTATTGTGGTTTTCCTGTATCTGGACGCATGTGTGATTTCAAGTTACATTTTTGGCATCTGTGAGTCAAGAGAGTCCCAGTGTTCTCTACTCTGAAGGGGACAGTTCTTACGCAGTGGTCTGACAGTGTGGCATCAGTGTGAAGATGGGCCATTGTTGCCCAGAGGACCCACTGCTCAGGCACCTGTATGAAGTTTGGCTAAAGTGCTGGCCTTGGGTCCTGTCCATGTTCGGGGATGTCCTGGCAGTAGGACTCCAGTGGTGTTGGTCACACATGGTGGCTAGTGGTGCTGTTTACATGGTCTGCCTGCTCCTGAGCCTCCAAGTCCCAAGGGGCTCCCAGGCAGCCAGCAGCCTGGGGAGGAATGTGTGGCCAGTGGGACCCAACAGAACTCAAAGCTATTGGACCTCTGTGTCCTAATGAGTGTGTCCCAGGAATCCCCTTGGAGGAAGGCACCATGTTGGAGAGAGGTGGCTGCGTCAGGAACTTGTATGGGGGTTGGTGCTGTGGTGCAGCTCTGGGCAGCCGGGAATGCAGCACTGTATCCCCTCAGGTGTGGAAGTAGTCGCTGCAGATAGGCTGTCGAAACAAGCCAGAATCGGACATTTCAGCCCATCAGTACGAGCAAATGTTTACTGGTTGGGTAACAATCTGAATGGTGCTGGGTACTAGGTGTGTGGCCCCTGATGGGCGGGACCACATCATGGAGGGGGCGGCCGGGGGGCGGTTCTGGTAATCCACCACTAGTTGCTCCTAATGTTTCCAGGTGAAAGAACACACAAGATCAGGCCTGTATCTTCTCCCCTCTTTTTCTTTTTTTTTTTCTTTCTGGTTTTAGGGTTTTCACTCCTGCCTCTGGTGGATAGGAGGAAACTAGGAGGGAAGGGTCTGCAGGAGCCTTCCTAGGATGGCTCCAACCCAGCAGCATCCCTTCCCCTTGTTTCTTCTCTTAAGGCAGGATCTCTTTTCCCTCTTAAACAAAATCAGGACTGTATCTTCTCCCCTCTTTTTTTTTTTTTTTTTTTTGTTTTTTCCCCTCCCCTGCCTGTATTTGCTTATTTTCTTCCTTCTTGATGCTCTGGCATCTGGGGCCTTGGTCCCAGAGAGTGTGCTCCTCCAAGGGCTACATGGTTCCTAGAGAGAGCCCACACCCCGAAGCCACGCTTCATTTCTCTTACATGCCAGGCCAACACCCCCCTTGCCCCAGATCATGCCAAGGCCAGATAATGGACACTAGGAACAGCCTAGGGACAGCACTATAGCCCAGGCCTGCCAAAATTATTCAAATTGCCCGATCCCAAACTTACTCCCTGTGCCTGCTGCTCACCCTTTCCTTCCTATGAAAACCTCAATAAAGGCTCTGGGCTACATTCCCTTTGCTCCCCTCTGCTTTCTGACTCCAACTGGTGCTTCGCCCTGTGGCCCTGCGTGGTGTGGGGTACCTGATTCTCTTGAGAAATGTAAGTAATAAATTATTCTTCCAAAGGCAGGTGTTTGCATTTCTGTCACCTTAGCCTATCTGATTAAAACGAATCTCAGGAATAGGGGGCCTGGGTGGCTCAGTCGGTGAAGCGCCTACCTTGGCCTCAGGTCATGAACTCCGGGTCCCGGAATTGAACCCTGTGTCAGGGGTCCCTGCTCGGTGGGGAGTCTGCTTCTCCCTCTGACCCAGCTCATGCTCACTCCCTCAAATAAACAAAATCTTTTTAAAATAAGATTTTATTTATTTATTTGACACAGAGAGAGAGATCACAAGCAGGCTGAGAGGCAGGCAGAGAGAGAGGAAGAAGCAGGCTCCCTGTTGAGCAGGGAGCCTGATGTGGAGCTCTATCCCAGGACCCTGAGACCATGACCTGAGCCGAAGGCAGAGGCTTAACCCACTGAGCCACGCAGGCACCCCCAAATAAGCAAAATCTTTTTTTTTTTTTAATCCTGGGTACCCAGTTTAAAGATGCTGTGCTTTGTTGGTGGAAGAAAGGGTCATGAGCACCGGACTGCAAAGAACACAGCTCCAGAAGGTAGAGAAAGCCATCAGGAGGCCTCTAAAGGGAGCGTGTCCTGCTCACACCTTGAGCACATGCAAGGCCTTCTGCTCTTGGATCAGGGCTGTCGAACCCAGTGGAGAAGAGACCCTGTGGCCCTGGCCAGAGATGGACATGGATTCCCACGGGGCCTTAGTCATATGATCAGATGGCTTTGTCAACTTCACTAAAGGAAGATGGTAGGACCACAGCAGTTCCCACACTGCCTCAGGCTCCCTCTGTCACACTTCCCCTCTTCTGGGTGGTTCTGGGGAGGTGGGGAAGCCTTTTCTGGATCTGCCCAAGGGGAAGCTGAGTGGTGGAAACATCAGCTTGGGTTTACTGGACTGTATGCACATGGTTCCTGGTCACTTCTTTGTGAACTTAATGCCAGACACCCTGGCACAGAGGACAGCTTCCAGGAACAGCCGTGGCAACTAACCAAAAGGAGTGAAATCACATGAACTTTTGGAACAGGATTAAACATTCTGCCGATTTAACAGGAAATGCTGACATCAGCAAGATAATGGAGAACCCTGAGAGCCAATGTGACAAGGACATGACGTAAGAGGGTTCATGAGATCCGTAAGGGCATTTGAGATTAGTCACAGCACGAGAAAATGAAGTGCCCTAGACTTTCCAGCTTATAAACGAAACGAATTTGTCAAAGTTCTCTCCAAATCTGAGGGCAGTCTTAGCTAGATAGGAGTTATGAGTAATGAAAGCCCAAGCGAGGACTTTGGTGAACTAGCAGCCATGAAGGGTTGAAGCCATGAAAGGTTGTTTTCAATCAACCTTGTTAGAGACGCTAAGTTCTTTTTCTCTTTTCTCCCTGAAAATAATATTGAAAAAATTATAAGAAGAGACAATAAGGGGCCAATAAGGGGCTCAGTGGGTTAAAGCCTCTGCCTTCAGCTTGGGTCATGGTCTCAGGATCCTGGGATCGAGCCCCACATCAGGCTCTCTGCTCATCAGGGAGCCTGCTTCCTCCTCTCTCTCTGCCTGCCTCTCTGCCTACTTGTGATCTCCGTCTGTCAAATAAATAAACAAAATCTTTAAAAAAAAAAAAAAAGGAGACAATAAAAAAATGTAGATGAAAAATTTATCCTAGTGGCGTATCATGCAGCTATGAATAAAAATTATGGTATTTTCTGGATTTTGTGGTGTTTCTGGTGTTGGTCAGTTTTTAAGAATATTATGATTTCCTTTCTCTTTTTGAATACATTTGTATCTAATTCTATGATGACTTGCATTCTTTCTTAAAGAGAGAGGCTGTGGGTTGCCTAGATGGGATGCTGCATCACCCACACTGCCAAGATAGGCCTGGCAGCCTCGGGAGATGGAACTGCGAACCCAGCAGCATCTCTGTGGCCTCAGGGCCTACAGCCTCTTGAACAGGATGCAAAGGCCCTCCCCAGCAAGGAAAGACTGATCAGTTGGATGAGATGAAGCCTTAAGAAGGCCTGTTCACCCAGAGCCACAGGAGAGTGACAGGACCGTCCTGATGTGGAGGAGGCGGTGCTGACCCAGGAAGCTTCAGTATTCATGGATCTTGGAATTGTGAATTCATCTGCTCACTAAACCCTTTGTAAGCCCACAGTGTCCATGGTCATTCGGGGATGTGGCCAGAGCAGCGAGGACAGAGCGGGACCCGATGTCCCCAGCAGAGACAGGAGGAGGCAGCGCCCTACTTTCTCGGTTTGGCTCATCCTGGAAACCAGTCTCCTTCCTGTCTGTTGTCTGTCTAGTACCTCATGTCCCGCATTTTCGTGCTTTTGGCTGTGACTCCATGGCTGAAAATGCGCCCCCCAACCCCCAGGTGGTGCTGGAGTTCCACCCAGGGGTCCACATGCCAGAGGCTGCGGTGGGCCCACGGAGGAAACCATGGGTGGGGCGGGTTTTGTTTAGGCTTGAGGCGTGGCGATGCTGGCCACTGGTTTCTTGATGAGCCAACAGCAGAGTCGGTAAGGTGACTTCAGACAGAAGCTGCATGACACACGGTTCTGTTGTGACCAGTGGCTTCCAGGAAGCCGACCCTACCTTCCCCCAGGAGCCCAGACTGTGTGTTCATGGCTCCAGAGTGCAGCAGCCATGGACGGCGAGAATGGACTGTTGTTGACAAAACAATAATCTCTAGAGCTTGAAAACTACAAATCAATAAAGACAAGATGCTCACTAGAAAAATGATGGAGTCACGAACAAATGGGGCCTTACGAGCTGAGCTGTGGGTGGCAGGTGGATCTGCGATAAGGGTCTGGTGACTGCCTTGTCTCCAAGGGACAGAAGTGGAAACCACACCACAACCTCCCAGAAAGGCTGCAACTCTGAGACCATTAGTTGTTCACGCGAGTGCACGGAAGGAAATTTCCTACGTTACCAGTGGACATACACATTTTTATTTTTGTGTGTGGGTCTATTTTTCTTTGGGATTATCTTCTAGAGGTGGTCACAGCATGTCCTATGGCCCGGCAAGGTTTCTCCAGTGGATGCGTGTACACACGGACCAGAGCTCCTGGAAGCATGTTTCCTAACAACCGAAGTCTGGCTCCAGCACACAAGCATGTCCACAGCAGAGAGAAGCCGTGGTGCGGCTGCTAACATACACTGAGCATGCTCCAGGAGCAAAGGGACCCACCCACAGTACTCAGAGCAGAGCGCAGGCGTCAGAGGCCCCCAGTTAACAATGCCTAGCTGGCTGGTTTCCATGTGAGTCTGCCAGGCTCCTTGTAACCGAGTACCATGAGCCGAGGGGCTTGGACAACAGGCAAGGATTCTGTCACTGATTCATGTATTGAAACTCTACCCCTGTGGATGGTGTTTGGAGGTGGGGCCTTTGGGGGTCAAGAGCACAGGATGGGGTTAGTGCCCTTGTGAAAAGGGACACCAGATAGCTTGTTCTCTCTGTCTCTCTGCTGCTGTGTGAGGAGCCAAGCGAGAAGGCCCATCTGCAAATGAAGATGAGTCCCCCACCAGAACGTGACTGAGAGCCACTCCGACCTCAGACTTGCGGCCTCCAGAACTTTGAGAAGTACACGTTGTTCAAGGCCCCCAGCCTGTGGCTGGCTTGTGTTGTGTTGGGGCGCCTGAGCTTACTGAGACTTCCAGGGGAGAGAAGGGGAGGGGCACGGCCTGTAGACCCAAAGCTCTCTGTGGGAACATGGACATGGAGTGGGCCACCCAGATCCTCGAACAGCGCCATGCTCCAGGCACAGATGTTTTCAGCCGTCAGCTAGAAGCTGCTAGCCATTCTGGTAGGGGTCCTGAGAAGTTCGCGGAAGGTTTGACAGCAGTGTGTCTGCCATTTCTGTCGGCACACCCTCTGTTTCCCGATGCTTGGATGTTTTCCTGCTGCCCACAGCCCAGCTCCCTCCATCCATGCCTGGCAGTAAGACATTAAGTGGCTTGGTTCTTATTTTTCAGTTTGTTGTCTGTCAGCCCCAGAACTCAGCTCCAGAAGGGCAGACATGCCAGCCCAATCAATGCTCTGGGTGCGCAGTGAGTGGTTTCCAGACAGTAAAGAACCGTCCTGGGAATGACAGTGCAAGTCCTCCCGCCTTCTCAGGACCCTGTCTCCTGCAGAAACAGCTTGTCTCTCTCCCTCTGCTGTCCACACCTGGAATCCCCCTCAGCAAAACAAGGCACTGCAACCCTCCCTGTCTCTCACTCCCTCAGGCCCTCCCAGCAGGCCCAACACACTTCCAGGGCATTGCCTTCCTGGCCTTTTGGTCATCGCCCCCCACCCCAACTCTGGACATTATTCTCCCCTGGTTGCATCCCCCACCTGGTTTTTCTCCTCCTCTGGGACCCTGGGACTTTACCCTTCTCCACCCCTACAGCAGCCAGCCTCTCTCTGCAGCCCTGCTTGTCCCTTCTGGGTCCCCCAAGAACACCCTTGGCCCATGATGCCCATTTTGGCCACATGAACGGCAATCTGCTTTCAGGCCCACAGAAGGAGGGGCCCTGGAGTGATTTCTGGCAGGCAATGGGGTCAGGGTGACCTTTGTGGGCACATCCCCCACACATCCC
Organism: Mustela nigripes; assembly: GCF_022355385.1. Lineage (NCBI taxonomy): Eukaryota > Metazoa > Chordata > Mammalia > Carnivora > Mustelidae > Mustela > Mustela nigripes. Next base: position 202,476,774 of record NC_081557.1, on the reverse strand, counting down.
CAGCACCGCCTGGACAAAACAAAGCTGTGTGCGCTGTGGTTGTCCCTTCCTAAAGCCAGACATCTCTGCAGGGCTGGCTGGCAGAACTCACTGCCTTCCCCAGGAGTGCGGTGGTGGTGGGTTTTCCTGGGGGGGCGGGGTCGAGGAGGAGGGGGGCGACGTTGGACAGGTCAGGCCCTGATGGGAACACTAGGCCAGAGAGAGATGATGGGAGGGAGCATCATCAGTTAACAGCGGGACAGCAACGTTGGCGTAGGGAGGGGGGAATGCAGGCCCTGGCTATTGCTGAGCGAGACCCTCATGACGTCCCCATCTGTGGTGAGGACAGGGGCCAGGCCTGAGGGTACTCGGGGTAAGGCAGGGCCCACGCTTGCGAAAACGCAGCGCACTCGGCTGTCATACACGGCTGGTTGGGGCATGCAGGGGAGGCGGGCCTTGGTTCCCGATCCCACCCTCGGGCCCCTGGGATGTGCCCTGCGCTCGCAGGGCCTCCCAGTGCAACCGCGAACCACCCGCGGGATCCACTGTGGCGTGGGAGGTGTCCGTCTGCGCAGGCGCGTGTCTGGGCGCCGCAGGTGCAAACGCCCGGTGCCGGAGTCGTCGGAGGCTGCGTGCGGGGAACCCGGTCCCGATTCCGGGCTCAGCCTGTCGGCCGAAGGCCAAGCCCATCCCCCTGCCCTCCAGGCCTCCCCAAGCAGTCCCTCACTAGGCCGCGGCTCGGACCCAGGGTCCGCAGGCCCCCCGGCAGGTTTTCCACCTCCAGTAGGTACCAACCGAGGCCCCGCCCCGTCGCCCCAGGCCCCGCCCCAGAAGGCCCACCGCCCCAGCCCAGGCCCCGCCCCCAGCTCCATGGCCCCCGCCCCCGAGCATGCGCCTGCGCAGTAGCGGCGGGCGCAGTCGGAAGCCCGGCGCGGACGGCGGGGTCGGCGGGGAGGCGGTACCCCCTCTCACCCGCGGCGCGGACCCGGCTCTCGCCAGCCGCCGGGGTCGGGCCGCCCGGGCAGGGATGGCGGCGGCGGCCGAGCCCCGGGCCCGTGCCTGGCTCGGCAGTAGCTCGCCGCGCCCGGGCAGCCCGGCCTCCAGCCCCGAGCTAGGCGGCAGAGGCCGCGCGCGCCCGGGACCTGGGCCGGGGCCAGGGTCGGGGTCTGGCTCGGAGCGGGCGGGCGCCAGGACCCCAGGCCCCGCCGCGTCTGGCCACAGCTTCCGGAAGGTGACGCTCACTAAGCCCACCTTCTGCCACCTCTGCTCCGACTTCATCTGGGGGTTGGCCGGCTTCCTCTGCGACGGTGAGCGCCCGCGATCCCACAGACCCCAGCCCGTGGCCCAGAATGGGCTCCTCCCCTCTGACTTCTGCGTTCCCAGCAGTGGGCTCCTCAGGACAGAGCCGCTTAACCCCCGGGGCAGGAGTGTGATGGCCTCAGACCCTCTCTGGAGAGGCGATAAGCACTTGCTTTTCTAGGGGGTTGGGGGCACCAGGTGTCTTCCCCCAGGACTGTGGGCCTCAGGAAAAAACAGCTCCCTGAGCTCCTTCACTGGGCTTGGGATTCAGTGAGGGAAAAGTATGGTGGGCGTTGTGGAGCAGGTGCAGTGACTGGGGGATGAGTTCAGGGTCCCCTAAGCAGGTGGGACTCCTCACTTACTCTAGGCTCCTCACTCCCTGTAGCTGGGGCAGCAAGGAGGCATCACTGTGGTCAGGCAGGGCTGGTCCGGGCCGCTGGTAGGATCCTGTGCCCTAGTGCTGGGCCTTTTCTTGCCCTGCGTGCACACTGCTACCCACAAGGGCCAAGTGCGGCATGCCCCAACAGGGCTGGCACCTAGCTGCCAAGCTGGCTGCCTGGGCCAGGAGGCCCTCCCTCTGCTGGCTCATTGGACAGCGAGGGCACAAGCTTCCCAGGTCTGCTCTCGTAGTCCTGCTTCCTCTGGCAGAACAGGTGGGTAGGCCCTGAGGACCACAGCTGCCCAGGCATGTGGGGACCCTTTGCTCCACTCATGGAGACAGACTTTTGACTCTGGGGTTTACAGAGAAGTCTTAACCAGGTCTGGATGGAGGAGGCTGGGTCTCTCAGGCGGGATGCCTTCTGCCCAAGAAAATGGCATGGTTGAGCTGACTCCCTAGGGCAGCACCAGGTGGTCTGGCCAGCTGGCATGGGGCAGGTCACCCCTAGATCCTCAGAAACACTGCACTGTCTTATCTTGTCCCATGCCAACTGGCTCACCTGAGGGGGGAGCAGTGCTTGTGCAGGCTGAGTCAGCTTTAGGTCTGAGGTTGAACCCAGGACCCCTGCACAGGTGAGGGGTGGTGAAGGCAGGGCTCCAAGTCTAAGGCTAGACTCCAGGTCCTCCTCAGTGCTATGACCTCCTGCAGGTGGGGCTCTGGGTCTAAAGGGCGAAGCTGCTCATGGAAAGGGGCTGGGCTTGGGGGATGACGTGGAGGCCATCCCTGGGCAGCTGTGTGGACGTGCTCCCCACCTCTGGAGAAGGGGCTCATAATCTTGGCCGGCAGAGGGGCCTGACAAGCGTGTGGGAGGAAGAGCCTCCTTCCCTGCCAGGGAGTACCCAGGATGTGGGATGTGGGGTGATCAAGCACTATCTCCGTGGGCCAGAGGAGCTGGGCACCACCTGCCTGCAGCTGCTGCCTTCCGGGACAGAGCTAGTCTGGGTGCCTTGGAGGGGAAGCTAGCCAGAGTGCTCACCCTTCCTCTGTGCCTCCCCACTTACTCCATCTGACCCAGCCTGCTGTAGTTTTTTCAAAAGCAAGGCCTCAGGGCTGTCCTTGCTAGCCTGTGGAGGACCAGTCGGTGTCTTCCTCCTAGGGACGGGTGGGTAGGGCTTCAGTGGGTAAGATGGGGCTGCCTCAAGGCCCCTTGCTCATACTTTTCACCAAGCGCCAAGTTGGAGAGTGAGTCCTTTTGCTGCCTGCCCACTTCCCAGCCTCCAGCTGCCTTGTCCAACCCCTCCCACCCCAGGGGGGCCCAGCCCAGGTCCCCTGCCCCTCCCTAGGCCTCCTGCACCCCTCCCCCCAATCTTGTCTGACTTTGGCCCTCAGTGTGGCTGGACTCTCCAGGCCTCCCTTCTTAGTGGCCTGCACCCCAGGACAGGAGGCCCTCAGAAACACAGCCTATGTCGGAGTACTCACTGCCTTTAGAACCTCTGGGCTGTCTATCCCTCTGGGTGGGGACAGGTGTGGCCATCCCTGGGCTGGCCAACCCCTACCCTGCCAGCCTCAGGAGGTCTTGGACCATCACAGACTGGCTCTGGTTTCAACAGGCACACAGCACATGGGAAGGGTGGTCAGAGAGTCTTCAGAGTTGTGGGGGAGAGAGGGAAGGATGTTCTTCGTGCTGCTGGTCTTGGGGGAGATGTCCACTTACCTGCCTGCACCTCAGGGCCAACAGATAGGAGTGGGCCCCCTTGTGCAAGGGGCAGGGGCCACTCTCAAGACCCTGGGACACAGCAGCATCCCCACTCTGGGCTCTCTGGGGATGAGAGGTGGGGTGGCACAGTGGATCAGGGTGTCCATGGTGCTTCTGTGGGGGGATGCTGTGGTCATGTCCTCCCTCTGCCCCCACGATAGTGGGGATGGCGAGAGTCACTTTCCCCATCACTCACTGCTGGGTCAGAGTGGGGTGGGGGATGCAGGGATTCACCACACGCCGACTCCCCCTCAGCTCTGGCAGAGTGGGCCCACTGTGAGAGATGCACTGCCCCTGCAGAATGTGGGCAGCTGGCTGTGGCCCCTGGTGCTCCTGCTGGCCATGGCCTCCCTTCTGCATGCCAAAGCCTGGAGTCTCCTGATGCTTGGGTCGGACAGGGGCCAACTCATGCTGCTCTCATTCCGTAGTCTGCAACTTCATGTCCCACGAGAAGTGCCTGAAGCACGTGAAGACACCCTGTACGGGTGTGGCGCCCAGCCTGGTCCGGGTGCGTATGGTGGGATGGGGCGGGGGGGTGGGGTGGGGTGGGGTGGGGCTTGGGGGAGTGAGCTCTCGTGGCAGGTGCTGGGCTAAGTCAGTCTGTCTGGGTGGATGGTGCAGGAGTGCTCCTCTGTGCTGCCTTGGGTCTCCAGGATGCTGACCATATCCCAAGTCCCTGTGTGTGAGCCCCTCCCAGGGCAGTAGCCAGGCCTCACCTCCTGCTGATTCTGATCCCTCCTCCTCTGGGGTCCCTGACACCCAGCACTCCTGCTCCTGCCTGTTGGTGGGCCTCTGCCCATGAGTGTTTCGTCCAGCTTGCCCCGGATGTATCACAGGGCCAGGGACGAGGCCTGGAGGAAGCAGCCAGCGCCCAGCTTCCTGGACCCGCACAGCTGAATCAGGCCCGGGGAAGAACCAGCAGGGGGCTCCCTGCAGGAGGGGCAGCCCAGCCTGGGGGAGGAGAGTGGGCAGTTCCAGCAGGGCCCCCAGGGGCACAGAGGGGCAGGGGAAGATTTGGGAGGCACTGCAGGGCTCTCTGGGCTGCAGAAGACGAGGCCTGCTGGCGCTGGCTGGGTGCTGTCCGGTGGGCCCCAGGCTGAGGGGGAGCTCTGCTCCGTGCAGGTCCCTGTGGCCCACTGCTTCGGCCCTCGGGGCTTCTACAAGCGCAAGTTCTGCGCCGTGTGCCGCAAGGCCCTGGAGGCCCCTGCGCTCCGCTGTGAAGGTACTGCCCAGCCCGCCTGGCTGCTCTGTGGTCTGCACCCTCACCAGGGTCCTGGTCTCTGCTGCCCAGGGGGCCCACACCCTGCTGTGGCCAGGCAGCCAGGCAGGAGGCGGGGTGGTGCCCTGGGCGCCCATGAGGGGGGATGTGTTTGTGGACTCTCAAGCTGCCCTCATGGGGAAGCAGGTGCAGGGGGCCAGAAGACAGAGAGCAATGGGTAGCCGGCTCCTGTCCCCTGAGGGGAGGGGCACCTGCTGTGCGCTCCAGGAAGAGTCCAGGAAGTGTGGCTGGGATGTGCAGGGAACTGGCCTTGGCAGTGCTGCCCAAGAGAAGGGGGCAAGGCTGTGGGGAGAGGCAAGAGGCCCTTAACCCTGCCCGCCCCCCAGTGTGTGAGCTGCACGTTCACCCCGACTGTGTGCCCTTCGCCTGCAGCGACTGCCGCCAGTGCCACTGGGATGGGCACCGGGACCACGTGAGTGCACAGGGTCAGAGGCCTGAGCCTGGGGGTGGGGTGGGGGGCAGGGAGGGGGAAGGGTGGTGTTGCTGGGGGCTGGCTGAGCCAGGATGGCCCCCTCCACAGGACGCGCATCACCACCACTGGCGGGAGGGGAACCTGCCCTCTGGTGCGCGCTGCGAGGTCTGCAGGAAGACATGTGGCTCCTCGGATGTGCTGGCAGGCGTGCGCTGCGAGTGGTGCGGCGTGCAGGTGGGGCTTTGCGCTTTGCTGGCTGGTTGGGGGGGATGCTCAGGTGGGGCTTTGTGGGGGAGGGGGTGCGGCATGCAGGTGGGGCTTTGCGGGGTGGGGGTGTCCTGAGGGGCGGAGTGGGATGGTGGAGTTCCTGGTGGGCAGGGCGGGGATGGGCAGTTCCTGGGGGTGGGGTGTCATAGTCCTGGGGGGTGGGGCAGAGTGGATATATTATCCCTTTGGAAAGTAGGTTGGAGGTCCCGAGAGCAGGTGTGGCGCGTCTTTCCGTGCTCACCCGTCTGTGCTCACCCGTCTGCATCGAAGTGTGTTGGGGCTGGGGATGGTCCCCATTGTACAGAGTCAGGGATCCTTCTGGTCTGAGGGTAGCACCCGCCTGTGTGCCCCGCCCTGGCCTGGTCAGGGGCCATCAACCCAGCGTGGGCCCCTGCAGAGTGGCTGACAGCCGGCCCATGCTCCCATCTGCAGGCCCACTCAGTCTGCTCTGCGGCGCTTGCCCCAGAGTGCACATTTGGGCGCTTGCGCACCATGGTCCTCCCACCGGTGTGCGTGCGCCTGTTGTCCCGAAACTTCAGTAAGATGCACTGTTTCCGCATCTCTGAGAGCGCGGCCCCAGAGCAGGGTAAGTGAGGGGCTGTGCTGGGGCTGGGTGTATGGGCTGGGGGTTGGCCTCGGTAGGAGGTCAGCTGTGCCCCTCCGGCAGGTGAGGGGGACAATGGTGCAGACGGAAGCGCCCCCGCTGGGCTGGGCAGAGAGGTGCTGGCCCCGGACTCCAGTGAGTGCCTTCTAGCCATTGTGGCCTGCAGCCTGGTCCCCTCATCCCTCACCCTATCCCCCGTCCTGTCCCCAGCCTGGACCCCACTCCGTGGACAGACATTTACTTCTCTCCGGCCCAGGCAAACAGACCCTGAAGATCTTTGATGGCAACGATGCTCTGCAGAGAAACCACTTTCGTGTTATCACCGTCCCCCGCCACGCCAGGAGTCAGGAGATGCTTGTAAGAGGGAGCCCCTGCAGGGCGCCTTCTTGGGGAGCTTTGTGGCATCTGGCATGGCCCTGGCTGGTGTCTACATCTGCCCCCCTTCGCCCCCCACTTCCCCCGCAGGAGGCAGCGCTTCGGGCTTACTATGTCATGGAGGACCCTTGCGATTTCGAGCTGCAGGCCCTCCCCCCATCTGTCCACACCATGGACATGGGGACCCGCGGCAGGACCCGGGCCGGAGGGAGTGCAGAGGAGGAGGGCAGCAGAGGCCCGGGATCCCGAGAGGCCGCCCCTGAGGCCTGGATCCTCCGTGCTCTGCCCCATACCCAGGAAGACCTGAAGATCTACCCTGCCTGGCTCAAGTGAGACCCAGGCCCCAGGCCCAGGGTCTGTTGGCGGGAGCTGGGGGGCGTGGGGGCATGTTACCCGAGCTCCTGAGATTGTTCCCTGCAGGGTGGGTGTGGCCTACGTGTCCATCCGTGTGACCCCACGGAGCACAGCCCGGACCGTGCTGCTGGAGGCTCTCCTGCTGCTCGGCCGTCAGGTGTGTATGCCACTGTGGTCCTGGCTGGCCTGGTGGATGACCTGGAGGAGCTGGAGCTCCAGGCCTGACGCTGTGACCTCTGCCCCTCACAGGCTGAGGGTCCGGAGAGCTTCCAGCTGGAGGAGGTGCTCATGGGCAGCAGGCAAGGTGAGCGGTAGCCTGTGATCGAGGGTCCCCGATCTGCCCCGGGGTGTCCTGAGGTCTTCGGGGCAGCTGCTTGCAGATGTGGGAGTGGCACCTGGTACCCACAGGCCTTGCCTGTCATTCTTGCAGTCCAGCGGACGGTGCTGGAGGATGAGGAGCCCTTGCTCACCCGGCTTCGTGACATCCGGCAGGTCATTTTGGTGTGAATGCTGGTCCCCACAGAGTCACCAGCCTTTGGCCATGGCTGCTGCCTCCCAGCGAGGGAGCCTGTCCCTAGGGCCCTACGTGCCAGTGCCAGCCTTCCTGGGCCTGGCGGGTCTGTCTGCTTGCTCATGTCACTGTTCTCTCGAAGGTGCCGTTTTGAGCCCCAGACCCCACTTCCTGGGGCTCCCTGAGGAAAGTTGAGGGGCTTGTCCCGAGGGAGGAAGCCTGTGTTTCCTTTTCTGTCTTGTCTCAGTGTGGTTCAGCCTGGGAAGTCTTTCTGGATGGAGGATGGAGGGACCGGGAATGGTGGTGCCCTCCCTGAGTGCTCTGCTCTGGGTCCTACCTCCCCACAGACATCCCTGCGACAGATGACCCAGACGCGGTTCTATGTGGCTGAGAGCAGAGCTGTGGCCCCCCGTGTCTCCCTGTATGTTGCTGGCCTGCCTTTCGGGCTGTCTGCCCAGGAGTATGGCAGCCTGCTGGATGAGGCTGTGGCCACCAAAGGTGTGACTGCCTGGGCTGACAGGGGAGCAGGGGGAGGAGGGGACGGGTTCTGAGAGCAGACCGTGGGGGCTGGTTCTCCTCTCCTCCTCTCCCTCCACACAGTATCTGAGCCTTTGCCAGGCTGGTTCCCACTCGTTGGGTCTCTTTTCTCGCCTCCAGGGCCCACAGTGCTCACCTCCTCCAAGGGGCTTCTGAGACCCCAGAGGTCCAGCCTCTGCCTTTTGCTCTGAGCTGGGGAGGGACATGCTGGGGGAGCTGCCCCTCCTGGGTTGTGGGAACCACCTGCAAACAGGAGCAGCAGGGTTGGCCTCCAAGACTGGGCAGGGCCTGGGGACCTCGCACCTCCCCTGACCGCAGCCTATCTTCGCAGCTGGCCTGGTGTCCGTGAGCCACGTCTACTCCTCCCAAGGTGAGCCGCTGTTGTAGGGCATGGTCAGATTGGGCTCTGGAGTTAGGTGGAAAGGCCTGCCCTTCTTACCTTCGTATTCAGCATTTCCATTTTGTTTAGGACCTGACCTTTGTCTGGGGGAACCCTGTGGGAGGGACCCATTTGTGGTTTTTTCCCTGGCTCCCTGGCTATCATGCTTTTGCTAAAATGTGATTGAGTTGCCGAGGACTTTTCTCAAAAACCTGTTCTGCCCTTGGGTTTGCATCTTTCTTTTCTTGGGAGACTGCAAATCTGCCCAGAAGCAGGAGGCTATTCCCATGAGCCCCAAATGCCTTCTGGGGGTCCCCAGCAGTTATCAGTATCCCCCATTCTTGTGGGGGTGTTCCTCCCAGGCCCTGGGGTGAGGGTGTGCTCTGCCACGCTGCCCTCTTTTGTCCATCTCTGTGTCCTGTCTCTGAGCTTGGTGACCCTCAAAGGCTCCATGGGGCTGGTGATCCTGCATCACATGGCTGCCATTGGATGGCCAGACCCAGAGTCCCTTCTGGCAGCAGGATGAGGGAGGCCACAGTCTGAGCTCACAGTCCCCGTGCTGCAGGTGCCGTGGTGCTGGATGTGGCCTGCTTCACGGAGGCTGAGCGGCTCTACATGCTGATCAAGGACACAGCTGTGCACGGCCGGCCACTCACCGCCCTGGTGCTCCCAGACGTGCTGGTGAGTGGGCGCATCAGGGACACTGGTTTGTCTAACACACGGTTCACAGCCTGGGAGGAGTCTGAGATCTGGGGGCAACGGGCCTGTACCATGGCTGACGGGCGGAGGACTGCAAGCTGCAGTTCCCATCCTGCCATGGCTGCCTCCTAGGGGCTGTGTGTATGCACACATCCTGGGAGGCCCTTGCCTTTTCGAGGGTCACTGGGACCCCTGCTTGGGAGGCCTGGGCCACCTCTGACCCGGAGGTGGGGCTCCCTGACTTTGGACCACACCTGGAAGAGTGAAGTGGGATAAGCCCACGCCCGGGGTGGACACTATATGGGTTGGAGCAGGGTGAGGGGCTGGAGCCCCACGTCGTGCCCCACGCTCCATGCCTTTGCCAGCAGCCTCTGGTCCTCACCCCTGCTGGCCCCCAAGGACTCCCCTGAGGTGTTGGTGGCTGCTCCAGCCCTGACCCCGGAGCCCTGTCTGGGTGCAGCAGAATTAAGAGTAGGTGAGGTCACTGTTGGGGACTGGGGGGGGCGACTCCTGGGCCTGGCTGTCCCCTCCCACCTGAGCCAGGCGTCACTGTGCTGTCCTGATGAGGATGCGGCCCCTGCAGGTTGGGGTCCCTGATAGGCAGAGCCTGGTGGGCGGTGCCAACTTGTACTTTCTCCTGGTAGCACCCTGCTGTGGGGTGAGCAGGTGTGGGAGGACTGCAGGCAGCTCTGCCCCACGGGTCACACATCACCCTGAGTGTGTCCTTGGCTTTGAGGTGTTGCTGAGTCGTGCCTGTTAACCAGCATCTCCCACCAATGGATGCTGGTGCCCCCCACCACCCTCACCATTGCTGGGACCTCAGCCCCCTACCTGCTGTCTCTGGGCCCCATGTTTTGGGGGTTGTTTGTTGGGAGATGGACTTCTGCCCATGGGAGGCAGGGGCCCCTCCGTGAGCCTGGCTGCTCCTGCTGGCTGTGCTGGGGGTGGGCAGAGGCCCGGAGAGCTGTAGGAGGGGCATGTGGACTCCCACGTGGATGTCCAGCCTTGGCTGTGTGGATCAGGCAGTGGGCACGGTCTGGCCACAAGGGTCACGGTGGGTGGTGGTGGCCTGTATGCTCAGAGCTCCAGGCCGGCCAGCTTCATCTCCTCCTGGGGCATATGTGTGCCTTCCTTGGGCGGGGGACTAGCTGCAGGTGAGCTCAGGCTATGTGGGCTCAGGGTTGGAGCACTTGTCACTGCCCCTATGGGATGGCTTTGAGAACCTGCACTAACCCAGCACCCCCCCATCTGTCAGCACACGAAGTTGCCCCCAGACTCCTGCCCCCTCCTCGTGTTTGTGAACCCCAAGAGTGGAGGCCTCAAGGGCCGTGACCTGCTCTGTAGTTTCCGGAAGCTGCTGAACCCTCACCAGGTCTTTGAACTGACCAACGGGGGGCCTCTTCCTGGGTGAGTGTGGGGGTCCCTGCCACACTGCTCACAGCCTCACAAGCCTTTGGAGGGGTGCTTGTACATCGCTGTGGAGAGGCCTGAGGGAACGGAACCATCCAGGCTGTTCTGCGTTGGCTTGGGTGCTCCTGTTGGCCTGCGTGCACCAAGTGCTTCCTGTTTGCCTCTTGCCAGGTTCCACGTGTTCTCTCAGGTGCCCTGTTTCCGGGTGCTGGTGTGTGGTGGGGACGGCACTGTGGGCTGGGTGCTCGCCGCCCTGGAGGAGATGCGGCACTGTCTGGCGTGCCCGGAGCCTTCCGTGGCCATCCTGCCGCTGGGCACAGGTGGGGTCGGCCAGCAGACCAGGGGACAGGCCTGGGAGGGTGGGGAGAGGGGTGGGTATAGAGAGTCCGTCTTCTCTTGCCCCCATCCCAGGGAATGACCTCGGCCGGGTCCTCCGCTGGGGGGCGGGCTATAGTGGGGAGGACCCATTCTCCGTGCTGGTGTCGGTGGATGAGGCTGACGCAGTGCTCATGGACCGCTGGACCATTCTGCTGGACGCTCACGAGGCTGGTGCTGCAGAAGACAGCGTGGCGGACGTTGAGCCCCCCAAGGTACCAGGGTGGCACCTGTCGGGCCCCCCAGAGGCAACTCTCTGCTTCTGTCCGGGGTTTCATGTGGATCCCAGCCACCACCTGGTGTAGGCACCAGGGCTGCCCCATTTACAGGGAAGCTGAGGCATCGTCAGCAGCGGCTTGCTGGGGACATCCCGGGCTGGCTGGCTCAGATAGTTGCCTCCCCCTGAGTGCACGTCAGTCACAGGATGGAAGCTGCTGTGACAATAGGGGAGGGTTGGGTTGGAGATGAGGAGGCTGGACCCAGCTTCAGGGAGGTGGGGAGCACGTGGTGAAAACTGACCAGGGTCATGGGAGAATGTGTCTTATCTCCAGATTGTGCAGATGAGTAACTACTGCGGGATAGGCATTGATGCAGAGCTGAGCCTGGACTTCCACCAGGCACGGGAAGAGGAGCCTGGCAAGTTCACAAGCAGGTGCCAGAACATCAAGGATAGGGGCTTGGGACTGCTCTAGATCACAGGGCTGCCCCCTGGTGACAGCATACTTCCTGGGAGTCACCAGCAGGACTTGGTGGATGGGGCTGGAACCTGGGGCTGTAGAGGGGGGCATCATAGGTAGGGCAAGGGCTCCACCTTGACTCTAGGCATACACCTCCTCCACAGGTTCCACAATAAAGGCGTGTATGTGCGGGTTGGGCTGCAGAAGATCAGCCACTCCCGTGGCTTACACAAGGAGATCCGGCTGCAGGTGGAGCAGCAGGAAGTGGAGTTGCCAAGCATCGAGGGTCTCATCTTCATCAACATCCCCAGGTGCCAGTGGGTGGGGCTCCAAGGGGCTCCAAGGGCTCCTCTGGTGGGGCTTGAGGCCCTCATCCAGCCTGCCCACTCACCTGTGCGCCCCTCCCTTGGTGCAGCTGGGGCTCGGGGGCTGATCTGTGGGGCTCCGACAGTGACTCAAGGTTCGAGAAGCCACGCATGGATGACGGGCTGTTAGAGGTGGTGGGGGTGACAGGCGTCATGCATATGGTGAGTGTGGACAGCCGGGGTGGGCCCTGGCGTGGGACTGTGGCCTGCTGAGCCCTACCGGCCGCCTCTCCACTACCAGGGCCAGGTCCAGGGCGGGCTGCGCTCCGGCATCCGCATCGCCCAGGGCTCCTACTTCCGCGTCACCCTTCTGAAGGCCACGCCTGTGCAGGTGGATGGTGAGCCCTGGGTCCAGGCTCCTGGGCACATGATCATCTCGGCTGCGGGTCCCAAGGTACCACGCGCAGTGAGCTGGGAGGGCCCTGAGGGCTGGCTGGGCGGTGCACCGTTATTTCCCAGTGGGCCCCTGGGTACAGGGAGGGGAGGGGCCCACAGGCTGAAACCCACCCCCTTTCTGTAAAGTGGGCTGAGACCATGCCTACAGTATTTTCCAGCACTTTGACCTGACCTGTTGTGGGACAGGTCCACATGCTCAGGAAAACCAAGCAGAAGCCCAGGAAGGCGGGAACCCCCAAGGATGCCCGAGCAGACGGGGTGCCCATCCCTGAAGGGGACTCCAAGTAGAGGGACCCTGCAGCAGCTCGCCTGTCCAGCAGCAGCGGGTGCCAGCCAGTGGTGGATGGACTTGCCTATGGCTTTGACTGGGGGCATCTCCTCCTCACCCTATGCACGTGGAAGCTGCGTGGGGTAGCAGCTGTTTCCCCCTGGCCTCCGATCCAGTGACAGGCTGGGTGCAGGGCTTTGGCTGGCCAGTCGTCCCGCCCATGGGGTCCAGGCTACCATCCTGGGTAGAAAGCATTTCTCATTTTGCGTCCCCCCACCATCTGTGAGCCCACCGAGCTGGGCAGCACCGAATCTTAGGCCATCCCCCCGGAAGCTCCTAACAGAGTGGGAATGCCCCAACCACCAGGGCCTGTGGCCTACCTTCCCACTGAGGGCTGGGTGGGGACACCTGCCACTTGTCTTGGGGAAGGTGCCTTCTCTCCCGGCCCTGCCACTGTGGAGGAGCTGCTTGGGCTGCACGTGGGGGGCGGAGGGCCCTAAGGCCAGGTGGGCTTGGCTGACATCCTGGAGATGCAGCAGGAGGGAAGCTAGGCCCTCATGGGCTGGGGCAGAGTATGCAGAAGGGACCAAAAGCAAACCGGAGGGGAGGCCCAGAGGAAGTTTACAAAGTGTGACATTGGGGAGGAGCCAGCTTTAATTACCTGTTTGTCAAAGATCAACATGCCTTTCCCAGTGCCCGTCCAGCTGACCAGGTGCCTGGGCCTCCCCTACCCTGGGTTCAGACATGCCCCAAGATCAGTCTGGGGAGGCTCCAGGGGCCCCAAAGAAAGGCCCAGGAATCCTGTTTCTCCACTCATCCTGGCTGTTTGCTGCCAGCGCCATGTGACGGAGCTCTGCCCCACCAGCCCCATGTCCCCTGAGCTTCTGCCAAATACACACAAATGCACTGTAGTGGCCATTTGTGGTGGGACATCCCTATCACGTGCCTCCAGCACACACACGTGTGTCTGCCTTGACGTCCCTGGTGGCATCACTTGTGTCCGCTTTGCAGGCCTTGGCTCTCGTTCTGGTCTGTAGTTGTCTGTCCTTTGTATTTAAGTGCGTCTGTGCGCCCAGAGGGGTGGTGTGGGCTTGCACCCAGGCCCTTGTGTACCTTGTCACTACCTGAATGTAAGCATAATTTATATCCAGGACAATACAGTGTGGCCATTGCTGTGCTGCTGCCATGTCCTTTGTGCCTGGGGACCCACGCCCCACTCAGGGCTGGCACCATGGGCTCCCAGCAAGAGCGCAAGCACCCTGGTGGTTTAGCTTCACAAAGAGTGAGAATGTGGGCCTAGGACAGAGACTGGGATACAAGCTCCTGTCGCACTGTCTGCAGAAGCAGAAACCTACCAAAGGCTCTAGAGAAGAAGGTTGAAGATACAAACCAAAAGCAGGCTGAGTGCAGGTGGGGGCAGCCAGGCCCCAGGAGCTAGCAGGCAGCAGGGAGGAGCGGGGCATGTGCGTCCTCCTCAGCCTGGGTAGCTGGCTGGGCGAGGCCCCGCATGGCACACAGAAGGGCCAGGCCCAGGCGGACGAGGAGGCGCAGCAGCAGGAAGGCAAAGGGCACGGCGATCTGCATGAGGTGGAAGATGGCCGTGCTGAACCGGCTGAGGAAGCAGGTGGACGCGAAGGCCAGCAAGCTGGCACAGGGGTACAGCGCAAGCTTGGCAAACATGAACGCGTGCTCCCGGCCTCCGAAGCGGGCCGAGGGCTGCAGCGTCTCCCCCTCGTGCAGCAGGGCCGTGGTCCAGATGGCGAACTGGAAGATGCTGGCAAGGAAGATGATGGCGCAGCTGACGCGCACGCTCTCCAGCTCGTCGTGTGGCTGTCGCACGAAGGCCGAGGTCTGCTGGTAGGCCAGTGGGAGGCCGCCCACGAAGGCCAGTGACAGCGTGTTGAGTAGCCCCATGGACTGCGTGGCCTTGCGGATGTGCAGGAAGAGCGAGTGGTGGGCAAACCAGAGCAGGCCCACTGTGGCAAAGGAACCGAAGTAGGCCAGGAAGTGTGGCCCGTACACGCTCAGTGCTGCCACCAGGCTCCCGTGGAACTTCTCCTTCACGTCCCTGGGGTCCGGCACGTTGTCCTCGCTGAGGGCGGCCAACACACAGCATTGGTCCTGGCCCCGCCATGGGCGGTCAGGTTGGGGCTGCGGCTCCCAACCCGAGCCCACAGCCCCCGAGCCTCCATGGGGCTCCCACGGAGCCCTGTCCACACCCCGGCACCTGCTGGGCTGCTTGGGTGGTGGTTCCCCTGATCTGGGGGTGGGGGCAGCCTCTGTGGTTCTCAGATCACTGGGCTGAGCGCAGCGGCAATTCTAAGGCACATCTCAGATTCTCCCCCTTGTGGGTGGCCCCAACTATGCGGCCCCAAGAGCCCATCCTATTCCCAGGCTGGGGGGGAAGCACCTGGAGATGCCTCTACACTCACAATGGGGGGCTGCACATGTGTCTGGGGGGTGGAGCTGCAGGAGTCTGAAGGTGGGGGCTATGGCTCGGGGGCAAGAGGGGGGCCTGTTCTCCTCTGCTCATTGCAGCTGCTCACCAGGGAACTGGGGCTGGCTGGGTCCCACCCATGGAAGCAAAGCCACACCATCCTGCAACCTTGGGTCAAGGCTCAGATGTTGACACCAATGAGCACTTGGACCCCAATTTTAAAAATTCACAAATTACAGTAGGAAAAAGCTATCAAGAGAATTAGGAGAACTAATACTTTAGGCCTTCAGATATAAAATGTAAAATCAAGATGGTGTAACCTGTCCAACAAAATAAGAATGTTTTGAGATAGGACCAAAGGAACAAGAGGCTCTAAAAAAGAATGGAAAATAAGAAAAAAAAAAGCAGATGAAACACTTAAAAATGCATTAACTAAAATGAGAACTTTGACAGAGGGAAACGGTAGATTAGACGGGGCAAAAGAGCACCCAGAGAAGGCAAAACGGAGCAGGAGGGAGGACGCAGGAGAGGGGAGGTGGGAAGCCCTGGAAAGGGGAGCCCTGGGGGAGGGGGCTAGGGGAGACAGGGATTGGGGGAGCTGGCAGGGGAATGAGGAGTTGGGGGGGAGACTTGCGTGGGGAATGGGGAGAAGAGGGGAGGATTGGTCTGGGGCAAGGCCTAAAGGAGAAGGAAAGCACAGGTTGGGGAGGCCCAACCACACCCATGGACCCAGCCTGGGGAAGGGAGAAGCGACAGGAGGAGTCCTGTGTGCCCCCTGCCCCTAGCACAGCAGAGCCTGAGCTCTCTGGAGCTCGGACCAGGGTGGGACTCCTCCTCAAGCGGAGGGCTAGCATCAGGAGGCCTCAGCCCCTGCCTCTGTGGGGTTGGATGATGACAGGAAGGCCATGCATCCCCTCCCTCAGGCCTGGGTTCTTACCAGATGTCCAGAATGAGGAGTGTGGCGACGATGGCGTAGACCCCATCACTGAAGGCCTCCACCCGCTCCTTGCTGAGAGGTTCGTGCAGGTCAAAAGTGAAGAACTCCATGCTGTGAGCTGGGGGTTCCTGGGGACCTGTGGGTGTGCCAGGAAGGAGGAGCTGGCCAGGGGAGGAGACTCTGCAGGGACACCTGGCCGTTATGGCTGCCTGGGCCCTTCCCATGCTCACAGGCCTTGGGGAGCAGTGCCGAGCACCTACCCACAAGCCTGCCCTTGCACCAGCTGGAGACCTTGCTGACGTAGGGGAGGAAGATGACCGTCGCCATCAGCAGGTACGACTGCGTGAGACACACCACACGGCAGACACCATCCGCCCCAAAGGGATGGCAGCATGAGCAACAGAAGAAAACACGGATGAATCCTATCTCATCAAGCTGGAAACCTTTTGTGCTTCAGAATATTTCCAGAAGGAAAAGGCAGCTCCCAGAATGTGGGAAAGTACCAGCAGACCGCACCACTGACGAGGGGCTGGCACCCAGGGCAGGTGCAGAGCTCCAGCTCCAGAGCAAAGGTATGAACCCCCAACTCCAGGTGGGCAGAGGAGCTGAGCGGACAGCTCTCCGAAGGACCTGTGCAGTGGCCGAGCTGTACAGAGCAGGACGCTGAGCATCACCAGGGATCAGGGAGATGCGGGTCAGAACCACGGGTGACCCCGCGTCACAGCCCACAGGACAGCTACTCCTCGAGGAGCAGACATCAACAAGCTATGGTGAGGACATGGGCCGAGGGAGCCCTGTGCACCGCGGTGGAGACAGGGAGGCACCCGAGTCCATGGACGGATCAACGGGTAAGCAAGCTGGGTCCTTCCTGTGACCTTCCAGTGAGAGGATGGGTATCTGACACCTGCTACCATGGGAACAAATTGGAAAACATTCTTCTGAGAAAAGCCAGATGTAAGAGCCTCATGTTTTATGATTCCATTTACGTGAATTACCCAGAATTGGCAAAGCTCTAGAGACAGGAAGTAGATGGGAGTTCTGGGGGAGCAGGGCATGGTGGGGGATGCAGACTGCTCAGGGGTGCTGTGTTTCTGTTGTGGCCATAGGAGCAGTCTAGAAGTAGGTGAAGTGGTGGCTGCGGGCTGGGGTTCTGGACTGGGCAGGTGGCAGTGGATGCAGGGGTATGAAGTTTACATTGTATGTCTGCCATGTTATTCCAGGAAGGGTGCAGGGTCAGGTCCAGAGGTGGCCCAGCAAATCCAGTCCTGGGCCCTGGCAGCAGGAGTCCTTCAGGCCCCATACCACCCAGCCGGCAGCCCTGCAGAGAAAGCCTTTCTCCTGCCGTCCCTGCCCCATCCCGTGCCTGCCCTCAATGAGGGGCTCCCACCTTCTCTGTCCTGCGCACCCATTTCTTCAAAGTGACCTGACATGGGGAGACGACGATGCACATGCTGCCATCAGGGAGACTGTGGGACACTTCAGATGCACCCTACCTCTGTCTCTAACCCGGTTTCCACACTCCAAGAGACCACATCCCACGCAGAATTCAAGACACCCTGAGGGCGGCTGGGAGGCAGGAAGGAGGTGCCATCCACTGCAGGATCGGGGGAGGAACGGGAGCTGGTGGGGGTGGGGGAACATGACACAAGAGGCACTACACAGATGCCAGCAGGCAAGGCCCTGGGCCCTGTGGGCATCCTTGTGAGAGGAAGGCAGTCCATAGGGAGGACAGGATGACCTATCCAGGGTGGTGAAAAGGGACTGGACCTCGGAGGTAGACCCAGCAAGGCATCTGGCTGAGGGAATGCCTGTGAGGATGGAGGCCACAGGGTTGCCAAGGAGGCTCCAAGGGACCCGCCCGGGGCTCAGGAAGCTTGGACATGCTGTCTCCCAGGCAGTGGTGGGCTCCAGGCAAGGAGGTGAGGGGGTGGGTGCAAGGGGTCAGAGCAGCATTGCAGGGAAGGAGGGAGGAGGGCTGATGGACAGGTGAGTGGGGCTGGACAGAGCGCTGACTGCTCTGTCACTGAGGGTCAGGGCCTGAGTGACCCCATCCTCCTGAGGACCCTGGACCTACTGACCACTTGGGCCCTCTCAGCCCTCCCCTCCCCCAGTCTGGTGGCTCAGGTGTCCCCTCCCCCACTGCTGTCATCCCACCAGGATGTGGTCACTGTCCAGTTCCCCATAGCCCCAGTGCTGTGGCACCTGCTATCCCCCAGGACACACCGGACAACTGCCCACACACCCAGCCTACCCTGGCCCTTTGTTCAGTTCACCCAGGCCACCCACCGCAGACCCCAGCTGTCCCTCCCATCCTCCAAGCAGTGATCCTTGGGTTTCCTCAAGCCCTGACCTTGTCTAACCGATGCCTGCTGTGGGCCACCCTGAGTATGGACATGTATGTGGCCTCAGACCACATGCCCCTTACTCCCGGCCCCCTTCTGGCCCTGCCCTATGCACTGGGAGCTACCGTGCTAGAGGCCACAGCCAAGGATGCCCTGCATGACCCTGAGCACCCCTGCAGCATCCCTACCGCCAGCGCCCCTGCACCTCCAACATGCTCAGAAGAAACGAAGCAGCAGCCCGAGCCTGCCTTCCACCTGGCGTGCTCCACCTGCTCGGGCCTGACCTCTGACACCTTAGCCGCTCAGCCCCCAGCACGCAGCTCCATCCTCAAGGAAATGATGCTCAGCCTTGGCTAGCCTATCTGTTTCAAACTTGGAATCTCCTGGAATGTTTACTAGATATTTAAAACATCATCAACCATTTGTTCCCAGGTATGATGCTCTGGGCCCAACGCTTCCCTGTACTTGGTGAGGGCTTGGATCCAGGGCACATGGTTTCCCCCGAAACCCACTGGGATGGCTGCTGGTTTGTACTTCTCTGCATTCCCAGATGGCCAGAGTGTTCTAGAACACTCCTATTCCATTAGCTAAGAGCTAAAAGGGCTAAAAGCTGACCTTGACTTCTATGACCTGGCTGACACAGCTCCAAGTTCTGGCATCCCTGCACAGAGGCAGCACAGACCAAGTCTGGGCTGTCTGCAGGAGGCATCCTGACCTCCAACCTCAGCTGGGTGTTCCTGAGAGCAGGCCATTCCCTGGGCAGGGGGGGGGGGGTTCCTCCCTTTCTTCCTGCACTCTCTCTGGGCAGCCCACACCCTCCATGTGGATCTTTAGGGCCTTTTGGCAAGTGCTCCCTACTGCGCCTCCTTCCTGCTGTCATAGCAAGGCTGCTGGGACCCCTCCACCCAGAGACCCTCTAGTGCTGGCTGCATGGTGGCTTCACCGGGACCCCTTACTCGCCCAGAGAACAAGCACAGCCCAGACTATGGGCGTCCGTCTCTCTCTCTCTTCCTGTCCTAAGGATTCGCCCACTTGGGGAAAATGTGGGTGGTCACGGTCCACTGGCTACCCCCACTGGACGGCGTATCTCTTCACGCAAACCTGGCTCTGTGGCGCCTGTTCACCTGCACGGCAGGTCCCCATGGGGAGAGTTTCCCTCCAGCTGTGCTCCCTGGCACCCTGGGTGCAAGGCCATGTGCCGGTGATCCCCGAGACCTCTGCACAGCTGTACCCCCCCCCCCAGCCCACCCTCCTGGGGCATCTCCTCCATAAGACAGTCACCCCACCCCCTGCTCCCCTCACTCACCAAGGGGTAGAAGAACAAGGAGAAGCCGGCGGCCACGAAGCACAGCGCTGGGCCCCTAAGGACGATGCCCAGGATATGCTGCCGGTAGAGGGCCCTGTGGGTGGAGCTCTCTATCTGGGGGTTCAGGAGGTGGGGGAAGTGGAACGCATACACAACGATCAGCGCCTGTGGGAAAGGGAGGCTGCAGGGCATAGGCAGAGGCCTCTGGTCAGTAATCCCCAGCCACCCACATCCACGGACAGAAGCCGCATGTGTGTGAGGCTCAGCACGCGATGACCTAGGGGATGCACAGGGGACAGGAGCCTCTGCTCTGCTCCGCTCCCAGGGCCACATGGGGGTCCCAGAGAGTCTTGCCCACCAGACACCACAGGGCCCTGACCCTCTGCAGCCAACACAGGAAGCCCAGGCTCTAGCAATCTCTGGATCTTCTGCCACAGCATGGCAGAGGGCCCGGGCGGTCACCCTACAGCATGCCCCACAAGCACAACCCTTGCTATGGCTGACATGCCGCATGCACACGTGTGGAAGATGTGTGTACCAGGATGACAAGCGTGTGGGGGGGAAGGCAGGCTGGGGGGTCCTACCTGCACGGCCCCGATGGTGATCACACACATACAGAACAAGAAGATGCCCAGAGGCACCTCAGGGAAGGTCACCATTAAGGAAAACTGCAGCCAAAAACACAAGACAAGACACAACCAGGTTTGGCAGGTCCCTGCAACCCCACGAGTCCCCTGCTCCCGGCCAGGTGCACACACTGGGCTAAGACCCAGAGGGTGTCCCTTGCGACCACAGCAATTCCACAGAATGCTTCCAGCCTTTCAAGTTGAAATGTCATCAAATTCATGAAGAATTCTCTGTGACACACAGCCCTGCACACCCAGACCACAGTTCTATCAGAACTGAGAGTCAGGGCAGGTGTAAAGGAGCTGCCAGGGAGGGGCCCAGGATGGCTCATGGCAGAGGGATGCAGGCCAGGCAGGAGCAGGGAGTGTCGTTAAGCACGGACGGGATGCCCCTCGTCAGGCCCTTAAGAGGTCAAGCTGGCATCTCTGCCATTGCAGGCCCCTTCTGGTGAGGCTTTCCCCTCCTTCGACCAGCCTTGAAACCCGAGGTATGCCCACCCCCAAAGCAGCCAAGACTGCTGCCAGCTCTCTTGGGGCTTTTCTCCTCTTCGTAGCATGGCGCTTGGGCCCTAGACCACCCCACCAGTCTGAGTGTTTCCAAGGCGGAGGCATCCTGGGTCTTGAGTCCTCTTGCCCAGGGGAGGGCAGGCTGGCCCCAGGGAGGAAATGCAGGTACTCACAGTGAACGGTAGGAAGGTGATGGTCATCATGCAGGCCTAGAAAGGAGGAAGGGCAGGAGGGGAAGACAGGCAGATGGCTCCAGGCCCTCCTGCCCGGGGCAACCTTTGGCAGTGCCCCACCTGCAGGCTGTCATAGTCTACCTCCTAGACCCCCAGGAAGCTCACACCCTCACCACCCGACAAGGAGGGGAGGGGCCTCATCTTCTCAGGGGTGTCCCCAGGGAGGACGTGTGAGGAGCCCAGGAGTGGGTGCTGGTGGGTTCCAGGTTCCATACCCCAGAGGCACCAGAAAGGTCAAGACCCTGCTTGCCTTCCTTGGAGGACAGGCCTACAAACATAATCATTTCTCAAGAAATGAAAGGACTCACCAGGTTAAGCAAAGCAAGCGTGTCGTCTATTTTCCCAACAACCTGGAACAGTCTAAACCGTGTAAGAAAATGAGGAAGGCATGCTGTCAGTAAAGGGGCTCTAACAGCATCTACACAGGGCCCAGCATTTGCTGATTAAAGTATCAGTAAAAGATGTCATTTTGGGGGTGGGGCAGAGGGAGAGGGAGACAAAGAATCTCAAGCAGGCTCCTTGCCCAGGGTGGAGGGGGATGTGGGGCTTAATCTCAGGACCCTGAGACTGTGACCTGAGCCCAACTCAAGAGCTGGGTGCTTAATGGACTGAGCCCCCCAGGCGCCCCACATATGTCATCTTTAACCAAATTTAGAATACTACCTACTGTACAAACTTTGGAAGACACTCAAAATACAAACAGGAAACCCTAAGTCCCTAGAAAATGCACTGCTCCCATTCGCATGGGCTCTTGTAACTTGGGGTGTGTGGTTTCCAAGAGAGCTAGGGTCGGTGTGCAGAACCCACAGAGGGAGCTGTGGAGGGAGGGCATGCCCTCGGGAGGCGCCCCAAGGGCTCTGGGACATCCCCTGGCAACCCTGGGAGACTGGAACCCTGAGGAGGAGAAGTCAAACCACCAGGAAACCCGTTCTTCAGGTCTTGTGTCTGAAGACCATTCTTAAAAAAGAAGTCCTTCTGGGGTTGCCATACACTAAGCACGCTGAAACACCCTATCGAACAGGGAGGTGGCTGGATATGGAGGCAGGGAGGTGAGACAGAAAACTAAATACAGGGCCAGGGACTACGAGCGACTGAGGAACTCCCCCAGCCCCTCCATGGAGACCCCTCAGGACTCTGACCCCTCTGAGGACAGGACCTTCTCCTGGGCAGGGCTCAGTGGGCCTCAGTACCCCCATCCCCACCCAGATCCAGCCAGGGGCCAAAGAACCTCGAGGGGGCCAGTACTCAGGGCTACATCCCCTTGGGACAGCAGCCCCACTGGCGACCCATGGAGCATAGCCATGAGGGCCCCAGGTGGATCTGTGCCACTCTGGGTACTGCACCCCCAAGTGTGGCCGTGGATGACTCAGCACACACACGAGGTGCTGTGTGGCTCTGTCCATGCCATTGGAGTGACAGGGGCTCAGCTACATCAGGTGCTGGCAGGGCCACCAGCAGCACCAGGCAGAGGGTGGCTGTGGCCCTCCTCACTCTCCATGGACAAGTGAGGTGGGAGAGAAAAGCCCTCCCCTAAGCCCTTACGGAGGGCCACTTGTCCCTGCCAGAAATGGTCCTCTTGCTGAAAACAAGTTTGTAATGTACGCAGCCAAGACACCATCAATGCGAGCACCAGTGTCTGAGGGGCGCCGTGTGCATCTGGCACCCCCACCTGTAAGTGTTGCCTCTGGAGGGGCAGAGAGCTAACTGAGGGCATCAGTGCACGTCCTGCCCCAAGCTCTTCTGAGAGCCACCCTGCCTGCCCGCCGCCCCGCCTGGGGCTCCGGGCTCCCCCGCAGCTCTGGTGGATCCCCAGGAACCTCTCCTCCTGGAGAGAAAGCTCTGGCTTGGCAGTAGGCCTAAGTCCCTAGAAGCTGCTCTGCTCACAACGCAGCCTTCTACTCCTCGCCAGAGTCCCATGTGGCGTGACCTGCCCTCGCCCTGTCCCGTCTTGAGGCCTGGCATCTGCACCCGTGGGAGTGGGTGACCCTGTGTCACGGGACGGCGGAAAGGCAGAGGCCTGCAGCCATGGGGCACACACACCGAGTGAGCCCCAACACGTGGACCTCAGCCTGGAAAAAGCCCCCAGCCTTGTTCCGTACCTTGTGTGTGCCGCCCAGGCCACAGTAACGATGAGAAACGTCATCAGATAAACAGCAATCCTGGTTGCCAGAAGTTTCTGTATACTTTTGTCAAACTGGTGGACAGAAGAGCATCACTGTCAGAAACCGTTTCGCTCCATGGCCGCCGGTGGCCCCGTCCAGGGTTCTTGGCTCAGCTTGGAGCCCAGCCCCTCCCTGAGGCTCCTCTTCAGGGCAGCCTCCCCAGCTCCCTGCCCCTTGCCCCAAAACACCGATGCCCCAAGTCCCATAGGTGCGTGTTCAGGGATATCGTGTGCAGCTTCCCGCTGAAACGCCAGCTCCTGAGGCACAGACCCCCTCATCCAGAGCAGCGAGCCCACTGAGCTGCCAGGCACCTGAATCTGACGGAGCTCCGAAGCCTGGTGAGGTTGTGGCAGTGCCTCCCCTAGGTGGGAAGGCACTCGGGACGGAAAAAGCTTGGACTTTATCAGCAAAAACTCCAAGTGGAAAACTGATTGCTTTACAATTTTCACTGGTTCTTTACCCGCAACCGGTGGGTGTCTCACCCAACACACCAGTACTGCACTGAGGACTCAGAGTTTCTGAATTACTAGATTTTCTGGGCCTTGACTAGTCTTTCCCTTCGAGTTGGGAGGAGTGCCCGCTGGCTGACGCCTTCCAGCACTGTCCTCTATGAAGGCGTCCCAGATCGCTGCACAACTTTCTGGCTCAGAGCTTCTCCATGCACCCACCAACACACACAAGATTTCACAAGTACTGCTCTCCAAACGAGGGGCCCCAGCTGCAGACAAGTGGGGCTCACTGCAAACACCTTCCCGTGTCACCTCCTGGCATCTCCGGTCACACATCCACACCCATCTTTTTTCTTTGTTAAAACATTTTATTTATTTTAGAGGTAGAGCACGTGTAGACTGGGGAAGGGCAGAAGAGGGAGAATCTGTAGCCAACTCCCCACTGGGCGCAGAGCCTGATGTGGGGCTCGAGCTGACCATCCAGGAGATCAGAACCTGAGCTGAAACCAAGAGTCAGACGCCCAACCAACTGAGCCCCCCAGGTGCCTCTCACCCATACCCCATTCTGACCTGACCCAGGCCCAAGCCCTCCCCAGAGAATATTCTGGCACAGACACAGCTAGGCAAGCACCAGGGCCCCAGTCCTCCTCTGAGGAGGGCGGCTAAGGAGCAGAGTGGCACCAGGCCTGCTACACTCCCATGGCCACTCCCCGGTTACACCGGCACTGTTATCGAATTCTCTTCAAAACCCCACCAGAGGTACAGCACTTTTGGCAGAGATAAAGAAGGCAAATTCTGAGCAGTTCCTGTGATTCCCAGTGTGTCCAGGCTGAGCGTGCTCGCTGGGGCTGAAGCCCAGATGGCAGCTGTGCCAGTGGGCCCTGCAGACCCAGCCCCTCGCACCCTCATTCCTCTGGGCCCAAACTACACCCCTGTTCAGAGGGGCTGGGCGAGACACGCTCACGCAGGCATGCCTGGGGACTTTCAAGAGTCTTCCGAAGTCATGTCCAGCTTTTGAGGTGCCTAGTGTCATGACTTAACTTAGAAAACAGAAATATTCTGTCAAAACATACGGAAACTCTGCTTTAGAAAAGTTTCCCACTCACTTCCATGACAAAACCCAAATGTCCCTGTGCACCGAGGAGGCTCCTGCCCTGCAGCTGCAAGCTGTCCTCAGGCCCTCAACGCCCACTGTGACGGACACTCCGCGGGCACTGGGAACCGGCTTCCAGACCCACAGCCAGACGGGCTTCTACACTGTCCTCAGCCCACCCTGAAGGCTCACTTTGAGAGCACTGCCCCCATCTGCAGGCCAGGACTGTGGCCGACGAGGGTGGCCGAGGGAGCAGAAGACAACCGTGCCCCAGTGCTCCCAGCAAGGCACAGCCCGGGGGGGGCTAAAACTGGGCTCGTGGATGGAGTGAGTCTTTGGCACCCTCACCCGGGATACTGCAGACTGTGGTTCCCCAAGTACCTGTTCTGGGGAGATCTCCGTGTGGGTCACAGGCAGGATCTATGAGAGCAAAGACACAAAAAGAACGAGGGACATTTATTTCTTGGGCTGTACACAGACCACTCCTTGGATGTCAGAGTGTCAGGGACTCGGGCCAGTGCTGGACTGCTCCCCCCACCCATCCAGCTGTTTGGGTGGCCAGGGGACCCCAGAACACTGCTGAGACAGGGCAGGGTCTATGCTGGGCCAAGGTCTACCAGAAGGCCTCTCGAGAGGGGATGGCCGGGGTCCCAAAGTGAGAGGGGGGTCTGGGAGGCCCACAGACCATCACAGTGGCGATGATGGACAGGAGAGCATCACTGAAGCTGAGCATGCGGTGTGAATGCTGGATCCCGTCAGCAGCGTCCTCGTCCCTTGCGCCCGTGGGGGCATCTCCCTGTATCCCGAGGGCCGGTTCTGGGGTCTGGGGCCCGGACATGGTGGGGCCTGGGAAGAAGCACAGATCTGAGCAGGCCCAAGTGCTAATGAGGCCCACCCCTGCTGGCTTCAGCTGCAACACAGGGTGCATTGGTGCCTGAGAGCAGGACGCCCTTCCTGACCAGGCCTTGGTGGTGGCTGGGAGGACCTACTGTGCCACTGGTCCTCTCTCAGGAAGCCCCTGTACTTCCAGCCTCAGGAAGAGCACTGTCACCTGGGAGTCACACTCAGTGCCTGCCTCTCCTCTAGAAATGGAAGAAATGAGAGAAAGCGCATAGATACAAGGTAGGCACTCCACACATTGTGTCACCAGCCTGAAACCCCTGACCCCAACACCAGACCCTGCGCTGTTAGACACTTTCATCCTAACCGTGGGATGTTCTTGCATCCAAGTATTAACAGGGCTTGACCCTGCTTGGCTTCCGAGATCAGCTGAGACTGGGCGCATTCAGGGCAGTATGGCCGTGGACTAAATGTGGGATGTTCTATAGGTCCAAGTCACAGAGACTTGGATTAAAACAGAGGGCCAGCCCTCGCAAGGACAAGACACAATGAAAATGAGCCCCACCCCCAGAAACAGATAAAGGAGGCTTATGGGCAATTTGTGGGCAGGAAAAACAAACATGTAAGATACTCGGCTTTGTCAGCAACTAGGGAAATGCTAGTGAAAACAATGAGGTACCACTAAGGTCTGCGAAAGTCCATCACGAGTGATGAGGTCGTGGGGACACAGGCTTGGGCAGGATGTAAAGGGTGCCACACGTGTACAGAGACAATAATCATTAATGAAGTGTGGCATGCACACCCTATAAGGGGGGCCTCCATTTCTAGGTGCAGCCTCAGGCATGCAGACACAGAAATAGAGACCCATGGGATGTGCACTGGTATAGTTTAACAGATGTCAAAACGCTCTATTATTAAACACTAAATGAACTGTTAGAAAGTGCTAACAACTGAATGTTTGTGTTCCCCAAACACCTCCACGGAAGCCCTAACCCCCAGAGTGGGATGGCATGAGGAGAGGGACCACAGACAGGGGTGAGGAGAGAGGAGAGGCCCTGAGTGAGGCCATCATGAGAAGGTCTGCGGGCCGCCACAGCGTGCTCAGACTTCAGCCTCCAGAACTGGGAGACCTAGCAGCCTGTCGCTGAAGGCTGGGCCCGTGGGGTCTTGTGAGGGCAGCCCCGCTACTTAGACAGGAAGTAAGATAAAAGAAACGGATGTGGGCATGTATAAAACTCAGAAACACAATGTTAAGAGAAATAAATCATGTTGCAAAGAAAATACACATACAATTATACCACTTACATAATGTTTAAAACACAGTGACCATCTGTCCTCCTGTGATTATGCAAATGTGCACAGTAAGGATATGGGACCAAGCGAAGCCAGCACTCACCAACTCCATCATGGTAACATGATGACCTTGGCAGGGTGCGGTGAGAGCTCTGGTGGGAAGGGGACTTTAGCTTTCAGATGTATCCAGAACTTCTCACGTTCACTTTTCTTTTTTTAAGATTTTATTTATTTATTTGACAGACAGAGATCACAAGTAGGCAGAGACAGGCAGAGAGAGGGGGAAGCAGACTCCCTGCTGAGCAGAGAGCCCAATGTGGGGCTCGATCCCAGGACCCTAAGATCATGACCTGAGCTGAAGGCAGAGGCTTAGCCCACTGAGCCGCCCAGGTGCCCCTCACTTTGTTCACTTTTTAAAGCTTACATAATGATCACTCCTCCTGGTGTACAGGTCTATAAATGTTTGACACGTGCACACAGGTGTGTAATCATGACCACAGTCACAATGTGGTTCAGAAGTCCCTGAGCACACTGTCTGTGCTCAAGCCTTCCACCACCCCAAATGGCCACCATTTATGTTTTCTGTTACCATCAGTTTGCCCTTTCCAGAATGTCCCATAAATGGGTTCATAACCCATGGGTCCTTCTGAGCCTGGCTTCTTTCAGTCAGCATGACACTCCCAAGAGTCACCTGTGTTTTGGGAGTAGCAATAATAAAATTTTTTACTGCCATGTACTTAATTCTACCGTATGGATGGGCCCCTTTGTTTATCCACTCACTACCTGGAAAACGTGGCTTGTTTCTAGTTCTTGGTGGTTTTAAATAAAGCCACTATACATATCTGCTCCCAAGTATTTGTGGAAACGTGTTTTTATTTCCCTTGGGTAAATACCTTAAAATGCATCTGCTGGGCAAATGCATGTTTCACTGCGAGAAACCACCAAACCACTCATCTAAGGAGCTGTGCCACTGTGTTCCTACTGGCAGTGTCTGGAAACTACAGCTGCTCCTCATCCTCCCCAGCACTTGGTTTGGTAGGATTTTTAAAGTTACCTTTTAATTGGAGCTATGCTAATAGATGTGGAGTGTATCTTGTGTAACATTTCCCTACTGACTAATTGGGTATTTTCATGTGCGTTTTGTCTGTGTACCTTTCGTAGCAAAGTGTCTGTTAGAATCTTTTGGTTTACTCTGGGGGGAGTTCCTTGTGTCGTCATTGAGTTTTGAGATTTCTTTATACATTCTGGTTAGAAGTCCTTTGTTAGGTATGTAATTTGCAAATATTTGCTTGCAGTCTGTGGCTTGTCTTTCATTCTCTTGTAGTGTAGGAGCACAGAAGGGTTAAATTTTGATGTAGTTCAACTCAACTTCTCTCTTTTTTTAAAGTTTTATTTGTCAGAGAGAGAGAGCACACAGCAGGGGGAGCAGCAAAGAGAGGGAAAGGGAGAAGCAGACTCCTCGCTGAGCAGGGAGCCTGATGCAGGACTCCATCCCAGGACCCCGGGATTGTGACCTGAGCCAAAGGCAGACGCTTCACCGACTGAGCCACCCTAGAGTCCCTCAACTTTTCTTTCACAGACCATTCTTTCGGTGTCATATCTAACAAGGCTTTGCTTAACTCAAGATGACAAAGATATCCTGTTTTCTTCTAGAAGTTTTAAAGTTTTAGGTTTTACTTTCAGTGGATGATAGATTTTTATCTATTTTGTAATTTTTATAAATTACTTATTATTATATAATTTTTATATAACATGCAAGGTGTATTTGAGCTTTCCTTTTTTGCAGATGGACGTTTGATTATTCCAATACCACCTGCTGAAAGACTATCCTTTCTCCACTCAACTGCCTTTACATTTGGGTCAAAACTTGCCGTATCTGTGCAGGTCTATTCTGAGCATCTATGCTGTCCAAGTAGATTATTATGTACCTATTCCTTTGCCGGTATCAGTTTTGACTACAGCTTCACTAGTAAGTCTTGATATCTGACAGAGCAAGTCCTCCAACTTTGTTCTTTTTCAAAACTGTTTTGAGTATTCTAGCTCTTTTGCCTTTCCCTCACATGCCTCTGCTTACAGGGGCCCCTTTCCTCAGTTCTTCTAGGCAAAAAGAGGGGGGCTTTCTCTTAAGGGTTTTTGCTGTCTGTGCAACTCACAGCACAGCCTCACAGTAGATACCTGGCCTATGGTCAAAGCCATGGGAAAAAGAGATTTTAAAAAATGGAAAACAAAAACTTACGTGGGTCACTGCTCCAAGTTTCAACTACCCTTCCCAATCTATCGGCTTTGCATTGTTTTCAGTATTTTATCCCGAGCTTTTACCTGTCATCAGCAAAAGAGAAAGGTGGCTTATGTCATGACGGCCAGCACTGAACTCTAACACTTTATTTCTCAAAAGGGAGAGACTAGGGGAAAGGAGGTGAGCAAGGAGAGTGAAAAAATTCATGCCAAAAAATAAGACAAAAAGTTACATGTGTTTTTTAGGCACTGACTAATTTTGGGAAACATATCTGCTATATTGTTTTAGATGTTTTTTGTTTAAACTTTCTCAAATATTATTTTTAAATAATCAGAACATGTTAAAAATAGACACAAAAATCCTCAATAAAATGTTAACAAATGGAATCCAGCAATGTATAAAAAGGGCTGTATACCATGACCAAGTAGGATTTATTCCAAGAATACAAGGTTGGTTTAAAATAAAAAATTAGCGACTGTAATATACCACACCAAAGGAACAAAAAAACAAAACTACACAATCATCTCAACAGATGCAGAAAAAGCATCTGACAAAATCCAATACTTCTTCATGATAAAAACATTCAACAAACTAGGAATGGAAGTTAGCTCTGTCAATCTGATAGAGGGTATCCACAAAAGTCTCACAGCTAATATCACACTCAGTAGTGAAAGACAGACCACCTCCCCACCCCTGCCCCAGATCAGCAACACCATTCAACATCATACTGTTAAGGTTATACCCAAAGCACTCAGGCAAGAAAATAAAATATAAGGCATATATACTGGAAAGGAAGTGAAACTATCTCTATTTGCAGGGGGGTGTGGTTTTACACAAAGACAATCCTAAGGAATCCACACAAGAAAACTATTACATCTAATAAATGAGTTCACTAAGGCTGCAGGAAATGAGATCAATACAGAAAAATCAACTGCATTTGTATACACTAGCGAACACCGATCTGAGAAAAACTTCTGAAAACAATCACAGTTATAAGAACATTAAAAATATTAACAAATTAACAAAGGAAGTGCAAAACATTGTTGAAAGAGATGAAAAAGACTGATGTAAATGGGAAGACATCCAATGGAAGGACTTAATATCATTACAATGGCACTACTTCCCAAACTGACGGACAGATTGAATGCAATCTACCAAAATTCCAACTGCCTTCTATGCAGAATAAGCTGACCCTAAAATTCATAGGGAATTTAAGGAACCTTTGACTATTTACCGAATACCCAAAACAATCTTGAAAAAGAAGAATAAAGCTGGACAACTACAACTTCTTCATTTCAAAACTTACTATAAAGCTATAGTAATCAAAAGTGCAGTGCCAGCACAGGCCACATGGATCAACAGAGGAGAACTGAGAATTCAGAAACAGACCACTATATTCATGGTCAACTAGTTTTTACTGCCAAAACCACTCAATGGGGAAAGAACAGTCTTTTCCACAAATAGTGATGAGACAACTGGATATTCACATGTAAAAGAATGAATGTGGGGGTGCCTGGGTGGCTCAATGGGTTAAAGCCTCTGCCTTCGGCTCAGGTCATGATCCCAGGGTCCTGGGATGGAGCCCTGCATCAGGCTCTCCCCTTGGCCGCGAGCCTGCTTCCCTTCCTCTCTCTCTGCCTGCCTCTCTGCCTAGTTGTGATCTCTATCTGTCAAATAAATAATAAATAAAATCTTAAAAAAAAAAAAAGAATGAATTTGGATCCTACCTCATACCATATACAGAAATTAATTAAAAATGGATCAAAGAGGGGCACCTGGGTGGCTCAGTGGGTTAAAGCCTCTGCCTCCAGCTCAGGTCATGATCTCAGGGTCCTGGGATCGAGCCCCGCATCAGGCTCTCTGTTCAGCAGGGAGCCTGTTTCCCCCTCTCTCCCTGCCTGCCTCTCTGCCTACTTGTGATCTCTGTCGAATAAATCAAATCTTTAAAAAAAAATTATAGGCTATTTTAAAATAAATTTATGTATTTTAAAAAATATATTTATTTATTTGACCAAGAGATAGAGAGCACAAGTAGGCAGAGTGGCAAAGAGAGGGAGAGGGAGAAACAGGCTCTCCATTGAGCAGGGAGCCTGATGCAGGACTCGATCCCAGGACTCTGGGATCATGACCTGGGCTAAAGGCAGCCATTTAACCGACTGAGCCACCCAGGTGTCCCAATTTATGTACTTCTAGTAGGCCCCCATACCCAATGTGGGGCTTGAACTCACAACCCGGAGATCAAGAGTCTTAGACTCTACTGACTGAGGCACCCAGGCACCCCTCCCTCATGGGCTATTTTTAAAAGCCTCCTAAAAGTTTTAGGAGGGAAACTGAGCAAAAGTAGAGTTTCCATGTATCTTTTCAGCACTCCCCCTCCAATTTCCCATTAACATCTCACATTAGTGGTGCAATTGATGAGCCATACTGATAACATCATTAAGTCCATAGTTTACATTAGAGTTCTACAGGTGCTGACAAATACAGAGGTTCTGACAAATACATGACTTGTATCCACCATTACACTATCATCCAGAAATTTAACTGCCCTAAAAATCCAGTGTTCCCCTTTTTACTCCACCCTCCCCAAGAAACCCCTGGCAACCATTCATCTTTTTACCGTCCCCAGAGTTTGTCCTTTTCCAGAATGTCATGTAATTGGAATCATACAGTATGTGGCCTTTTCAAACTGACTTCTTTCACTAAGTAATACACATTCAAGGTTCTTCCACGTCTTTTCATGGCTTGGCAGCTCATTTCTTTTTACTGCTAATAATCCATTTTATAGATGTACCAGTTTACCCATTCCAATGTACTCTGAAGTACATTTTGATTAAATCCAGGTTAACTGTTTCTTTTATTGGTTGTGCTTTAGTGTCATACCAAAATATGTCACTTTCCCTAAGTTTTATGGTTTCAGGTTTCACATTTAGATTTATAATTTTTTGGTATATAATACAAGGTATGAATCAACATTTTTAAACATAAGGATATCCAAATTTTCCAGCATCATTCTTTTGAAAAGACTACCTATCTTTTCTTCAATTACTTTTATTCCTTTGTCAAAAATCAACTGACCTTGTATGTACTTGTGAGCCAATTTCTGACTATTCTGCTGATTTACTTATGTACCTTTAATCAGTACCATACTACTTTGATTACTGTGGTTTTATAACTAGCACTGTGGTTAATTAGGCAATGTAAGTCATATAACCTGCCCTTGTTCAAACTCATTTGGAGGATTCTACTTCCTCTGCAGTTCCAAATTAATTTTAGAATCAGTGTGTCCATTTTTACAAAAAGTCTGCTTGGATTTTGCCAGGAACTGCACTGAATCTATAGATCAATTTGAGAAGAATCAGTCTGACAGAATCTTCCAATTTATGAATCTCCCAATTTATAAATGTCTTTAATTTCTCCCAGGCACATTTTTTTGGTTTTCAGTGTATAAATCTTGCATATCTTTTTTTCAGATTTATCCCAAGCATTTAATATTTTTTGATGCTGTTGTAAATGGCATCTCCCCTTCATTTCAACTTCTACTATCTCGCTGGTTATCGAGAAATAATGGGACTTATTTTTTGCATATGGAACTCCTACTCTTCAATCTTGCTAAATTTATTTACTAGTACTACTAGCTCTTTCTGCAGATCCCACTTGTGTACGTGTTGTGGTTTTTTGTTTTGTTTTTTACATAGAGCAGTGAGCGTCAACTGAGGGTGGTAATGTCCCTTGAGGGACATTTGGCAACGTCTGAAGAGATTTCTGGTTGTGACAAATGACATATGTTAATAGTATCCTGGGGATAAGAGGTACAGGTGCTGCTTAACGTCCAACAACACACTAGACGACAATGCCACCCCTTTAGTTCAACAAGGAATTATCTGGCCCCAAATATCAATGGTACCAAGACTAGGAAAGTAATATAAAGAATTATGTCATCTTCATAAACAACTTTGTTATTTTCAATCTGGGGGATTTTTTTCTTGCCTCATTACACTGGCTAGAATTTCTTGTACAATGATGAGCAGAAGAGGTAAGACCTGACAACTCTGGCTTGTTACTGATCCAGTTTTTTATTATTTCATGTCAGCTATAGCCTTTTCATAAATGCCCTTATTATTTTATTTTTTTAAAATTTTATTTTTTACTTGAGAGAAAGAAATGAGAGAGAGAGAAAGTGTGTGTGAGAGGGGAGAGGTCAGAGAGAGAAGCAGACTCCCCACTGAGCAGAGAGCCCAATGTGGAACTTGATTCTGAGACTCCAGGATCAAGACCTGAGCCAAAGACAGTTGCCCAACCAACTAAGCCCCCCAGGTGCCCCAAATTATTTTATTTACTTTCTGAGGGAGAGAGAGAAAATGAGCATGCACATGGCAGGGAGGAGCAAAGGGAGAGGGAGAGAATCTCAAGCGGGCTCCATGCTCAGTGCAGAGCCAGATATGGCCCGACTTTATGACCTTGACATCCTAAACCTGAATCTGAGATCACCCTGAACTGAAATCAAGAGTTGGATAACTGAGCCCCCAGGAGCGCCATAAATGCCCTTAATATGCTGGTGAAGCTTCATTTCATTCCCAGTTTGCTGGCAGTTATTTTTCTTTTTTAAATTAGGAATGGATGTTGGGTCTCATCACGTTTTTTCTGTCTAATAAGATGATCCATTTGGTTTTGTTTTTCACTCTGTTAATAGTGTAAATTACAATGATCAATCTTCAAATGCAAAGCCAACTTTGGGTTCCTGGGATAAACCTCACTTTGTCATACTGTACTATCCTTCCTGTGGTGTTGGATTTAACTTGCTAAAACATTTTAAAAATCTTTTTTGAATCTATGTCCACAAGAGATTAAATTAGTCTTTTTCTCTTCTTGTAATGTCTTTGTCAAATTTCAGTGTCAGAATTGTGTTGTCCTTATAGAATGGGCTGGGTTGGTTAATAATACCTCCTTCCTTTGATTTTCAGTTTATGCAGAATTAAAATATTTTTAGTTTTTAACTATAAATTCAATGCTTTAATAGATATGAAGCTATTCAAGTTATCTATTGTTTTTTTCCTTGAGTAACAGAGCCATGGTAGTGTCTTCCAAGCAATCTGTTCCTTTAGTCTAAGCTGCTGAATTTGTTGGCATAAAATGTTCAGGTTCTCTGATTATCCTTTCAGCACTGACATCATCACTCTTATTCATGAAATTGTTAATTTGTCTTTCTTTCTTTTTTTTTTTTTTCTCGTTCAATATGGCCAGGGATTTCTGTATTTTACTGGTCTTCTCAAAGAATCAGCTTTTGTTGTCACAGATTTTGTTTTTGTTTGCTATTTCATTGGTTTCCACTCCAACACTTATTATTTCCCTTTTTGTACTCACTTTGGGTTTCATCTGCTCTTGTTTTTCTTGTTTCTTAAGATGAATGGTTGAAATTATTGGTTTGAAACTATCTTCTAGTATTGTTTTGGCTACATCCCACAAATTTTAAAATGTTGCCGGTTTACTTTCATTCACTTCAAAATTTAATTTTCCTTCTGATTTCTCCTTTGGCCCACTGGTAATTTACAAGTGAGTCATTCAGTTTCCAAATATTTAAATTTTCCAGACACTTATCACTGATTTTTAACTTAATTGCACTGTGGTCAGAGAACATATTTGTTTCATAGCCCATAATATGATCCATCTTGGTAAATGTTCTTTACATACTTGAAAACGTGTATTTTGCTGGTATTGGGTAAAGTATTCCATAAATGTCCATTAGGTCAAGCTGGTTGATGGTATCATTCAATTAGATCCTTGGTGAACTTCTCAGTGCTTGTTCTATCATATACTGTGAAAGGGTTATTGAAATCTCCAACTACAATCTACAACACCCATTTATAATTGGGTTTTGATTTTTTAAAAATCTGGTTTTTTAAAGCTTTATTTTAAAGCTTTATTATTAGGTGCAAAACTAGAATTGTTACAACTTTTTGATTAATGTACTGTTTCATCCTTAGGAAATGACCCTCTTAATTTCTGGCAGTATTCTTTGCTGTGGAATCCACAGAGGAAGAGGCTTTCAGATGAAGACCATAAATTCAGTTTTAAACGTGTATACAAATGAGATGTCTCAGGTTGGAAGAAAAGTGTGGTGTGGAGATTGAGCTAACATGGTCTCTGCGGTGCCAGGATATAAATATTTATGAAATAAAAACATCTGAGTAAACTCTGGTCTCCAAAGTAATTACACTATTTAAAACTCTTTCTACCTGATCTTAGGTCATGAGGATAAACTCATGGCCTCCAAATTCAAAGGAACCCACACTCTACCATGCTTTCTACTGGGTTATGCATTAAGTTTTCTATATCAGCTATTTTGTATCTTTTCCACACTGCTTAAACCTTAGCTTTCTTACCCACCTTCTTGTTTTCAGTAGATGTTTTGTTTCACTCATTCATAGTGAAAATAGAAGGTATTAGAGAATTCCTTCCCTTTCATTCCAATAAACACACAAGGTTACCTGCAACTGCAACCTATCTTCCCTCCCTCCCTTTGGTATGAAAAGTGTTTGCCTTGTGCCCAAAATGAATGTTACCCTCACTATGCTCTGGATGTCATTCCCCTCCTATCTTCCACGGACTTTTAGTCATTGTTCCTCTTTCTGCAGTAACCACAAACTCTCTCTCTGCACCGACTCCCTCTCATCAGCTTCAAGCTGCTCAAAAACCTCCTATCTTGAAGCACCTCAACCCCACACCACCCTTCTAGCTCCCACACTTCTCCACAGCCAAACTTCCCGAGTCACCTCCAACTCTTCATTTCTTTATGCTTCTTCTCCCCTAACCACTCCAATGAGACTAGTCTTGATCGGTCACAAGACAATCTCCTTGCTGCTAAACCCAAGGTACATCTTTTCTTTCTTCTCTACTTCACTCTTACAGAGCTTCTTGCCTCTGGGAGTGGGGAGCATTACTCCCTGGCTCCCGCCACGATGCTCCCTTGGTTTTCTCCCTGTGTCCCTGGCTGCTCCCTCTCCACACGCTTGTCTAACATCAGTTAGAATGTTCTAATAGCCTTCTGTGTGTTTCTGTCTTTACTCTTCAGCTTGAGACAGTCAGCTGCCGTGCACATGCTGAGGACGTAAAGATCGGTCTGTAGCTTGGCCTCTCTCCTGAGCTCCTATCCTCACCGACCCCAGATGAGAGCACTGCTTGGAGACGCCACAACCCGGGGAGCATCCAACGGCCGCACTTGCTGGCGCCGGCCAAGTCAGGACACTAAGCACGCTTTCTTGCCCCCGAAAAAGGCAGCGGGGTGGGGGCAGAGGCATCGTGCCTTCTTAACTCCGAGGTACCCGTGAAAGGCCGTCCTAAACTAGCACGGTTCAAACGAGGCTACTGTTACCGTAAGGACAGTAACACACGTTTGTCCAAAAGCTCCTTAATAACGTGAAATTCCAGGCGAACTAAGGCGCTGGTTGGGGCTTTCAGACCCGGTTTCATTCTGAGGACGAATTCGGGGGATGCCAGCGCGAACCAGGCTGACCGCGTCGCTGCGCAGAGGGGGACCCGCGTCTCGCTGAGGAGCACCTGCCGGGCAGTGGGGACGCCCGTGACTCTGAGGCCGATGCGGCCAGTCTGACTTTTCTACACAAGCTGGAAACCTGGGGTTCCTTTAACTTAACTTAAGCTTTTCAGGCCTTTGGTAGGAACCAACTCGCCAGGAGCACAAGCCCTTCCCGCGGCGCGCCCGGCGCTACCGACCTTACTCAACAAGTCGCGGGGATGTCCCCGGCTGGGCGGCCGCACGGCACGCTCCTCCAGAGCGGCTCACCGCGCCGCTCCCGCAGGTCCGAGCACCCTGACAAGTGGCCTCCGCAGACACGGCCGCGCGGGGAGCCGCTAGACGCTGGGCCCGGAGCCCCACCGCTTGCCCAGACGTCCACGCTCGGACCCGCGGGGCGCCAGCAACTCGGCGGCCGGAAGTCCGTCAGGAGGCCGGCGGCGCCGCGCAGGCGCAATCCGCGACCGGGAGCCCGCGCACGCGCACCCTCCCGGCGCGGCGGAACTGAGGCGCGGCGTTTTCCCGGCTGCGGCGCGCCCCCGCGGCTACGTCACGGCGTCGGGGCGGAAGATGGTGCAGCTCGGGGCCGGCGGTTGCTGAGCGAACCCGGACGCGGCTGGACCCTGAGCTCCCCGCTCCGGCGCCCGCTGCGGGGCCGCGGCCATGTCGCTGCTGCAGTCTGCGCTGGACTTCCTGGCAGGCCCGGGCTCTTTGGGCGGCGCTGCCGGCCGCGACCAGACGGACTTCGTGGGGCAGACCGTGGAGCTGGGCGAGCTGCGGCTGCGGGTGCGGCGGGTCCTGGCCGAGGGTGAGGCCCGGACCGGGAGCGCGGGGGCCATCGCGGGGCGGCCGGGCGCGGGGCTGACCGGGAGGGGCGGGGTCGGACCGTGTCAGGTGCGGCGCGGTCCCGCGGGGCGGGGGTGGGGGAGGGTCGCCGCGGCGGGTGCAGGTGAGGCCGACCCGGCGTGACTGCCGTGGGTGAGCGAGGCGGGGTACGGGGCTGGGCACTTCCTTGCGGGAGGTGTGGCAGTCGTGGCAGGTGCGGGGCCGACCTGTGGCCGGAGGAGAGGCCGTGGCGGTGGGGGGAGGAGGTGGTAGGCAGGTGAGAGGCCACGGCGGGGCTGGAAGGAAGGGGACCCATAAGGCTGAGCAGTGCGCTGGGCGGGGGTGAGTCATGGCCTTTGTGGGGCTGGCGGGACAGCAGTGCGTCTCCGGACATTGCGCTGTCCTCAGTTCTCAGGGTCCGGAGCGCGGGTTCGTGCGCCCCTTGGGGAGGGTGGTTGTCCTTGGACGTTGGGGTAGACCGTGCTGTGACCTATAGCCCAGCTTCCTCCTGTCGCCACCTGTTTCCCTTGCCCTGATCTTTGTGACTTAGGTTAGGGCATGCCAACAGTCGTGACCTGTGCACAGCCGTGCAGGTTGGACTCGCCAGTCATGGAGGAATTTCCTGGTCATTTTTAGTCATCTTTGTTTCTGCGTGCTGTCTCCAGCTTCCTGATGTCCTTTCTCTTCCTCACACAGAGTCTATTGCCATCGTCGGTGTGATCCCATTCTCTCCTCTGGATTTTCCTTACATTTTGTCGGTGGCGCCCACAGGGGTATGTCACATTTTGCTAGCTTGATGCTTACTGGATGAACACAGTTGGCTCTGAGGCTGGTGCT
The DNA here is from genome assembly GCF_022355385.1 of Mustela nigripes. Classification (NCBI taxonomy): domain Eukaryota; kingdom Metazoa; phylum Chordata; class Mammalia; order Carnivora; family Mustelidae; genus Mustela; species Mustela nigripes. The sequence continues at coordinate 202,438,802 of NC_081557.1, read as the reverse complement.
GGAGCAGAACGGTATTTCCCTGAGTTAGCATGGGGCGCTGGAGTGGTGCAAGGTGGGACCACAGACCTGTCTGGGGTAGCTCTCAGGTCTGCAGGCTTAGGCTGTCACGATCCCCAACCTACTGCCATGTCTGCTCAGCCTGAGGCAGGAAACTAGAGGACCCTTCTATGTCCTAATTCCTAAAGGCCTGAAGGGATGTTCTGGCTGCAGCATTATCATATGCTTTTTCTCCACTTGGGTAAAAAACGAACAGATTTTGGATGTGATTTGGTAGGAAAACCTCAGGCTTTTCTTGCAGAGGTGGGGGCCAGAATCTCTGCTAACATTAACGAGTGTGGTATCTGTTACAATGAGGGTTCCCTCGGATCAGTTCCTTTATTCTGAAAATACCAGGCAACTATCTTGGTTTTTTAAGAGATTCATAGGGACAGTAGGTGATTTTTGCCTTCCGGAATTTAAAATTAGACACATTCCAATGACAGAAGGACAGTGCAATACTGGAGGATCCTTGGGGCAGGACAGGCAGTGGCCAGGGTTCCAGCAGGCCAAAATGAGGTCAGAGTGCTCATTCAGAATGCTCCTACCAGGGCGGGGGCGGGGCCAGGCCGGAGGACAGGAATTAAAGATGGGAGGTGGGTCCTGTGGAGCAGGAAGCTTACGAGTCACTTAAAACCCAGGATGAAGAATGAGGAAATGGGACTAGCTGATAGGGTTGTGCAATAGAACCCACTCCCTTTGCTATCTAGGCACGTCAGGAGATAAAAATACCCAGCAAGGTCTTGATCTTGAGAAACATAACAGGAACCTTGTAGCTTTAAAGCTTGTGAACCCTCTTCCTGAACTGAAATGGTTAGAAAGCCATATGAAGTGTCAGGAAAAACAGCAGCTCTGGAACCTAGGCTGGGGGAATTCATGCTGTGTTGTATAAATGTGGGGAAGGTTCCAAACCTTAAACTCTGGGGTGGAGAGAGATGTTGACAACTTCACAGTTTTCCAGGTTTTGGAAAGATAATAGACATCCTTTATATCCTATGATATTCCTACAAGAGTTGGAAAAGTCTTTAATAATCTAATAAATCATGTATCCATAATTAAATGAGTATCCTCATTGTGGGATAATTAAGACTTTAAATAGCCCCACCTTATTTCATGTCAGGTGTTGCCCCAGATGAATTTAGGATGGATCAGATTTTGCTGTGAGAGGGCTTAGGAAAAAACACATTGTTTTCATAGCTTTTCGGAATTTGCATTTGTATCATGAAGTGGTTTGTGGCGCAGAACTGTGGAGCCACATAGCTTCCTAATCTTTTGAAAATTGGCTTAAGTGTTCATTTAAAAAAAAAAATCAGGTTACTGGGAGTAACCCCAATGTCAGAGGGGCTGAGTCCAAGCAGATTCTAGAATACATTCTTTAAGTTCTCGTGTTTTGGATTTTGCACATTCTTGCTTGCTTCCTACTATCCAGAGAGGTGACAGAGGTGATCGCTCTGCTGGGTTTTTCCCCGCGAGGTGAGTCCACCTCTCCAGTGACTGTCTGACTTTGGCTGCACTGCTGACGAGATGGTGTGGGGGCAGCTCTTCAGAAAAACAAACAAGTCCACAGAGCTGTCCCATAATGTGTGTGTAACTAGTTGTGTGTGTTTGCGGGGACACCATGTGCCATGTGTGTTATCAATGGCCTTGGATGAATGTGGGTCCCTTGTGTTCTGTCTGGGGCCTGTACTGGCCTGAGAAGCTGTGAGGGCATGCGCCACACTAACTCTGGGCTGGCTGTTGTCCTAACCCTTCACCCCTCTGCCTCCTGATCTCTGCTTTTAGAGGGCTTTTGCCTTGTGTCAGGATTGGGGATGGCACAGGGGCTGTTTGGTACTGGCTGGCAGTTGCTAGGTTGTACAGTAGGTCTCTTGGCTAAAGGTTTCAGAAACCACTGGGGTTGGTGTGATGGAAGGAGAGGGTTGGAGGTTGAGTCAGGACGTCCTCTACAGGGATACACAGCATAGCATGTTTAAAGATGATTTGAAAAGATGGGGTGGTCATCGCTCCCTGACATTCTAGCACACGGCTCTTCCAACTTAGGAAGCATGCCTGAACCCTGAGGCCTGTGGGTTGGTGATCTTGTTCAAGTGTCTTTTCCCTCAACTGCTGTGGCTGCTTCACCCAGGGAGGGGTGCTGAGTGGATCTTTTCTGCAGATACCCTAGAGCACAGATAACCAAGGTCTTTGCAGGAAGCACCTGCGCCTTGGGCAACTGGTTCTAGTATTCAGACTGGTGTGGTTCAATCTTGTGTCGGGTTAATTGCTCTCTCTCAATTCTCCTATCCCCATTCTCTTCACTCGCACCTTGGCGACTGTACCATCAGCCCTTTAACTTGTCGTAACTAACACCTAGTGTGGAATAGTCATGGTCACCAGCACAACATTTATGAAGTTGTCTGGTGGGCGGAGTCCCTGGTGCTTCCTGTGTTCTGTCATCTGTAAGGACGGTCAGCAGCTTGCCAGGGCCACCAGACAGTGAGCAGGGGAGTTGGGACTGGTGGTGCATCTTCGGTCACCCTTATGGCACAGGTCCGCCTGTGGAGTGTGTCCTGCAGGGAGAAGTGTCCAGAGGATGTTACAGTGGAAGAAGCAGGTGGCCGTGCACCTGTTGGGGAGCCACCGGAGGTGGGCATTGCTGGGGGGCAAGATGGGAGCTGCGTGCCAGGGTTCCCTCGCCTTTTTGGTCTGTGCCTCAGTTGACTGCAGGTGCAGGTGATATGCAGGTGCCCGGAGTGGGACATCATGGCGAGGTCACCATGGTGGGGAGATTATTGTGGGAGGAAGTCACCCTGTGTGGAGGTCACTGTTGTGGGGCAAGGGAAAGGCTGCCCTCTCTCTTTCCATTGGCCCGGTCTGCTCCTCTCTGTGACCTCCTGCTGTTGCATGGGCACATATCCCTGAAAGGTCTGTGGAGATCACGTGAGAATTGGAGGTGGAGGTAATGGGATGCCTGTTCCTAAGAAACACTGTCGATTGATAACATAAAGTAAGATCTCCTGGATTGCTCCTTGTGCTGCTGAGCCACGTTTCTTGGTGCTCACTGTCCCCTGCCCTGCCCTCCACCCCGAGTCCATGACCTTGTGTAGAGCCCTACCAGACCCCACTGTCCCCACACCATCCTCGCTGCAATGGGCAAACACTATGTGGGCTTGTGTTGATTTGCGTTTCTCTGACTCATGAATTTGAGCATTTTCCATGCTTATTACCTTTTTCAGACCACTGTTCAGAATCATACATGGATGTCCTATGCCTGTTTTTCTTTGAAGTAAAAACAATTTAAAGTGAGTTATTGACATACAATAAAATGTACAGAGTTTAGATGCTCTGATAAGGGTTTACACCACGTACCCAACCAGTTGTCGAGTTAGAGAACTGTTGAGTGACCCCACAAACCCTCCCGTGGCTCCCAGACCCCTTCCCTGCCACCAGCCCCCCCAGCTAGGAGTTTCCCTCTCCCAGAGTATCCTGCACACGGCCCCGCACCCCGAGTGCTCTGTCCAGTTCTGAAGTTTGTTCCCTCCCTTGTAGTGGCTTGTCTATCCACTCGCTTGTTGGATACTTGGGTGTTTCCAGTTTGGACCATGATGAGTAAAGCTGCCAAGAACATTCTTCCACAGTATTTTTTGTTGCCATGTGTTTTGTCTCAGGTAAAATACCCAGGAGTGGTATTTTGGGGTCTGGGTTGGACACAGGTCTCTTTGTGTGCAGCAGGTGGCACTGGTTTGTGCTCCTGGCAGCCTCGCAAGGGCTCCTGTCCTCAGCTGGCACCTGCATCAGTATTGCCAGTCATCCTGATTCTCTCTGCTCTTGTGTGTGCATGGGGGGTTGCTCTCTGGCATGGGATTTCCACGTGCCTGATGATACTACGTGGGACACTGTTTCTCCTGCTTATGAGACAGTTATGTGTCTTGTTTTGTGTGCAAAATGCCCTTTCGGGTCTTTTCTGTTTTGAATTGGGCTGGAGTTGTGGGAGTTTCTTATCGCAGATACAAGTCATGTATTTTTATATGATACACACAGATGCAGGTGTGTGAGGAGGAGGAAGAAAGCCGTAGATGGGGTCACTGCTGTCCCCGGCCAGGCTGCCCTGGGGAGCGGGAGGCCAGTCTGGCCAGCTGAGGTGTCTTTGCCTGTGTCCAAATTCCAGAATGTGCACGGGGTCTTAGCAGTGCCTCCCCTGTCATTTCTTTATGTGTCAGCAGTAATACTGTTTCTGTTGAGGGTTTGTTTGATAGAGAGCAAGAGCAAGCAGGGGGAGCAGCAGAGGGCGAAGGAGAAGCAGATTCCCCATGGAGCAGGGAGCCAGACACGGGACTTGATGCCAGGATCCTGGGGCCATGAGCCGAAGGCAGAGGCTTGACTGACTGAGCCCTAGGCCCAGCAGTATTACTGTTTTTATTTAAACTTTGATTTTGAGATAATTATAGATATTTACTTGTAGTTTTAAGAAATGACACTGGTATACTTTGCCCATTTCCCTCAGTGGTAACATCTTGAGAAGCTAGAGTCAGCATCTTGACATTGATGTCATCAAGACGCAGAAGTTTCATCTCCACAAGGACTCCTCCTGCCCCTTCACAGCCATGCCGACATTCTTAACCCTGGAAACCACTGATTTGGTCTCTCTCTTCAGTTTTGACATTTGTATATCCTTTTGGAATTGGCTTTTTTCACTCTGGAGTTCCAACTAGGTGGTTGTGTCCATAATGTGTTTGTGTTTATTGGTGACGAGCGTCACCAATGGTATGGATGGACCCCAGTTTATGTGATCATTCATGGAGTGACATGTGGGTTGTTTCCAGATGTTTTAGGCTATTAGAACTACAGTTGCCATAAGCACTTGTGGGCAAGGTTTGTGTGAGTGTCATTTCTTACTTTTCTGGGATCGGTGCCCAGGACTGCAGGTTTAGTTCTAGGAAACCACCAGTCTATTCTTCAGAGTGGCTGTGCCATTTCCCATTTCTCACCAGCAGTGGCTGAGTGTCTTGTGCTTCTCAGGCTCCCATAAAAAATGCCACAGACTGGGGCATAAACAACAGGAATTTCTTTTTCCGCCCTGGAGGCTCCTCATCCCAGAGCCAATTGCCGGCAGTGGTGGTTCCTGGTGAGGCCTCTCCCTGCAGCTGGCAGGTGGTGTTGTCTCTGTCCCAGAGGGGAGAGAGACCGCAGTCCTATCGAGTCAGAGCCCCACTATGAACACCTGATTTCTGTAACTGCCTCCCTAAACCCCCCGTGTGCTCATACAGTCACACTGAGAGAGCTCAGTTTGTGGAGTCTGTGCCCACGCAGCTGAGCTCTTAACCAAGAGTGACCCAGTGTCCCTGGTCCTTGCCAGCACTTTTGTGAAGTGTTTTTATTTTTTATTTTATTATTTTTTTAAAGGTTTTGTTTTTATTTATTTGCCAAACAGATCACAAGTAGGCAGAGAGGCAGGCAGAGAGAAAGGAGGAAGCAGGCTCCCTGCTGAGCAGAGAGCCCAATGCGGGACTTGATCCCAAGACCCTGGGATCATGACCCGCGCCAAAAGCAGAGGTTTAACCCACTGAGCCACCCAGGTGCCCCTGTGCAGCATTTTTATTTGATCATTCTAGCAGGTGTATAGGGATCCTGTATTGTGGCTTCAGTCTGTACATCTCTGGAGGCTGACCACACATCTTTGTGGGCAGTATGTCTCTGCCTGTCATGTTGTTTGCCTGTTTTAGAATTGAGTTTTCAATTATCACTGAGTTTTGAGAGTCCTTTATGTATTCTGGAGAGAAGTTCTCCATCAGACATGTGGTTTGCAAGAATTTTCTCTTTGTCAGCAGCTTGTCTTTTCATCTTAAACAGGGTTGTCTGCAGACCCACAGTTTTAATTTGATGAGGTCACATTATCAGCTCTTCCTCATGTGACTTCTGCTTTTACTGTCACATCTGGGAGCCCTTATGCCCAGCTCTGGATTTTGAGGGTTTTTCTCCTACGTTTTGTCTAGGAGTTTTCTGCATTTACATTTGTACCTTCTTGAATTGATTGTCATAGAAAGCATAAAGTTTAGATCAAAGTTGCTTTTTTTTTTTTTAAGATTTTATTTATTTATTTGACAGACAGAGATCACAAGTAGACAGAGAGGCAGGCAGAGAGAGAGGAGGAAGAAGCAGGCTCCCTGCTGAGCAGAGAGCCCCATGCGGGGCTCGATCCCAGGACCCTGGGATTGTGACCTGAGCTGAAGGCAGAGGCTTTAACCCACTGAGCCACCCAGGCTTTTGTTTTGGTTTTTTGCACTGGTCATTGCACATGCTTCCACCAAGTTGATTTTGTGCCATTGTGAACCATCACTTGGCACATTTACATGACTGTTTTGGGACTTTTCAGTTTTGTTGCATTGGGAGCTTTGAATTTGTTCCTCCCCAGCACCACACAGTCTTGGTTAATGCAGCTACAGAACAGGTCCTGAAATTGGGAATTCTCTTTTAGGAAAAATTTCAAAAACAAAGAAAAGTAGAGTAATAGAACAAATATCTGTGTTCTTACTATCCAGAATTAATGGACGTTGATTTTTCAAAGATCATTTTTGATTCCAGACCTTTTACAAAGTAATTAACCATCACAGACACTGTGAGTGGCTCTGTTGACCTTCGGTACCCTGACTGTGTCTCCCTCTCCTCAGAGGCACCACCACCGTGGACTTCCTGTTTGTTGTCTTTACTTTCTCTACAAGCGTGTGTCCAACGGCGGTACGTAACGCTGCTGCCGGGACATTGAATGTTCCAAAGGTAATGTGTTTCAACATTGGAAGATGCTTTTCACTTAGGGTTTTGTTGTCCTGATCTGTGATTGCCCACTGTGTGTCAGATGCTGTTCTGGGTGCCAGTGGGAGAGCAGTAAACAAATCTCCAAATGGAACATGTGGCACAGCATCAGGAGTCAGAAAGCATTAGGAAGAGGGAACAAAATTGGCTGTAGGTGGTTGGAGCGGGGAAGGCCCCCAGGGAGGAGTGCAGAGCAGAGCCTGAGTGTGTGTGTGTGTGTGTGTGTGTGTGTGTGTGGCCAGTGACCAGGGCCAGGGTGCCCAGGTGGGATTGCAGGGCTCCAGGGGAAGGCCCTGTGAATAGGCTAGGGGGAGCATCCCGAGAACCTTGTAGTCTTGCTGAGGCTCCTCTTTGGTTCTAGAGGTTTTTGGTCAAGCCCTTGGAACTGTCTGCCTATAGTCATGTTGTCTGTAAATAACAGATTTAGCTCTTCCTTTCTGATCTTTATGCTGTTTGTCTGTCTGTCTAGCTTTTTGGTGCTGGTGACAGTCTGCAGTGGGAGGTATCACAGTGCTCCACAGACAGACCTGCCTTGGTCCCGAGATCAGAAAGCACCATTAGGGCTCCCATTAGCTGCAGGGTTTTGTAGTTACCACTTGTCAGATTGAAGACATTCCCTCTCTTTGCCGAGAATGTTTTATGTTACTATTTTGAAAAGTTAGGGGCACCTGGGTGGCTCAGTCGGTGAAGCATCTGCTTCGGCTCAGGTCATGATCCCAGAGTCCCACATCAGGCTCCTTGCTCAGCAGGGAGACTGGTTCCTCTCCCTCTGTCTCCCGGCTTGTGCTCACACTTCTGTCAAATAAATTCGTAAAATAAAATCTTTTAAAAAAGAGTCATGAGTGTTTTTGCATGTTGACAGATGCTTTCCATGTGTCTGTTGAGTGACAGATGAGTTCCGTGTGTCTGAGGAGTCTGCCTTCCCTGTCCTTTGTGTCCTTTGCCACAGGAACTGTTTTTTGGTGTCAAACCACTGTTGGTCATAGAATGTTGTTCTTGCTGGGTGTTGCCCGACTCGCTCTGCTGGTATTTTCCTGATGGTTCTGACATCTGTGTTAACAAGTACTTTCTCGTTACCGTGATTGTGTCTGTGGCCTCACATGATGGGTTGGCATCTATTTTCTCCTGTCACTTAGGAAGGACTTTGTGCAAGATTGCTGTGCTGGTTCTTTCTTAAATGTTTCAGAGAATTCACCAGTGAATCCATCTGTTTTCTATTTTTGTTACACAGATTTTCACTTATTTCCTTTCATCTGTTTTCTTATATGGACTTGTTTTATTTTTTTTAGCAGGTCTGTTGAGATAAAAATGAGACACGATGTGCACATGTAGGTGTCAGACACATTAAACGTGTCCAGTATGTATACACCTGTGTGCACATCGCTGTACCCAAGGCAGTGAACACATCCCTCACCTCCACAGTGTCTGTCCTTCCCCATTACACACCTTTCCTTCCTGCACCCTCCTCCCCTGGGCAGTCCCGATGTGCTTTCTGTTGCTGCAGATGAGTTAGTACTTTGTACAGTTCTCTGTAAGGGAGATCATGTGTCCCCTCTGCCTCCATGTTGCTGTGGGAACAGTAGTCCGTCCTGGTTATTGCTGGGTCGTGTTCTATGGAGGGACGGTTGGTTTGTCTGTTCACCGCTAATGGGGACATAGTTCGGGCAGTTACACATGAAGCTGCTGGGACCCTGTGTGTACAAGTCATTGTGTGGATGTGGCCTCCATTTTTCGTAGGTAAATGCCCAGCGGCGTGATGACAGACAGGGCTGTTGAGCTAGCTTACCTTTACCCATGGAAGAAACTACCAAGCTGTGTTCCCATAAGCAGGGTAGAAGCCTCACTACTAGGATGTGGGTGGACCCACATCCTAGTAACACTGAGTATGATCTGTTTAAAACACTGAGGCCTTCTAATTAGACGCACACAGGTGTGTTTCCCTAAAGTGTGTGTTTCCCTAATGGGTGATGGCGTTGAGCATCTTTTCATGTGCTACTCACCACTCATGTATCTTTGGTGAACTTTTTACATAGTCCACCCATTCAAAATTTTGTTACTCCGTTTTGGATTTTCTTTATATTTTCTAGATGGAGTCCTTTATTGGGCCTGTGATTGAAAGTGCAGCTAGGCCACCTGTGTGACTCAGTCTGTTAAGCATCTGACTTCTCACTCTCTCAAGTGGTGTATCTAAAAAACCAGAAGTTCTTTACTTTGATGAAGTCTGCTTGTCATTGTTCTCATTTGTGGATCATACTTCCATTCTTAAGTCTAAGAAATCTCTAGGGCATATAGAAATATTGTTTTGAGAGCGTGCTCATGGTCCTGCCTGGGGGTAGATGGGGGAGGATGGTGCAGAGGCAGAGGGAGAGAGAATCTTAAGCAGGCTCCATGCAGAGCACTACCTGGGGCTTGATCTCACGACCCTGAGATCATGACCTGAGTGGAAATCAAGAGTTAGACACTCAACCTACTGAGCTATCCAGGCGCCCCTGAAATACAGTTGATTTTTGAATTGTGCATATAACCCATGATTACCCTAAACTCCTTTATTAGTTATAGTAGCTTTTTGGGGGGATAGATGTCACAATATTATCAACACAATCATTTTGTGTGCAAAGAAAACCATTTTCACTTCTTTCTTTTCCATCTGGATGCCTTTTATCTCTCTTCTTGCCTGATGGCACTGGCCAGGCTTCCAGTGCGATATTGAGTGGCAGTGGTGAGAGCACCTGTCCTCACCCTGTTCCTGCTGTGAGGAGAAGCATGGGGTCTCCTACCACTGGCATGAGGCTGCCGGTGAGTCTCTTGTAGACACCTGTTGTCAGGTTAGCGAGCGGCCTCATGTTCCTAGTCTACTGAGAGGTCTTCATTTCAAGATGTAATTTTCCACCGTGCAAAACTAGTAAAAGCTAAGCAAGTTAATTCTGAAAACAAGAGAATTACATTATTTTCAAATATTTAACCAGCTCTATTCAGTCATGATATATGATGTTTTGTATATATTGTTTGGTTTGTTATGCCGACATTTTATTGTACTCAGAATTAAGAATTTGTGAAGGGGGAGCCTGTGTAGTTCAGTTTAGGCAGCTGCCTTTGGCTCAGGTCATGATCCCAGGGTTCTGGGATCGAGTCCCAATGGGGCTCCCTGCTCAGCAGAGAGCCTACTTCTCCCTCTCCCCTCTGCTCCTGCCTGTGTTCCCTCTCTGGTTGTCTCTCTGTCAAATAAATAAGTAAAATATTAAAAAAAGAATTTGTGAAGAATTCTTTATATTTATGTAGGGTACTAGATGTACTTGAAAGTTTTGGGGGGCTTTGGGCACTGCTAGCCTCTTTTATTCTAGATGCTGGTGATTTGTCCTCTCTTCTCTTTCTTGCTCTTGCTCCCTCTGTGATCAGTCTGTCTAGAATTTATCAGTTTCATTTTCTTGTTTTCAGAGAATTTTGGCTTTCAGAGGCTCTGGTATTACTGATTTTCTCCATTCTTTTCCTCATTGATCTCTGTTCCTACATTGGTTTCCTTCCTGTCTCTGAAGCAGGATATTTAAAAGGCAGGATCATATCAATTAGGGCCATTATGTTTGTGGAAAACAAAATTGCCTGCCACAAGTCCAGTTTGTGTTTCACTACTTAATGAAGATATTTGTAAAGCTTACTATCAAATAAAGTCATAGCACTGAACTGATATGTCTGTCTTTCTAATTTTCAGGAGGGTTTGCATTTGTATATGAAGCTCAAGACCTGGGAAGTGGCAGAGAGTATGCCTTAAAGGTAATAAAGGATGACATTTATGTGGATTTTTGGATCACTTTAAGGAAATCTCTAAGTGGCACTGTTTCCAGAGATTTATTCCCATTATGTAGTATATGTTTCTTTTTTACAGTCTGTCCATTTGTTCCTTCTGAGGGGAAGCCGTCAGCAGCTCTAGAGGACTCAGAGCTGTGGCTTCCAACTTTGGGCACAGGGTGACCTCAAGGCCAAGTCCCAAAATGAGGGGTCCACAGATAGCGGGGTTTTGAAAGCCACTGGTGTGAAATGTGTGTGCATAGCTTGTGTGAACACAGGGATTATGGGGTGGGGGAGCCCCTTGGGGTGCACAGCGGGCCTCACAGAGTTGAGGGGTGTATGTGGGGTTTGTGGGCTGCTGTTGAGGCGTGACTGACTTTGGAGATCGGGAGCGTAGGCCCACATCTCTGTGAATGTCTTCTCCCATTTTCCTTGGTTGTTTCACTTTGCTCTAGCCTATTTGGAGAAAAGCCTCCTATTTTTAGTTTTTGTTGTGTCCTCGGATCGTAAAGGACCATGTTCAGGGGTCTCTAACCTTCTGTCAGGTTTTTACACAGGCCAGATATTAAATATGGGTAAGCAGGTTGTGCTTGTAGGTGGCACTGTGTTTCTTCTCTTGGGTGTAGACTAGAAAGATAAACACTCCTTAATCTCTTCTTGTTTGTTATTTCCTGATACAGAGATTACTGTCTAATGAAGAGGAAAAGAACAGAGCCATCATCCAGGAAGTGTGTTTCATGGTATCCTTTTCCTGGGACTGCACGCACACGCGGGCACCTAGGGAGGCCTGCTTCATGCTGTGGGTGCTGGCTGCTGCAAGGCTGCTCTGGTGCCCTTCGGAGTGTACTAAAATTGGCCTTCTGCTTTCACTGGACCTGTCTGTGGGGTGTTCTCAGTAGACGGGAGTTTTCTGCCTTGCTCCTCACTCCCAGGGTAATAGCAGGAGGCTCTGTAGCTTTGGGCATGGAAGTGTTCCGACCCAAGAGGTCTCTGTGCCCACAGAGGGACGATTCCCTACCCTCTACTCCATAAGGAACCTGACGTGGCCCATGGCGCCCAGCCACCAGCTGCACTCCGGCGATCGCCAGGGCCCTTGCGAGGCCTGGTTCCTCTGGACCTCCCATGTCCCTTCTAGCCGCCCACCCTGCCCTGAGCACGGACGCTGGACGTGTGGGGCTTTTCTTGCTGGTTCTCCACTCTGGCACACGTTCTCCCTCTGCGGGGGTCTTGGCCTCTGCTGTCAGAATGTGTTCTCTTTTCTCTCTCGAAGCTCTGTCACCGTGAGCCCGCTGGCTGCCTGAGCCACGGGTCCTCGCCTTGCAGAGACTGGGTGGATTCCTTCAGTGCTCGTGGCCTCCCACATGCTGCCCGTACCCTCTGCCTGCTGTCCTGCCTGGCCTGTGGTCAGGTGTGTGCTGCCAGCATGGCGGAGGTCTTCATCCCGCCTCCCCCCCCACCCCCACCCCACCACCTGCCTTTCTAGTTGCCCCCACTGGCTCTCCATCTTTCTGCCCCAATGTGCTGGGATTGTAAGGTAATTTCATTCAATGTTTTGACTCTAGTGTCTTAATATCGTATGTATATTTGTTTTTAAATGTGCAGACTTACGCATTCTCCTTTAACAAGACACCTGCAGAAAAAACTTTCTGGCCATCCCAATATTGTCCAGTTTTGTTCTGCAGCGTCCGTAGGGAAAGAGGAGTCAGACACTGGGCAGGCTGAGTTCCTGCTGCTCACCGAGCTCTGCAAAGGTAACATTTTGTTAGGGTCAGAACTGCAGGAGTGTCACGGGTTCGAGTACTCAGCTGTAGTAGCAAGGGCGGGCTTGCTGCTGTGGCCCTTGAGGGCACACAACCCAGTGGCATCAGGCACTCCCTGTGTTCTTAGGGGTCGGAGGGACCCAGGGGCCTTCCAGAGAGTTCCAGGGGCAGAGTAGTCATGTGAATATCTGTGGATGGTACCAAGAGAGCAGAGGCGTGGAACGTGCCTGGTCCCTGTGGTAGGGGCTTGGTCTATCTGCTCCACCGAGGATTAGGGCTTACCCACATGGGGAGCCGTCTGCCCTGCTGGAGCTCACAGTCTCTGTGGGTGACTAGAGTGCACATTGTCAGAGAGACGTGGGGCGGGTACAGAGGCTTTGCCAGGAGGGCCTGCAGCCAGAGGCAGGAGCCATCGGGTGATGAGGAGAGTGCATGTGGCCCTCGGTCACCAGGAATGAGTGCTGGGAGAGAGGAAGCCTACGGCCCACAGCCACCCGGCCAAGAGCTGCGTGGACGGGAGGTGTACTCACAGAAGGAGAGGGTGGGGGCCATGAGCCCAGGCACCCAGGAGGAGTCATGCCTAAGCAGGCAGGGGGCAGAAGTGTTGAGCACGAGGTGGGTGGCTGGCAGTGGCAAAGCCAGGGCAAGGAATCCCTCGGTGGTAGGGATCCTTGTCTAAGCACAGGGGAGTGAGGTGCTCCTCCAAATGGGGCTTCCTTTCTGAGAAAGGCCTGCCACCTGAGGCATCTTCTCATGCCCGCACACTTACCTGTTCTCTCTTCAGGGCTCCGCAGGGTCCCTTAGGTCCCCACCACAAGATGTTCCGCCAGCACCCCCTTCATGACGCGTACTTGTCCTTGACCACAAATGCTGGTGCACGGAACTGCCTCATGTCCGGCCTATGAGCCCGGCGAGCCTGTGGACAGGGCTGTCAGGGGCTTGTTGGCGGGGGTGCCATGTAGGGGCCCCAGTGGCATGTATTGGGCAGCACGTGTGAGGCTGCACATGGCTTCCCATCTGCCCCGGGGGCTCTGCTGCTGATGCTGCACATGCCTCGCCCCACTTTCCACAGCTCAGGTCTCTGGTTCATTTATCATGCCATCCATTCCCCTGTGGGGCACTTAGCATGCTTCTGGATTGCATTCATTCTGGGTTTTCAAAGGCTTTGGGTTCACCGGGGCCCCAGGGTTGGGGCCTAGCAGTGGTAGCTCACAGCACTTGCACTGTGGGGCGGCATGGTGCTCTGTGTGGAGCAGATCCACCAAGCACACCCCTCAGGCTGGCGCTGGCCTGGGATTGCTTGTCTGGGAGCAGCACAAGATGCTCGGGGTGCTTGCAGGGCAGGTGCTGAGGGGCATGGGGGTAGAGGGTGGAGGGAATCTTAGGGAGGGATGTAGACGCCAGTCCCACTGAAGGAGGGCCTGGATGTGTGCACACAGTCCCCCACCCTTCCCTGGCCCTTATCCCCCAATCTTGCCCTCCACCATGCCCTCTCCAGGAACACTGCCACTGTTAGGATTGTTACTTTTAAAAAGCTTGCTCTTAATTCTCAGTGGACACCAGAGGCCACTGAAGCACTGGTATTGTGATGCCCCTGCCATGGCCTGGTTCATTCCCATTACCCCAGGCAGCATGGCCGTCCATGTGTTACCCCTGCTCTGGACCCGTCAGCAATGCCTTGTGGGGCCTGTGCCTTGCCTGCATCAGGGGGAGGAGCAGGTTGTTATTTCCTGAGGGCACCTGTCCCGCCTGAGCGTGGGGTGCAAGGGTGGGATGTAGGCGTGGCTGGGAGAGGGCGACAATGGCTTGATCCGGTGGAGTGAGGGACAGGCGGGCTGGTGGGTAGAGTTGGATGGACCATCAGAGTGAAGACTCCACGGCAGATAGGTCACTGGGGAGGAGTGTGCAGGTCCTGAGCCACCACTCTGCCATCTGCAGAACAGTTAGAATCCACTTCACGTTTGGAAGCCGCGTTCCTTGGCATGGCTGCATGCAGGCATGGGGCTTCAGTGCCTCACCCAGACAAAGCAGACAGACCCCAAGCAAAATCCAAATGGGCTGGGTAGTCCCATGTGTCACATGGGACTGGGTAATCCCCATGTGTCTAGGGAAAGGGTGTGCACATTTCTAGGCTGAGCAGAGATGGCTCCCTCGAAGCTGATGTATGAGCAAGGAGCTGAAGGCAAGGAGAGAGGAAAACCATTCTTTCTGAGAGTACGGCATGTGCAAAGGTCTTGGGGCCTGTGGCTGGAGGGGAGTCTGTTGGGGGGGAGTGGCAGGAGATGAGACCTGTATGGGTGGTAACAACCTTCGTTCTGCATGGAGGGGATGGGTCCCCGTGGTGCAATGTGCCCAGCAGACAGAAGGAGCTGGGACCTGGAGCCAGGAGGGAGCAGTGCAGACCCAGGAGAGGGTGGGCTCTGGAAAGAGGCTCTGGGCAGGGGGCCGGAGGTAGGAACAGGGCTGTAGGGTTAGGGTTAGAGTACTGAGACATGTGGTGTGTAGGCAGCCTGTAGAGGCAGGCACTAGGGGCATGAACGTGGTGTTCCCAGTGGAGAGGTGGCACGTGGTCACAGAGGAAGTCATCACCCTGCCTGTGGCAGAGTTAGCGGGCCCTGTACTGAAGTCTCCTGGCTTCCCTGCTCTGGGTCCGAGGATGGCAGGTCCCTGGGCTAGAGTGACAAGGAAAAGCAGCTGCAGGGAAGCGGCCCCCAGGTGACAGCCCCGAGGGAGGGCAGGGTCTGTGGCCCCCAGCCCCTTGGGCAGGTCTGAGCCCCCAGCACACTTGCCAGGCCACACTCTGTCCGCAGACAGTCTGCACCTTCAGTGACGGATGTGTGGTGACCGAGGTTTACCGCTCACGGGCTTGGAAAGGTAGTGCTCTGAGAGGGTGTCTGTGTCCAGGATCTGTGTGCTTGGAGCTATCATGTTGTGCCTGACCGCGCAAGGCCCAAGGTCCGCCATGAACACCACTTGCACTGTTGGCTGGCACTCATATGCTGCGTGGGTGTCGTTCTCGGGGAGGAGGCTCTGGAACTTCGTTGTATCCTGGTGGTGGTCCCTCCGTGGGGTTTTCTGGATGTGTGGCTTCGGCCTCAGGGCTCCAGGGGTGGCTTCAGCGGGCTGGAGGGGTGGCGGGGGGCCACCCAGCTTGCTGCCAGGCTGGGGGCAGCATTTCTAGCTCTGTGGTGATGTGAATCTGATTGTGTCTTCCAGGGCAGCTGGTGGAATTTTTAAAGAAAATGGAATCTAGAGGGCCGCTCTCGTGCGATACTGTTCTGAAGATCTTCTACCAGACATGCAGAGCGGTACAGCACATGCACAGACAGAAGCCACCCATCATCCATAGAGACCTCAAGGTACTGTGTCCTGCCCGCCTGCAGGCCTGCATCCCTGCCCCTGGTCAGGGTGTCCAGCTGGCTGGCAGTCTGTGATGGCTTTTCCAGAGAAGAGGGATGTAGTAGTTTTAGAACAGGTTTCCGGAAGCTTCTCCATTGAAGCAGGGTTGAGCCCTCTTTCTGTGTCAGCTTTGCAGTGTCCTGGGCCTGGGGCTTTGTGCCTCCTGTGCCCGTCACCTCACCTTCCTGCCCTCCAGCTGACTCTGGGGTGCTCATGGCCGAGGCTCCTTTCCTTCCACCCGCTTGAGTCAGGAGGAGAATTGCTTCCCCTCTGGGTTGTCCGTGCCCTTGCCCCTCAACGATTCGTCCCCAGGCAAAGGCTCTGCAGGATCCCACCCTGGGCTCAGAGGTTGCTTTCCCTTGGGGAACTGTGCTTCTGAGAAGCCCCAGCAGGGTGCCCGCTGTGGGGAGTGGCAGTGTGCCGTGATTTTCCCTTTTCCGGACTGTTAATGAAATGGAGTGGTTTTTTCTGTGTATGGAGTCAGTACTTTCTTCAGGCAACATGTTTTTTCCTTTTTTCTTTCTTGTTTGTTGTCCATCAGGTAGTTTTTGAGTAGCAGGAGTTCCTCTGTTCTTCTGGTGGCCTTTCCACATTGTATGTGCTGCAGGGGCCTTCTCTGGCCTTCTTTTTATTTCCCCTGTTGTGTCTTTGGCGAAGTCCAGACTTGGGGAATCTTGCCGGGCATCCACGCAGCTCCCATCCTAACTCTGCCCACATCTTGAGGGACCAGGTTGTATTTGCTGAAGAACCTTATGATCCCTTAGTATCATCTCTTGTCTGGTCTGTGGCCAGCTCTCCCAGATTTTTCTTCAGGTGTGATATGTCTCTCACCTAGTGGGCCTGGAATGGCCCCCTCTCCTCCTTGGCTCTGGCCCGGGGGGCTCTTCCTGTGCATCCAAGGAGGCACTGGCACCCTGTGTGTGGCGCAGCATCTTTGTTTAGACTTGAACCTTAGACAACCCTGAATTTTTCCTTTTGTTCCTTGAACCTGAGAGGTTCACAGGTGCCCCCCCAACCCTTTATAGAAGACTGGAGTCAGGAATGACTGTCCTGAAGGTGCCTGGGTGGCTGCAGGCCCACATGCCAGCCATCCCTTCCCTGCTGCCTGGAGGGGCCTTCCTCATTCTACTGGATGGCTGGTGGATTTTCATGTGGCTGGTTTGCATATTAATGCATGTGCTGGTGAGCGGGAACTCCAGGAGGGTAAAACTAATAAAGACTCTGTATTGAAGCTGGCCTGCCTCGGACATCCCTTGTCTTCTCAGTGCCCTGTGTTCGCCAGAGGCCCACAGACTCCATGGCTTGTCCGTGGGAGTCGTCGCATGCCACTCTACAGAGGGGCAGGTGTGACATGGGGGATGGCAGAAGCCATGGGGCACGTGTCTTTCTTCCTATCTTGCTTCTTTGCATGACTCCGTCCAACACTGCAGGCCACAGTGTAGCACTGGCGTCTGGCTGTTGGCTCAGCCTTATGGCTCCAAGGTCTGGCCATCTGGTGAGGCCCTCGCTCGGTGTGTGTGTTCTGAGAGCCGGCTCACTTGCTTGACACCTGCTTCCTGAGTTGCTCTTGTCTGTGCTCTGGCTATGGGAGGTGCTTGCACCCTCATGGGATGTTGCCTCCGGCAGCGCATCGAGGCCCCTGTGCCTGTGCTTTGCTGACAACCCTTGGTGTTGGCACACGGTGTGGGTGTGGCTTATGGACTTAAGCTGGATTTTCCTTCCATTAATGAGCATCTTTTCAAGGGTGTTGGGGTTTGGATTTCCTCTTTGGGGAGGAAAAATTTGTGGAAGAATTTGCCTGATTTTCCCCTGAGGTGTCATTTCCTGCTGGCTTTCTTGGAGCCCCGTGTGGTCACACCATAGCTGGCATCATTGCCCTGAGTGGCAGGTGTCTTTGATGGAGTGCTCCTTGTTTCATGGGGAGCTTCTGTGACTTGGTGAGGAGTTGACACCCCCCAGGCATGTTGTCCTGGAGACACCTGGAGTCCACCGTTGCGTGTCAGGGCAGGTCTTCCTCGGTCCATTGTAGGTGGCCGTCCAGGACCTTGCCTGGATGGCTGTCCTGTGCCTGTGTGACTTCACGTGGGCCTGGCGCCCAGCGGATGTCCTATGGGGCTGTCGGTCCTGCTCCCTGTGCTCCTTTGCCTTCTTTAATGGAGCTTCTCGGGGGCCACATAGCTCTTTGGGACTATTTGTATCTCCGTGTGAATTTTTGAATTAGTTTGTCAGGTTCCACCCCAAAACCTTTCCAGAATCTGATTGAAATTGCCTTGACTGTCTCCCAGAGTGTGAGCTTGACAGGCTTTTCCTATAAAAGGCCCGACTTGAAATGTCAACTTTGCATGCTGGCCCTGCTGGATAGTATACCAGGCTGCAGGAGCAGGCTGGCATGGCCATGCAGGTCATGCTGTGGAAGCACCCATGTCACAGAAGGGAAGTTTCCTCAACCACCTAGGTGTGCAGGCCATGCAGAAGCCAGTAGTGGCAAGAGATGATCCTGGCCCATAGACTGGGGCCTGCCTTGGGGCGACCGCAGTGGATATGTGCCTGTCATGTTAAGAATATGGTTCAGTTCCTTGTTGCTTTTAGATTTGAAGAGTTTATCTCAATTATAGTTTACTGAGTAGAGGTGTTTTGTATATCTTTTGTTTGATTTCTTCCTGGGTTTTTTTTTTTTTTTTTAAGATTTTATTTATTTATTTGACAGAGAGAGATCACAGTAGGCAGAGAGGCAGGCAGAGAGAGAGGAGGAAGCAGGCTCCCTGCTGAGCAGAGAGCCCGATGCGGGACTCGATCCCAGGACCCTGAGATCATGACCTGAGCCGAAGGCGGCTTAACCCACTGAGCCACCCAGGCGCCCTCTTCCTGGGTTCTTGATATGTTGGGTGATTTTAATTTTTTTTTTAAAGATTTATTTATTTATTTATTTATTTGACAGACAGAGATCACAAGTAGGCAGAGAGAAGGGGGAAGCAGGCTCCCTGCTGAGTGGAGAGCCCAAGGGGGGGCTCAATCTCAGGACCCTGGGATCATGACCTGAGCCGAAGGCAGAGGCTTAATCCACTGAGCCACCCAGGCACCCCACAGCTTTTTTTTTATTAACTGTATTTTTTTCGTATTGCGGTAAAAGACATGTGGTATTAAACTTGTGGTCTTAACCTTTGTTAAGTTGTGTTCCAGCGGCATGAGGCACATTCATGGTTAAGTAATTTTAAAATGGCATGTTAATTTTTGATGTTCTAACTGTTTTAAACTTTTTTTGTGTATATTATTGATTGGAGTTATCTTTGATTTGCGGTTGATTTAAACTTTTTTCCTTTTATTTTTCTGAGTTATGTGTTTTTAAAAGGTACAGAAAGAAGTTACAAAACTGTGTTTTCCTGTTTGTGGAAGGCTCCTCACTGTGCTCTGGGGAGCCCCGTCCTGTCTCTCTAGCAACCCCCAAGCCGGGGTCTCTGCAGCCTAAGTTCATAAGGAATGTCTTCTGGGATTCTGCAGGTGGAAAATTTGTTGCTCAGTAACCAAGGGACCATCAAGCTCTGTGACTTTGGCAGTGCCACGACTATATCGCATTACCCTGACTACAGCTGGAGCGCCCAGCGGCGGGCCCTTGTAGAGGATGAGGTGAGCGGGCGTGGGGGCTGGGGGAGGCATGGCCTGCGTCCTGGTCTGCTCCACCTGCATCTCCTTCCTGTGACGCTGTGCGCTGTGAAGACAGGCGAGTCACACCCTGGTGTTCACCTCCTAGGCCTGTCTTTGGACTGGGAAACACCGAATTTGAGGGTTATCTCATGTCTCCATCACTTATCTCATCCCAAAAGTGCCTCTTTCGGCTTTTCTTTTTTTTAAAGATTTGTATTTATTTATTTGACAGAGATCACAAGCAGGCAGAGAGGTAGGCAGAGAGAGAGGAGGAAGCAGGCTCTCTGCTGAGCAGAGGGCCCGATGTGGGGCTCGATCCCAGGACCCTGAGATCATGACCTGAGCCGAAGGCAGAGGCTTAACCCACTGAGCCACCCAGGCACCCCACAGGTTTTTTTTTTTTTTAACTGTATTTTTTTCGTATTGTGGTAAAAGACATGTGGTGTAGAACCTGTGGTCTTAACCTTTGTTAAGTTGTGTTCCAGCGGCATGAGGCACATTCATGGTTGCTCGGCTGATGCCACCATCCATTCAAAGAACCTTGTCACCATCCCAAATCCGGCTACTTAAAAAAATATATATTGGTTAAAGTTAAACCTCAGGGACTCCTGCAGGAGACCCCAGAGGGGATTGGTGAGTGTGCCCTGAGCACGCGTGGCTGCAGGGAGGGGCAGGAAGGCTCCATGGTGTGCCCTCATTCAGAAGCCCCGGCACTGCACACTCGTGGCGGCTTCTACTGTGATGAGCAGCTCACAGAAACTGCACACGCGGACAGAACACAGGACACCAGGAGCCACAAGGACTTATGGGGCTGGGGAGGTGCTGAGGCCGCACTCTGCGGGGACATCAAGGCAAGCCTGCTGGGGAAGAGCCTGAGGCAGAGGCCTTGAGCCAGCAAGCCACCCACTCGGCCCGTCAGGACCTGTCCTACCAGAAGCTCACCTGGGGTCAGATCTGCATAGAGCAGCTGTTGCTTCTCCTGGAGTCCATCATTGTCTACTTCGGGCTCAGACTAGGTTGTCAGGGGTCAGAGCACATGTTCCTAGATGTACTGTGCTCATCGAGGGAAGGGGGTCTGTCCTCTCACGCTCCATTACTCAGTTGGGAGATGGGTCCAGTCACCCCAAAGCAGCACGTTCCCACTTCTGTGTGACGATATTTATAAGACAGTTGTTCCCAGCAAAGTGCAAATGTGTGACTGTTCTCAAGCCGCTTGGCAGGGCACAGTGACTCAGAGACGTGGGAAGGGGTCCCTTGGTCCCGTGTAGTGGGGGGTTGGTTTAGTAACCACCTCACGGGCTCTGAGTCCTGCCCCATTCACGGACTTGAGTAGACCCTCAGAAGTGTGCGACCACCCCCTAAGTCTCGTGCACCCCTATTTTGGGTGGTGGTTCCTTCCATCTTCCATCTGCGGGGCAGGGGTGTCTGCTTGCTACAAGTCTCAGCCTGTGTCCCCTCCTGA
The DNA here is from genome assembly GCF_022355385.1 of Mustela nigripes. Lineage (NCBI taxonomy): Eukaryota > Metazoa > Chordata > Mammalia > Carnivora > Mustelidae > Mustela > Mustela nigripes. The sequence continues at coordinate 202,417,931 of NC_081557.1, read as the reverse complement.
CCCCACTGTGTGCCGCAGCGGCTACACACCCCACCCTGCTATAACAGGAGCCCCCGCCCCTCATGTGCTGACCATTCGTAGGGACTTGGGACTCCCGTTTTTACCCTGGTTCATGGGGAATCCTAAGTTATTTTGGTGCCAAAGTGCCCCAGATTTGCTTCACTCTTGGCCCTGTGTTCTTTGACACTCTCCCATCATTTTGGAGCCCTTGTCTACTTTCTGGAGCAGCAGGATATTCTGATCTCAGCAGGTGCCGATCCCATCTAGCCTGGGCATTTGTGTTCCTCAGAGGAGGGCTGTCACCTTGGAGCGAGGGATGGTGTTACAGACCCCGCTCCAGGTGCGTGGGCACGTGTGTGCAGGCCTACACATGTGTCGTTCTGTTAGAAGTCACACCTCTGAGTCAGCACCTCCACTCTGGCCTGTCCGGTGGGCTCCCTGCCCCACCCCACATTTGGGGGTGTCCCTCTTTCCCAGTGAGTGGCCCAGCATCATCCCTTATGCATCCACTTGTCATTCTGCCGCACGTGCGAGAGTCCCAGTGTTGCTAGAGAAGACAAGTATCCTGGCGAGAATGCCGGCTCCATGTGTGCTTCTTGCATGCCCCCTCCCCCCAGTCTGCACCCCAGACCAAGGGCTTTGGACTCGGTCTCTCTCCTTCCAAGTGCTTTTGTTACTCATTTGAAATACATTTGGGTGTGTCTTTAATTTTTCTTTTTTTTAACTGATAGAGTTGACCTTTTGAGCAGTCACAGGTTTGTAGAACTGAGCTGAGAGCAGGGTGCTCCCCCATCGCCCACACACTTCCCTCTTTGTCCTCCTGCAAGGATGAGCACATGGGTGTGCATCCCCAGGTCCCTGGTCCCCTTGTGCCCCACATGCTCTTCTGGCTTCTGTCTGCTGTTTCTCCTTCATGGTCTCTCCTGGGTCCGTGCACCTGTGTCCCTCAACAGTGAGACCCTGTGCCCTTTGGCCAGAACCTTGTGCTCACTGTCAGGCTGTATCTGATGTCCTACTCTCTGCAGACTTAGAGACAGCAGCACACTGAGAAGCCCCTGTGTGGGTTCTCATGATGTGGGTGTCTCTGGAGGTGAGCCTGGACGCACAGTGGCTGGGTCTGTGACTAAATCCAAATGTTGAAATCGGGGTTTTAATGGAAGCTTATCAGACAGCATGCCAGCGCAGAACTGTAAGTGTGCCACTGGGTGACGTGTCCTGTGTGGGTGCCCCTGTCACCCCTCATCTAGACTGGATGGTGCCTCCAGCTTCGCCTGCCTCGTGGTGTTCTGAGTGAATCCTGCCTGAGTGTAGGAGTGTGGTTTTCAGGAATGGCCTGCTCGAGGCCCTCAGCTGCTTTGATCATGTTCTCGTTTATCCCTGAGGAGTTGCAGGAGTTACAGGCCATGTGCATGGCCCCATATTGGCCACGGGGCTCAAGTGCCCTCAACCCACCTGAGGCCGGCCTCTGCAGGGCCTTGCTCTTGAGGAGCAGACTTGAGGGCGGAAAGCAGTTTACCAGCCTTTCTGTGTATCTGCGGAGGTCTTGGAGTCTGCGGCCTTGTGGTTGGTGTTTGTGCGTACTGTGCACTGAGACCCTGTCCTCGCCGGATGTGTGGGCCTCCGCTGTGCTGTGCCGCCAGCCTCCCTCTCATTCATCCCACGTCCCACCCTGTGTACTTGGGTCTCAACGTTCCTGACGTAAACACCTGGCCAACTGGGTGGATTTGGTTTAGTTCTCTCTCCCATTAGAGAAAGTGCTTCCATAAGAACGTGTCAGAAAGCTTCTTTTGGGATAGCACTTCCTCTCGCAGACATATATATGTGACCCAACCCACGGCCCTGGACCAGACTCCCCACGGGCCAGGCGGCTGGGACACCCACAGTGAAGGCTTGGTGTGGCCGCTCCAGCGAGCACCAAGGCGCCACAGAGCAGGCGGCAGCGGGGGTGAGGAGAGAGGCAAGCGGCCAGCCGTTGCAGTGGAGCACAGTGGTGTGTCAGGAATGTCGTTCGCGGACGTCCTGCAGTGTGTTCTGGAAGGCGTCACAGCAGCCATGCAGAGTAAGGAGCCGACCTCGCATATGGCCTTTTCTCTGAAGCGTATGTGTCTGTTTCAGATCACCAGGAACACCACACCCATGTATAGGACGCCGGAGATGGTGGACTTGTACTCGAACTTCCCAATTGGCGAGAAGCAGGACATCTGGGTGAGGCTGCGCTGCGGTGGTGCCTGGGCCACCCTACCTGTGGGTGCGCAGGGGGCCCTCGGGCACAGAGTCCAGCCTGCTGTTCTGCTTGTGTTCTTGCCGGTGTCCCTTTTTCCTTAGTTTTTTTCTCCCGTTGCTTTCATAAGAGTCACTTGTGAGTGCTGTCAGCAGAGACACACTGAGTAAAGTTGGGAGGGGTGTCCGCGTGAAGCGGCATCCCACAGGGCCCTCTGGGATGCTGTGTCTGGGACATTGCTCCTGTGGCAGATCTGTTGCTTACAGGCTGGGACCTGAAGCCTCCGGATGCAAGGACATCTGCTGTCCTGGCCAGAGCCTCTTTGGAGAGGCCGTTCATGCCACTGGACTGGCCATCCCAGTCGGAGTGCTAGGCCAGTCGGGCACTGGCAAGAGTCAGTGCCAGGCCCTGATGCCTAGGTGAACCTGCTCCCTTCACCTTTCTGAAACCCTGTGGCAGTACCTTCATGGCAGGGGCATTATGCCTGACTGTGTCCCTCCTGGGGTCCAGCATCAGGGTGCAGAACTTGGGGAGTGCTGCCCTGAGTGGCCTGGGGCTGCCCCGCCTTACCTCTCTAAGACCAGGGACAGCAGCACCTCAGGCCCAGGCTGCCCCTGAGGGCTCAGAGTTTGGGCCCTGCTGTGGATGTGAGCATCTGCACCGAGTGGTGCTGAGAGCCCTTGAAGCATGGGAGTCGGTAGGATGTGTGTGAGAGCTGTTTCTCATGATAGCGCCAGCCCATGGTGTCCTCTTTCCAAACGGTGTTGGTCCCAGACAGGTGCCCTCGGCATGTCTGGACTAGAGGACTCGCCCGTGTGCACACGGAGCTGGACAGGGAAACGGCGTGGATGCTGAGGGCTTGGCCTCTCCTGTGCTTCAGAGCGCGGCTTGTTCTCAGTGAGAGCAGGATGTGTGTGGGGGCTGTGCTGCCCCATTGGTCCGCCGCCTCCCTGTCATCCGTTGCTCCAGGGAGAAGCAGCAGGAGGAAGGGACAGGCAACACGGCCCCGCACATTTGCTTCCTGTGTTCCTGCTGCTGTAGCTCGTGCACTTGTACAGCCAGTCCTTCCCGCAGCTGCCCTGCCAGCCCCAGATGCTGGCGTGTAGGACTTTCCGTTTCGATGTGAAAATAAGACATGGTTATTTGTTCACGACTCAGAACTTGGTAGTTCCCACCTGAGGAGGGTGGAAAGGGGGCTGCGGCCGCCCGTAACTCAGATCAGAGTGTGGCTCCATCTTCCACAGGTTAGCTGGGTCTTGACTGTCCTGGGCGGTGGATCCAGACCCCAGAACAGGCTGTACCCCCTCCCCAACACCCCCACCACCTGTGCACCCCTCCCCTCTACCCTGCCCCCCTCCACCCCCACCACCTGCTCACCCCTCACCTCCCCTCTCCCCACAGGCCCTGGGCTGCATCTTGTATTTGCTGTGCTTCCGGCAGCATCCTTTTGAGGATGGAGCAAAACTTCGAATAGTCAATGGGAAGTTCTCAATTCCCCCTAATGACACCCGGTATTCCGTCTTCCACGACCTCATCCGTAAGTCCCACAGGCAGGGACCTTGAGGGACACACCTTCTGTCACTTCTCAGGCCTGTCTGTCCCCTGTCTCTCGCGGCTATGTCGTGGCCCCCCTGATGGGGGCTTTTCCCCAGGCTCATCCCCCTTGTGAATTCTCGGTGCTTTGAATGGTCCATTCTGGTAACTTTGTGCCATTTTGGGGCTTTCTGTCTGTGTTCTAGTTCGCTCACTCATGAAATTTGGTGTGAGTGAACCAAGGGGCTTCCAGAGTCCGTGACCTCGGGGAGAGCAAACACTGCTGTCCTCAGCCCTGGCCCGAGCCCCCTTGCCTGTGCCCTAGGTGCCACACTGAAGGTCAACCCCGAGGAGCGGCTCTCCATCACAGAACTGGTCAACCAGCTGCAAGAGATTGCGGCAGCCAGGAACGTCAACCCCAAGTCTCCCATCACTGAGGTAGGGGCCTTGCCAGGTGTGGCCTGTGATGCTGTGGTCCAGATGGTCTTGTGAGTGGCCCCGTCTGCTCTGGGGCAGGAGACATGGCTCCTGATCGGGCTCAGGAGTGTTGGGGAGCTTCCGCAGCCTGGGGTGATCTGAGTTCCCTGAGGGAGCTTTGTACCTGATGAGAGGTGGGCTGCTCTGTGGGGTCACAGGGATGGGGGCAGCAAACTGTGGGATGCTGGGGGTTGATGCCCAGCCTGTATCTCATGGGCTTGTTCCCAGACCTGGGGGCCCAGGTAGGAGGTAGAAACGAGGACCTGCCTTGTCAGGGAGGGTCATCACACTGGGCTGAGGAAGATGAAGCCAGTGGGTCCACTTTAGAGAGAACCCCTCATGCGCGCCCCCCCCCCCACCGAAGATGTGTGCTCCCCCAAGAGTTGGCAGAGGGTTGGCTGGTGGTGTGGGGAGCTGGCCTCCGTGTGCACCCCTGGGACCTCACCACAGGCTGGACAGAGGTGCTGCTGGACAGACACAGCCCCTGGTGGGTGGGCCGCTGCACATCTTCTGATCTCAGTGCTTCTGGGACCTGGGATCTGCTTGTGCAAACATTGAACCCCTTTTGGAGGGTTCTTCTCTGGGCCATGCGGGCCTGGTCATGCAATGAGCCAGTCTTCCCCATGATAAGGCAGCCTGCCACAGTGCAACAGACAGAGCTCCCCCAAGACTGAGAACAGGAGCAGAGTCTGAAACCCAGGAGGAGGGCTGTAGGCAGAGGTGCACCGTGTCATTAAGTAGGGGGTGTGGAAACAGAATTTTGAAAAACCATGTAGCATCCGCACGTTCTTCATGACACTGCCTCAGCAATACTGAGCAGCATTCATTAGGGTTTACAAGGTGTCATGGGAAGTGGAGGGTCCCGGTAGGGGACTTTCTGTTTCTTCCAGAGATCAGTGAAGCAGATAGAGATTCGGCGAGGAGAAGACCTGGCCCGTCTGACAGGCGTGGGCTGCCTCACACTTGGTGGGCGTGTGCATGGTGTGTAGGGGGTCTGTAGGGGATCAGCATTGACAACCTACCAGGTGACAGAGAAAGACATTTTGTCACACTCAGGAGAAGTGATGGCAAATATATCTTATTTCTTGAGCTTGCTGTAGTAAAGCTTGATCTTGGTAATATCTTGTAAAACCCCACCAGAAATTCTGAAGTGTGCTGCCAAGTACTTGTGAATAAGTGTGGAAGCTGAGGGGGGCTGAGGATTGCCCCCAGTGGGGCTTTGGGGCCTGTCCCATGGTCACATGGTTGGGCTGTGCACCTTGCTCCGAGCATCCAGCGGGCTTGGGGTCAAAGCCCCAGCCAGCACTGGCATTGGGCTTTGCTCGTGACAGACACAGCCCCCCACCCTCCTTCTGTGGCAGCCACACTGCTGATGGAGGCCACAGGTGTGTCATCCCAAGGGTCTGCCATCCCATGTCACCGCAGAGCCTGGCCTGTGGTGGGCAAGCGGGGAGCACCTGCAGAGTGGGGCAGACTCTCAGCTGCTCCCTCCGTGTTCTGAGGTGCGTGTGTAGCCCCCTTTGTCTGTGTGGTCTTTGGTTCAAGTGTGCTGCTCAGAGTTGGGAGGTCCTCCCCTTGGCTGTTCAGCACATCAGGGAGAGTTGGGTGGACGTGGTAGCAGACGTACCTGGGGCTCACAGGTGCCCCCATCCATGAGGTTTGCTGCATCTGGGAAGGTTGACTGTTTGCACTTTGAATCACTGCAGCTCCTCGAGCAGAATGGAGGCTATGGAAATGCTGTCCCCTCCCGAGGGCCACCCCTTCCTGGGGGCTCCAGCAGTAGTGGTTACAGCGGAGGTGAGTAACCCCTGCCTCGTGCCCACCATTTGGCCTCTGGGGTTACCGCGTCCCTACTATACATAGGGCACCCAGATCCTGCTCTCTCAGGGCTTTTGGCCTGACAGCAGGAGATGGGCTACACGTTTGGGGTCCCCAGGATTCTCTTCAGGCTTGGATTGTCTCGGACTGCCAGAACTCAATGGAACTGACACACTGACGGTCCAGGGAGCTGGGGAAGAACGTGAGTGTCCTCTCTCTTTGCCGTCAGGACAGCACTGGTTCTCTGCAGCATGGAAGGACAGCTGTGGGTGGCCACACAGGCATCGCCACCCATTGTGTGGCTGGCTCAGTTTCCAGCCCTGTGGAGGCCTGTGGCTCCTCTGTCAGTCACTTGTTGGTGTGGCCCATGGCCCAGGTGGATGAGGGCACACCTCGAAGGGTAACGAGCAGGAGGGAAGCCCATTAGGAGGAGAGTATGTGGGGAATAGGACAGCCATAGTGGGAGCCGTGGGACTGGAGGGGGCCGGAGGGCTCCAAGTGGGGGCTTTGGCTGGGAGGCGTAGACACAGCTCTGGTGGGAGGAGAGGCAGGGCCAGTTGTTTTCCTTACAACTCTGCTCACGTTTGGTGAACGAGCCATGCTCTCCTTGGCCTGAGCTCTGTGTGGCCATGCCTGGGAAAGTTCTGGGAGGCTGTGCCAGGATGTGCCCCATTGCTCATCCCCCAGCTCTCAGTGTTTGGGCTGTGGAAGCCAGTTCCTGGCTCCTTCAGCTCTCCCATGCCCTGGACACTGTGTCCATGCCCTGTGAGCCCGGGACGCCTCCCTGAACGTCCCATGTGTGGGACTGCCTTAGCTGCCATGGAGGGAGGTTCTCAGGGCACCAAGATAAGAGCCTTCCCCACACCTGTTTGCTGCACACGGAGGGGTGCTGGTACCTGGCCAGGGCTGGGCTGCAGACTGCCTGGTGAAGGGCCAGTGTAAACGTGGGCCATGTTGGCCACATCTCGGGGTCAGTCCCTACGGTCTGAGAGCTGCCGGCACCTTGTCTCAGTGGGGACCAGGCCATCTGGCAGCTAGTGCTGCCATGTCAGTCATAGGCTGCTGGGGATAGAGGGTGGAGGTCCTGGCAGATGACCCTCACAGCCCACATGCCGCCTGGTCATGCTGATCTCCTTTCAAGCCAACTTCTTCCACCAGAACCCCCTTTGACAACCTTGGGGACCCTGCATCTGTAGCTACTCTGTTCACGGCCCAGCAGCTATGTCTGCAGGTGCCTGTTTACAGTCTGGCTCCATCCTGGCTGCCCTGCCTCTGCAAATGATCGATTTCTGCCCCAGGTGTTTACAAGGGCCAGCCGTGTGGCCTTCCTGGGACTGGCTTGGAGCCAAGCAGGCCTCCCGGCTGCATGGCCTGCTCTGTGTTCTCCCAGCATATTCTTCCCCACCCTTCCCTCCTCCAAGTGTCTGCGGCTTCCATGTCCCCTGACTTGTGCCCCTGCCTCTGAGCTGGAGGCTGCCTCCCTTTTGTTGGTTCCCTCAGCATGAGTTAGTGTGATGGGGGCCTTCCAGCTGGTGTCCAGTACATGCTACAAGTGGGTTGGGGGGACGTCATGGAGGTGGGAATGGAGGGCTGTGTGTGCCCAGAGGGTCCAGCTCTTCACGTTGCCCAGGTTCTGCCCTCGAGCGAACAGGTGGCCCGGTTGCTGGTCTTATGCCTGCTTCTGGACGTGGTGTGCTGACAGTTGGGGTTGCCAGGAGGCGGGGCTCCTTGCTGGTCCTGCTTCTCAGCTCGCGTCCCTGTGGGAGCAGCATCATAGCCGGGCCTAGGTCATGCCCCAATTGGACACTTGTCTCTGCTTCCAGGCCTGGCGCTTGCTGAGTATGACCAGCCCTATGGTGGGCTCCTGGACATCCTGCGGGGGGGCACTGAGCGCCTCTTCACAAACATCAAGGACACCTCCTCCAAGGTCATCCAGTCCGTTGCCAAGTAAGTGAGGGCACAGCAGGTGGGCTCTCTGTAGTGGGGATTTCCTGTCCTTGGGGTTCTGTCCCGACTCCAGACCTGGCAGGACCCGGCCCTAAGGCAGTTGGTGAGCCTGGGATGCACCGTCTGCACAGGCTCTACCGCTGGGTCCATAGACCCAGGGGATGGGCTCTACGCTATGTGGTGACAGCAGCCACTCATTGCACCACTGCCATGGCTGGCACAGGGGCCCATGGGAGTGCCTCACGTGGGACTGTGACCCTCTCCCCCTTAGGGGGGCGTTTTCCTTGGAGACAGTGAGCCGCCTCTGCCTCCGTGTCCCCGTTGCATTGTGACAGCACACCTCAACGTTTGTGCGGTTTCTGCTCCGTGGTGTGGAGCGAGCGGGGCAGTGGGGGGGCCCGGGGATGCCTCACGGTGCAGCCCCACTTAGTTACAGTGCTGACTTACTGGGGCTGGATAGAGTGTGTGGGTGAATAGGGTCTCTCCATGAGCGGGGTTGTTCCGGGGACTACATGTGTGCTTGGCCAGAGGCTGTCTTGTCATGCTGGATGCTGACCTGTGGCCCCTCGGCTCTGTCTCGGGGCCGAGCCCTTGTGGGCACAGGTCTCCAGCTCAGGGATGTCCCCTCCTGAGGAGGCACCCCCTTGCTGTCCCGACAGTTTTGGAGGTCTGTGGGTGCTGGGCCATGCATCTCAGCCCAGGGGTCAGGTGGTGTGTTCCTGTGGGGTCACCTCTTTGATAGTGTGGGGATGGCTTGGCCTTGTTACCCTTGTTCTTTTATTTTGTACAATGGTCATTGTGTTGTGTGCACACTGTTGACAACGTAGGTGAAGTCATGCACACGTGGCATGAGCGTGTGCACCCTTGCATATGGTGTGTGTGTGTTTGTGGGCATGCACGTGTGTGAGTCTTGTGCTGTGTTGGGCTGTGTAGCTCGGTGTTCTCGTAGCTGATGTGACCTTGTGGAATGAGAAAAGACTTGGCTGGATGTCTCACCAGACAGGGCATCCGTTAACACCTCTGTGACCCTCTGTGATGTCCGAGGTGGCAGGACGAGTCTGCGCTTCTGGTGTGGGCTCTCCAGTGTCTGGTCCTTGGAATCTCAAGTCATTGGACGAGTGTGGCTTGTGTTCTGGTTACGGAGGCAGAAGGGTTGGGCTGGGAACCTGGATAGGACAAGCTTCCAGCAACTGTCGGACTTAGCTACCTTCTGCATGTGCTTTTCAGTGGCGCTTCCGATGACAGGAGGCCTCACTTGATGGTGCTGTGTCATGGGCCTGGCTGCTGTCCCCTGCACTGTGTGCCAATTACAGCGTGTCTTGCCTCTCGTTCTAGCGAGGGGTGTTGACGGGGTCTCAGGGTGGCATCCTGGGACTGGAGGGCTCGGGAGTTGCAGCTCCCTGGGGATGACGAGCAGGGGACTGTGGGATGTACAGGAAGCTACTCAGCCCTGCTGTCAGAAACACACATGGACTGGGGCAGACCTCCTTCCTACTGGGTTTGTCAGGCAGGCCCAGCATTTCACGGTTTCTCAGTGAGACTTGGGGGGAGAGCAAATACCAGGCCGCGGCCACATGGACATTGCCCATGGCCTCCTGTGTGGCTGAAGTGCTGGAGCCCCCGTGGGGCTGAAGGGGAGGGCTGGATGCTGGGCATCTGTCTGAGCTCTTGAACGCAGTTTCGACCAACAAAGGAATATGAAGTTGTCTTTCGTGAAGGGTAGAGACAATGGTGGTGTGCTCCCAGACAGAGCCGATGTCCTGACTCATTCTAGATTTGTGCACCTGTCTTACACTGCAAATGGGATGTTAATGTGAGGAAATAACCCTGACAGTGCACGTCAGGCAGGCCGTGCAAGCAGAATCCTGTGGGTGACTCGGGTGTGGTGGCCTGCAGACCCCAGCAGATGCACCTTGGGGCGGGGACGACACTTGGCATCATCCTCGGGTCCCGTCGAGATCAAAGCGTAGACAAGGGTAGACCAAGGCATTGCCTGGCGTTGTCAGTATCAAAGGTTTCTTGAACAAGAGAAAAAGGGTCTGTTTCGGGGTCCCAAGACCACCCCCTGGGTTGGAGGTTTGCTGAAGGACACCCAGGACTTGGCACAGAGTTTTCCTCAGAGCACTGGGAAAAGATGTGTGGGGCAGAGTCCGGGGGAGCCTGGCACAGCTTTCTGAGTCCTCCCAACTCTGGAGTCACATGGGACTCCTGTGATTCCAACCCGAACCACTATAGCATGGATGACGTGTTGTCCATCTGGAAATCCTCCAGAGACCCAGCACCAGGGCTTGCATTCAGCTGGTCCCAAGCATCCTCTGCCTGGCATGCACCAGGCTCCAGACTCTTGGGGAAAGCAGGTCTGAGCATAGACCACATCTTGGTACAAGTAGTCCGGGCCCAGGGGTCCCCTCTCAGCAGTTCTGGGAACAGTGAGGGCCTCCCAAAATCGCTGGGCCATAGCCGAGAACCAGCCTGTCAAGCAGGCTTCTCTGCGAGTACATGGTTAGGCCTGTACCCGTCTTTTGTCCAGGGTTCACACTTAAAGTGTGACTCAGAGAGAGTGTCTGAGAGTCAGAAGCATCCAGCCTGGAGGGGAAACATCTTAGGGACCGATGGACTCAGGTTCTCAGGGGGTCTACCCAGAAACCTCGCTGGTGCTTTGTTTCACCAGCCCACGAGCAGAAGCAGAGCTGTGGACAGGAAAAGGCAGAAGGCACCGGTCCTAGCCCTTGTCTCAGCCATGACGTTCTTGCCCGTGACTACAAGTGCCCGGCAGCCGTGGTGTGGATGGCAGGCACACCTCTGCCCCTTGTCGGGCCTGCTGGCTGCAATCACGGAAGGAGCCCTCCGGATGCAGTCCTGTGTGGTGAGCTCCAGGCCCTCAAGAGGGTCTGGGGCCAACCCCAAGGCTCTAACATGCCGTGGGAGGGTCCATTGGAGGATGGCCTTGGTCACTGTTAGCCAGGGCCACTGAACAGCCCTCTCTGCTGCGGGCAGAGCCCTCATGGTAGGGTGTGTGGGCCCAGTGTCCTGGGAGGCCTGTCCACGGAGGAGGCCTGCCCTGGTGGCCTATGTGTGCAAGCCCGTGTTCTGGAAGTGTGGGTCTCGGGGGCCTGAGCCCGAGCCTGTGGGTGTGGTCTTGCATTGTTTCTTCCTGCGTGTGGACACATCCTAGACCCAGAAGGACCAGGTGCCCTGAGTCCCTGACTCTGTTCTCATTCCCCACCACCAGCCCACCCAGGCAGGTAGAGAGGCCAGGACCCGTGGATGTGCACCTCTGGCCACAGGTGTTTCTCTCCTTCTGGCCTCCGTCTTCTAATCCATCGCTCTTTTTCTGAGATTTTGATTTTGTTTTACCAATATCATTCTGTATTGTGTGTTCCATGTACTAATTCTTTTTGTGAAAAAAGTAAATATTGGCCAAAACTTTCTCTTTGTCTGTTGTTCCTCTCGTTTGTTTTGTCCTCCAGTGGGTGCTTTCCATTTTATTAGCGAGCGTGTGTGAGGGAGTGGGAGGCTGGGAGGGACAGGGAGAGAGAGAACCTCAGGCTGACTCCCCATGAGCACCAAGCCCAATCAGTGCAGGGCTTGATCCCGAAACCCTGAGATTGTGATCTGAGCCGAAAGCAACAATCAGACCCTCATCCAACTGAGCCCCCAGGTGCCCCTGTGCTGCAGTTAAAGGACGGCAAGTCCATGCTTGCCTTAGGTCTGTCAGCCTAGCCCAGGGTTTGAGCATATTTTAAGTATGTTGTACAATAGTTACTTAAATCTGTTGTAAATAAATTTTTGATGGTTTTATTGTTGTACATTTGGGTCTTTAACCAATTTGGATCTTACTTTGGGGATTTTTCTTGTCCCATTCTTCCCTGACAAGAGCAGCCATTCCGCTGATGCCCAAGCTGGCGGCATTCCAGTCTTTTGTCTGGGCCCCCTTCCGCCCTCCCCAGAATATCGGCTGTTCTTGCACATCAGTTTCTTGGGATGAATTCTGGAATCCACTTGTCAAGGTGCCTGAATGGTCACTTAGGAAGCTGTTGCTTATTACCCACTTCATGATCATTTCAGATGCAGTTGGTCTGCACAGGGCTGACTGTCGCCTCCAACAGAGAGGCATCCCCAGGTCCAAGGGCTCTTTTCCGGCCCTCCTAGATGCCTGCTGGCTGCTGTCAGAGAGAGGGTGGGAGGTGCAGCGGGTGTGTGGGGCAGCGAGTCTGTGCCAGCTGTTCGGGTACCTCTGGCCCTGCTGTGTGCGAAGCCAGTGGGACAGACTCTGCGGCTCACTCTGCCTCATGCAGAAGGCATCCCCCACTGCTTAGCTGGGTCTGTAACAAAAAGCTGTAACATTAGACCTAAGCGAATGGAGAAATACACCATGTTCATGTTTGGGGAATAAATTTTTGAAGGTGGTGTCACTCAGTCTGTAAATTTATTGCAATATAAATAAAAATACTGATATTTTTACAGATTTTGATCTTAAGATTTGTATGTAAGTTACCCAGAATTGCCAGGAGTGTATTAAAAAAATAAGAATGGGGTGAACCCATTGTGTGTCACTTTTCCTCAAACATGAGCACTGTCCCCATGTAGGTGAAGTGGTTGGTTATGTGGGACTCGTATGAAACCTAGGAGTCTGGTTAATGAGCAGTGCTGTGACCATGGGCGCCTGTGTGTGGAAGGAAAACTTGAATCTTCATCCAGTAACGACCAAGAACATATATCCAGTTAGTTAAAAGATCTCATTGTCAACAGCAATTTTTTTTTAAGATTTTATTTATTTGTCAGAGAGAGAGAGAAACAGAGCTCAGAAGCAGTGGTGAGCGGCAGGCAGAGGGAGAAGCAGGCTCCCCTCAGAGCAGGGAGTCTGATTCGGAACTTGATCCCATGACCCTGGGATCATGTCCGGAGCCGAATGCACACCCCAACCGACTAAGCCACCCTACCATCTCACCAACAGCAGTTTTTTGGAGAAAGTTAAAATAGGGGCAGAAGATTTTTTTACATGTGATAAAACTATAGCAGCCATGGGAACAGTTGGTTAGTGAACATAATTTGGAAAACCCTCTATCCATCAAAACACACTTCTTGCAAGTTTCCAGAAAGGTACAACCCCGATTGGGAGTACGTGTATTTGAGGGACGGTGTCTATTAGGTGCGGTGGGTTCAGAGACCAGAAGCGGGCACAGAAGGCGCTAATGGGACAGATTGTGAATGAACTATGAGAAGATGCTCAGCTTTGGTAGTGTTTGTAGATGCTGGAGAGCTGATGGGTGCATGCAGACCACAGACACATGTCACTGAGTGGGTGCCTGGCATGTCTGTCCCCGCTTCCTACGCTCTGCCCAGCCTTCTGTGATCATGATTGAGCCTTTCACCGGAGCTCCAGACTCTTCTTTCCTGTTACATTTCTTTTTTTAAACTTCTTTTGCTGACTGCGTCAGAGTTCATGGCCCATACTTCCAGCTGCTCCAGCTCTGCTCTCCCCGCAGCACCAGCTCCAATCCTCCTTGCCACTGCGGGCACTCGTTGCCAGCCTTCAGCAGTGTGCGTACATGGCCTGCTTGCCAGATGCCCTGAGGCCATTGTTATTCAGAGCAAACTGGCATCTATTAAATCAGCTAAGAACAAGAAAAGTGAAAGTTTTTTTTTACCGGGTCTTCCTCTTTGACTTCCATTCTTTATGTAGATCCAAGTTTCCCGACCAAAGTGTTTTCCTTCCCTCAGGGAAACTTCTTTTAAGGAGTCTTCAAGGCAGGTCTACTGGCAACACATGCCCTCAGTGTTTGCCTGACAGAGTCTTTATTGCTCCTCACTTGGGGAGGGTAATTCACAGCGGGTAGGATTCTAGGTTTTTCTGGTGGGGTTTTTTCTCTCCACACTACATGTTTTACTCTCTTCTTGTTGGCGTGGTTTCTGAACAGATTGCTCCTGCATGGTGTTCTTGGAGCATCCGGGGTCTGGGCTTTGGTGTCTGACGTTAGTTTGGGGAAATTCTCAGTCGTTCTCAGCTCACATATTTCTGCCGTTTCTTCTCTTCTCTGAGTCTTGTGTTCCATCGCATGCGTGGTGCACCTTTGTGGCTGTCCCCCATCCCTGGAGACTCTGTTCTGGATTTTGTCGGTCTTTATTCTCTTTGCTTTTCATTTTTCAAGGATTCTTTGGCCAGATCTTCCAACTTGGAGATCTTTCCTCTGCTACCTTCGGGCTAATCAGCCCCTCAGAGGCATTCTTTATTTCTGCCAGTTTTTCACTTGGTCTTAGCCAAAGGGCTGAGAAGCGATTCTGCCACAGTTTTTATCTCCAGCATTTCTTTTTGATCCTTTCTTGGAACCTTTATCTCTGTTCACACTGCCCCTCTGTTCTTGTCCGCCATTCACTTTGTCAGTTAGAGCCCTTACATGTTAATCATAGCTTCTTTAGTTCCTGGTCCTGTACTGGCAACGCCCCTGCCATGTCTGGTTCTGATGCCTTCTCTGTCTCTTGGAACTCAGTTTTTGCCAGACATGATGTGCTGTCTTGCGTTTTTGTTACCAGCTCCCACTGCCATATGACTTTAGAGGAGACTGGCAGTCAGTTTGCACTGGGTCTTGACCTGTCCATCACTTGCAGTTTCTAACTTCTTGTCCATCTCTACTCTGGACACACGGGCCTGATGCTGACAGGTGCACACTTGGACACACAATGTTCCCACGAGCCGCAGCCTGAGCCCCTGCAGGACTCCCTCTGGTTAGAGTTTCATAACCTAACTCTAGAAATTTCCTGTAATAACCAAGGCTCTTCTTGTTAATTCCAGTTATGCAAAGGGAGACTTGGACATCTCTTACATCACATCCAGAATTGCTGGTATGTTTGCCTCTGTTAACTATAAGGACACGCTTCTGCTTCTTCCCTAACAGTGGCTCACGGGAGGCAGGGTGTGAGTGGTGGGGAAGGAGAGGGTGCCCTTGGGCAGCCACTCACTTACCCAAGATGGGGCCCGGAGCACTTGTTCCTCTGTCCAGTGTATCCCCAGGCCCTGCCGTGGACAGTCCCAGCGTTGACCCACCTTCTCCCCTGCTCTGGAACTTTCTGGAACTTGGAGATTGTGAGGGGCATGATGCAGAGCACATTTAAAACTTGGGTCTCCAAACACCCAAATCAGAATCCAGATACTAGGAGACTCTGTTGTGCCTCAAGCTGTCCGGCCAAGCTTCCCATCCCAGAGACACTGTCTGGAGATTCCAAGGGGTGGCTGGGGTGGCGAGGTCTGTGTTCCGTCCATTCCTGGCAGCCATTGGACTGATCAGTCAGCAGCTGTGGGGAGGTGAGGAGCAGGGGTCCCAGTGGCCAGCTGTCCTGCCTGCAGCTGACACGGGCTTTTCTCTTTCAGTGATGTCATTCCCAGCAGAAGGCGTGGAGTCAGCTATAAAGAATAACATAGAAGACGTACGGTTGTTTCTGGACTCCAAGCACCCGGGACACTATGCGGTCTACAACCTGTCCCCGAGAACGTACCGGTCCTCTAAGTTCCATAACCGGGTGGGTGGCCTGGACATTTGCTTCTCACTCCATGCAGTTTTCTTCATCAGCCCTCATACTCATGTGTGGGATTCCCCAGCAGCAGCAGTGGCAGCAGGCGGAGCCCAGGGTTCTGGTGTGGGGGGCTTGAGTATGGCAACGTGGGGACATGGCAGGAGACGGTGGGGACAGGGGCTTTCTCTGTACGATTCCAGTCATATGCGCTTTGTTATGTCCCGTAAAATTGCCCCAATCTAGGGGGCCTTGTTGGTCCTCACCAGTGAGGCTGTGGGAGGCCATGTGGTTTTCTTAATGAATGACCACAGGGGATGCAGACACTTTCATGGTATTTAGAGTGAGCCAAGCATGGGAAAGGGCAGGCTTTCCAGTTTTTCTGCCAGGTTTGTGTAGCTTGGTACACATCATGGAGCAATAGAGCTCGGGAGCAGGGGTCCTGGTGGCATCTGTCCAGAGCCCATGCCCATGGTGGGGCTCCTCCCTACCCTATGTCTGCACCCCCAGCTGGTGCGGGGAACCCAGGCAGAGCCAAGCCCTCTGCCTGCAGGTCTCCGAGTGTGGCTGGGCGGCCAGGCGGGCCCCAAACCTTCGCAGCCTATACAGTGTTTGCAGGAACATGCATTCGTGGCTCCGGCAAGACCACAAGAATGTCTGCGTTGTGCACTGCATGGTGAGTGTGAGGCTGCCCCATCCCTTCCTTTCACCTTGGGGGGTACAGTGCTTGAGAAGAACACATAAATCAGAGGAAATAACCCATGCTCCGGGGAAACTCACGATTGGCTGAGGGGGCGAGAGCAGACATGAGATCCAGGGCACCGAGGAGGGAGGCCGGTGGGGCAGCTGGGGTCCTCTGCACAATTAGAGACCTTGTCTGATGGCAGGGGAGAACCCTGGTGGGACTTGGGACACCTGCAGTGACTGCTCTCGGAGAGGCCACTGAATGCGGCCTGCTGGCTTCTGGAGGGCCGGGGTCTGTTTGGGACATGCTGGGCCAGCCCGTGGACTCATGGCAGGTCCTGTGAGGAGCAGGTTCTGCCCTGGTGTCTGCAACCGGTGACCCCAGGCCTAGCTGCCCTGGCATGGCCCCTGTCATTTCAAGGTCATAGACCCTGAAGGGAGCAGTGGCTGCCTGTGCCTTGTGGGACCCACACCTTCTGTGGGTCCCTGCCGCTTCTTGGGGAAGACTGCCTGCATAGGCAGTCCCCTTCCTCCTCTACAGCACACGAGGGGTCCCCACGGGTTATCCTCTCTTCTCCCTACAAGGCAGCACCCACGGGAGCCTCAGCAGCCTGGCACTGAGGCCACTCTGCTTCATGGGACCCCCGTCTCTGCCCTCCTCACTGTGGCTGAGGACAAGCCTTATTTCCAGTTTCCCACCTGCACGGTGAGGGACCTAGGTTCCTTCTGGACTCTGAGTTCCCCACCTCCCTTCAGGTGTGGTTTTCGTAAGTTCCCTGTATGTTCTGAGATGGGGGAAGCCCCTGTGGCTCTTGTCTAGGGAGGCATGTGACTGGGACGCTGCAGCTATGCAAGCCTGGCCTGTGCTGTCTGTCCTAGGACGGAAGAGCCGCGTCTGCTGTCGCCGTCTGCTCCTTCCTGTGCTTCTGCCGGCTCTTTACCACCGCGGAGGCTGCCGTGTACATGTTCAGTATGAAGCGCTGCCCGCCGGGCATCTGGCCGTCCCACAAGAGGTACTGTGCGCCCTGCTCTGGAGGGCCATCTGCAACATCACCCTCGGCCAAGTCGTCACTGACAGTGCTGGGGGTGGGCAGATTCTGGGGCACCCGTGTGCAGAAGTGGGTGAGGCCACACCTTCGGGGGAATCTGTGCCCTCCTGAATCCTAGCTGGCCACCAGAGGGACACCCACAGTGTCCCCTTGTGGGACAGACAGGAATCTGAGTGGCTTCAGGACAAGACCCCAAAGTATCTGACGGGGTATGTAAGGTGACTGGTGAATGTGTGGAAGGCGCTAATGAAGAAGGTGGGCAAGATGCAGGAGCCTGTGGTCACTTCAGCAAAGGCAGGAACTGTGAGTCTCGCACACTAGACACCAGATGGGGAAAAGGGCAGGTTAGTGGAGGCTGCACTCCAGGGAGGGAAGGGTCTCAGCCTCTTGAGGGCAGGGCCGGAGGCATCACCCAATCGAAGCTCAGAGAGGGGTCGAGAAGGGGCTGGGCAGCCAGGCCTGCTGGGCCTTTGCAGGAGGCAGAACGATGGGGAGGGCAACATGAGCAGACAAGGTTGCTGAGGAAGTCCCAAAATTAACAAGATGCCAAACCTCCAAAGTTCAGAGGACACGAAACAGGGTGAAACCCTCAACAAACAGGCAGAAGACCCACTCAGACGCACCGGACTTCATCTGCTGGAGACCCCACATGGAGACCCCCTTATGGAGATCCCCCATGGAGAGACATCAGAGGCGTTGTCCGAACCCAGGCAACCAGTAAAGATTCTGAGTATGAGAGTTAGTAAGTCAGCAGGGGAAATCAGCGGAGTCATAAAAAGTGCTCACTTATTCGAGGAAAAGACCAAAGAAGAAATGAGAAATAGAAAACAGGAGAACCCGGCCTCCACAGTCGAGCTCTAGACGTGCCTGTTAGGAGGGGGATCGTCAGACTGGACAAGAGAGCAGCAGCACCCAGCGATGACCTGTTGGGAGGAGCCCTGCGTCCCATGCAGACAGAGGAAGATGGAGGGTGGGGGCACAGGTGCCCTGTGACTGGTCACTGCAGACAGTGGCTCAGAGAGCCCACACGTGCTTCTCTGCCTCTGCGGGTCAGGTGGCCAGGCTTTGTTGCAGGGTTAACCTCGCTGAGAAAGTCTGCTGCTTCCTCTCTGGTATACTTCTGTGCTCGCTCAGCGTGTTGGTGGGTTGCATGGGCGTGGATGGGGTGTGGGCATCCTGGCTTTGTGGCGTGAGTGAGAGGAGTGTAGGTATCCCGTTATATGGGGGAGAGCTCCCTGAGCAAGTCTCCTAGCGCGATGCCATGTGAGACCCATGCTCAGAAGTGGCCACCCTTGCCTCTTGTTTGGAAACCACTCCCTTCCCTGTCTCTTCGAGACAGATGCCTGTTGTGTGCACCCTACAGGTGCCGAGAAAACCAACCAGGTGAGCTGGAGCAGTGACTGACGTGAGAGCGGATTCCAGAATTTTAGAGCAGAAAACAGAAGTGGAAGGAGTAATGGGCAGTCACAGTTATAGTGTAGGCATCAACATTCCTGCCTTGGCAGTGAACAAAACAAGAACTTGGATGGTCAGTTCTGGGCAGCCCTCCGGATGACATCTGAAGGCCCTTCCACCCAACAACCAAAACAGACACGTTCCTCTTGAGCTCTCATAGACCATTCAGTAAGAAGGATCATATTCTGGGCCATTAAGCTGCAGTCACAGGAGGATAGCAGTCCCACGAGGTGTGTTTATAATAAAGCTGCACCAGGATTGGTAACCAACAAGGGCACCTGGCTAGCTCAGTCAGGAGCATCAGATGGTGAGTATGAGCCCCATGTGGGCTGTGGAGATTGCTTTATAATATATATTTTTAAAGATTTTATTTATTTGAGAGAGAGAGACAGTGACAGAGAGCATGAGAGAGGAGAGGGTTAGAGGGAGAAGCAGACTCCCGGTGGAGCCAGGAGCCTGATGCGGAACTTGATCCCGGGACTCCGGGACCATGACCTGAGCCGAAGGCAGCTGCCCAACCAACTGAGCCACCCAGGTGCCCCTGCTTTATAATATTTTTAAAAAGAAATTAATAACTGATAGTTGGAAAATTTTCTAAATTTTTCAAAATTAATCTACTCCAGTATTGCCTATGAGTCAAAGAAAAAGTTTCAAGGGAAGCTTAAAGATATTTTAAACCAAATGAAAATTACATCACAAATTGTGCAATGAAACTGTAGCACACTGCTCCAAGGAAAGTTAGTCACACTGAGTACCCATATCTGGGAACCAGATGCACTGAGTACTCGTGTCTGTGGAAACCAGATGCGGTGAGCTGTGTGTCACACTGAGTACTTGTGCCTGTGGAAACCAGGTGTGGTGAGCTGCATGTCACACTGAGTACTCACGTCTGTGGAAACCAGGTGCGGTGAGCTGTGTGTCACTGAGAACTCGAGTCTGTGGAAACCAGGTGCAATGAGCTGTTTGGTGCATTGAGTACTCGTGTCAGAAACTGGGTGTGGGGCGCTAACTGGAGCTTCGGGGACATGGCAGGCGGGTGACGTAGAGTGCCTCTGGCCCCTGCAGGTACATTGAGTACATGTGTGACATGGTGGCAGAAGAGCCCATCACGCCCCACAGCAAGCCGATCTTGGTGAAAGCCGTGGTCATGACGCCCGTGCCACTGTTCAGCAAGCAGAGGAATGGCTGCCGGCCCTTCTGCGAGGTCTATGTGGGGGACGAGCGTGTGACCACCACATCTCAGGAGTATGACAAGATGAGGTGAGCTCCGAGCTCAGGGCCTCTGTGTTCCATGGCCTTCAGATTCATTCACTTTCCCTCCTCCGGGAGACTTGTAAGGAGAAAGTCTGGCCAAGCTGTGGAAAGGTGCTGAGGCCCTATCTGAGGTCAAGGTGCGGAGCAGGAACAGGCTTCATGATCCTGTCCCAGCCGGTGGGTGACAGGTGTGAGAGGTTCTCTGACTGGTGTGCTGAGGAGTAGCTTCTTAGAGTCCATTCCCAGAGTCACACCCCCTCCCAGAATAATTTGACAGGAAGCCTAGCAAAATGAGTGCATGTGGATCTCAGTGTTGGTGCGTTAGGGGAGCTCGAGGTTCTTGCCAGAGAGCCGCAGCCTTCCAGGACCACCGCTCTCTGGAAGGCTATGTGTGTGACTTAAGTGAACCTTTCTTCATTCTTCCGCTTTTCAGGGATTTCAAAATTGAGGATGGCAAAGCAGTCATCCCCCTGGGCATAACTGTTCAAGGAGACGTGCTTATTATAATCTACCACGCCAGGTCCACTCTGGGAGGAAGACTGCAGGCCAAGGTACGTGGGCACTCAGGCCACCCTGGGCTGTCAGTCCATGGGTTCTCGCTGAGGGTTCTTGGACCCAATGTTCAGTGAGAAGTGCCTTGTGTGGTACAAGGCAGAGGGGATTTTAGCCCAAAACACCCGGAGTTCCCGTGCTGCGGGATGCTGTCTGCGTGGGGCCTGCTGAGTTACAGCTCTGAGGCTGCCCTACCTCAGACCCTGAGAAGCTGCTTGTCGGGAGGGCGCTGTGCATCAGGCTGTCTGAGCCCGTCAGCTGGGAAGCATGTGTGTGCGGTGTGAGCACATGATGTGCCCTCCCCAGCTTGAGCATCTCTTGTCTGCACCCTCTCTGCAGGTGGCATCCATGAAGATGTTCCAGGTCCAGTTTCACACGGGCTTTGTGCCTCGGAATGCAACGACTGTGAAATTTGCCAAGTATGTGGATGTCACACGTGGGAGAGGTCAGGAGGGTCAGGGGCACAGTGCCCGCCTGCTGTGTACCCCGTGGAAATGAGTGCCGTGCGCTGGACACTGGCAGGCGATGTGGTTCCTGCATGGCTGGGATGCCACACTGTACTCCAGTCCTGGGTCTCTCTCCACCTCTGAGCGTGTTTACTGTCCAGCAGGTGACGCCTCCAGTGGGCTGTGGCAGCTGCCACCGTGCACCTCGGGGACCTGGGGACTGACCTGGTGCATTTCTTGTTAGAATGTAGCCATTGACCCACTGGATATGGAATGAACAGCTGAATGGGTGTTCATTGCTCTTTGACACAGAGAGCACCTAGGATGTGGGAGTGCTTTGCTAGGCACTGAGGTCGGAGGTGATTGGGGGAAGTCCATAGTCTGGGGTTAGAGATAAAAACCAAAATACACACAGTCAGGGATAATCCCCTTGACTCACCCAAGGCTCTTTAGTTTCTTGTGTTCCCGGATTCGTTACCTTGTTAAAGTCCCACGTAAGGGCCTCAGACACCTCGCTCCTAGTCCGTGGTGGGTATGCATACCTTATATTTGAGGCAAAGGGGCTCAGGTAGTAGGACAGGTTGGCACAGTGGGCATTTGGGACAGAGAGAGAGCACGTGCAAGTGGGAGAGAGAATCCCAGGCAGACTCCCCACCTAGCACGAGCCCGGTGCAGGGCTTGATCTCATGACCCTGAGATCATAACCTAAGCCGAAACCAAGTCAGACACTTAACTGACAGTAAGTTGCCCCAGATGCCCCAGGGGCATTTTGATTCCAGTTGGCCATTTTTCCCCTTGGTCTCACACGCATGCACACCTACCACCCACCTTTCGCCCCTGGAAGCATCCTTCCAGGGGTGAAAGGAGAGCTGGGGAGGAGCTCTGGGAACCACTGCTTATGGCTGCCCAGGTCCCACACTCTCCAGACCTGGGCCCCTCTCTGCCCAGTGAATAAAGGGAGTGTTAGGACTCACTCCTGCAGTCTTGGGAGGACTCAGCTCTGACCCTCTGGGTGCCAGAGGACCAGGGAGTGGCTGCCTCTGACATGGGGACTTCTGTGGGGGCTGGAAAGGGCATTTCTCCTGCAAACGTCCCAGTTGCAAGCACAGAACTTGACTGAGTTGTGCTCTCAGGCCCATGTGTTACTGCCTGTGTGGTGCTTCCGAAGATGGATTACTTAAATTAGGAGAAAGTTGTTGCATTGCCTGATGGATGGAGGAAAGTGCATGTCTCCTGTGGGCGGAGAGGCGGTGGGAACTATTTTGCGGAGAGGCAGTGACAGCTTGAAAGAACTTGGAACAGTGTCCATGGGTCCATCCTCAATGAGCTCTCCTGTCACTGAGGGAGGGTCACCAGTGTGTTCAAGTGGGCAGAATTGAATTCATGACACAGGAAGCATTTTTGTTTCTGAGCCAAGCATGTTGGCCCCTGGGGCCATCTAGTGAGGCCTGGGCCTTACAGCCTCCTGCTGTGCGGGGCGGGGTTGTGGGGGTAGTGGCCCTGCTCACAGACCCTCATTGTTCCCTCACTGGCCTGTGAGGTGAGCTGGGTAGGCCAAGCCCCAGAGGCCCTCCTCAGGGATGAGGCAGGGTGGGGAGGGGGGGCATGGGGGTTCACCAGCGTGGTGCCCAGAGCTGCCCCCAAGGCCCTGTGGCCCCCAGAGCTGAGCCTACAGAGGTCATGTGCTCCTTTGTGTGGAACCCTGCCTCGCTCCTTCCTTGTGGATGGGGGTCTAGGCCTCCCCTGGCCCCTGCTGGCTGCTGGACTCCCCTTGACTGACATCGCTGCCTTGGGTCTTACCCCTGCGGTTTCCCTGGGAGCTGCTCCTGCCTAGTGGTGCAGTGACCAACGTTGTCTCCTTGCTGTGGGTGCCCGATGGAGAGAGGGAGTGCACCTTGGCCTGAGAGCCCAAAGAGCTCTGCTCCTGCCCTTGTTGCCTCAACAAGAGGAGCTCGGCTTCGGGCTGTTGTTGCCCACGTAGCTGCCCTGTTGGGTGTCCTCCCCTCACACAAAGGTGGTTTTGTCTCTGAAGGAGTGGGAAGGATTGAAACCAGTGACGTTCCACATTAGGGTTATGCCTGCTCACTTATTTTATTTCTTTGAGTCCCTGGAAGTCTGCCAGGCTTTTCCACCCAGACTGACCACCCAGTCTGCCTCCATGTCCGTAGCCCCACTGTCCGGTGGCTGTGTTTCGTTTTGGGCTCACAGATGTCACAGAGGACCAAGGGCGGCTCCCTCCACAGCTTGGGTCACTAAGGAACCTGCTGCCCCTTTTGAAATAAGTAATGCCCAAAGACGTCAGGTGACTTAAAAGAACATGGAGGCTGGGAGCCTGCTGCCTTGCTGAGGAATGGGCCTCAGCAGCATGGTCTGTGAACACATTGTCCGAGATGACCAGAGGGAACACGGGGGAAATGCTGGACTCCCTAGAGCTTTGGAGCCCCCCGAACTCAAATTCAGTGATCTGATGGTGACCCTGCAGTGATGCCCCTACACCCAGTCTTGGCGTAACTTGTCTCTCCTCTCCCACCAGCCGCGTGCCCCGCCTCCCGTTGCCCTGCCACCCTCCCCAGAGGTGGTTTTGGTTTTATGGGCACCTGTGAACAGTTAGGGATTTTTGGCAGGGTGGACAGCGTTGTTTAATGGAAACGCACATTAAGGTCCCTGAGTGCCTGATCTGGATCACAGGGCTGGGGGTGAGGGCCGCCCACACTCCCACAGCAGAGGGGCCGTGTCCTGCCGGCGCACCTGCCCTGGCAAGCACACGTGCCACTCCATGCTCACTTTCTGGTTAACGTGGGCTGGCTGACTGACCGTGAAAAGTCCTTCCTAACTGGCGTCTGGCCTCCCCTTGTAGGTATGACCTGGATGCGTGTGACATTCAGGAGAAATACCCGGATTTATTCCAAGTGAACCTGGAGGTGGAGGTGGAGCCCAGAGACAGGCCCAGCCGGGAGGCTCCACCCTGGGAGAGCACCAGCATGAGGGGACTGAACCCCAAAATCCTGTTTTCCAGCCGGGAGGAGCAGCAAGACATTCTCTCTAAATTTGGTGAGATTCTTGTGTTCCAAACATGTAGGTGGTGGTGCTGCTGCCACTGGAGACTCCTGGGGGCTGGGATCATCCTCATCCTGGGGTCTGGCTTTGCATGGGCAGAAGGCGGCCCAGAGCCCCGACTTGGGACCTTCTCCGACACCAGCTCTCATGCCCAACGTGCTCGCATTTCCCAGGTTCACGCCTCTGCGGCTGCTCCCAGACCCCCAGGGTGCTGGGCGGCAGCTGACCTTCGGGGTCATCGTGGGTCAGGCTGGAATTGCTTGCTGTTTTCAGCATACCTGGAAGAAGTCAAGGCTTTGTTTGGACCCGCAGGGCACAGTGGGGCAGGTGGTCTCTCACCGGGTTGACTGTTTTGAAAGCATTTAGAAGGGCTACACGTGTCCCATCAGTGGGCAGGGCGTGTGATCTCACTTCCTGACGACGTCATGGTCGTCTTCATGTTCTTGGTTTGCCCATCTTACGGTCTCTTCCTTGGGAGTGTCTGTGTCCATATGAGTGGCATGGGGCAATGTCTGGGTGAACTGGGAGCTGCTCACGGACTGGACCCTGTCTGGTGGTCAGTGCAGGTTCCCCAGGGCTTTAGCTGTGTGGCCTGGTCACTCCAAGAGATGCTTGGCAGCCTGGGGCCTTGGCCCTGAAGCCACCTGGCTGGCCACAGCAGGCGGTGGTAGCATTGTGGGCTGGGTCCTTGACGTGGTCTTCTCCCTGGCAGGGAAGCCAGAGCTCCCCAGGCAGCCTGGCTCCACCGCCCAGTATGACGCTGATGCCGGCTCTCTGGATGCCGAGCCCACAGAGTCCGATTCACCGCAGAGCAGCAGCACGGACAGCAGCCGCTTCCTCCACACGCTAGATTGGCACGGTGGGTGCAGGCCCCCTCCAGGGACCCTGTGCCCCTAAGCCATCGGATCCAGCCTGCCGTGTAGGCGACATCTTCTCCCCTCAGGCCTGAGTACTTTCCCTGGGGTCAGCTGTTTCCAGACCCTCTGCTTTGCGGCTTCCGGCAAGGTCTCACCCTGCCGTCCTATCTACTGTGCTTCTTTTCTCAGAGGAGGAGGACCCCGAGACGGGCCCCGAAGGTCGCTTTGTCAAGGAGAGTGCATCAGCCCCGGCGGAGGATGCAGCGGGCAGTGAGCCTTCTGATGAGGAAGCAGTGACGCTCTCAGCAGAGAGCAGGGACGCAGCTGAGGAGGACACGCCGGGCCCGGCAGTGAGGGTGCAAGAGCGAGAGTTGATTTTTGATGCGGTCACACCGGCCACGCCACAGGAGCCCACACTACAGGAAGACAGTGTTGATCTCCTGGGGCTGAACTCCGAGGCGGGGTTGGCACCTCCCTCGCAGGCCTGCGGGGCAGCCTCCAGTACTGCGGACCTGCTCAGCTGCCTCCTGGGAGCCCCTGACACGGCTCCAGAAGTCCCCTCAGGCGATTTGCTGGGTGGAGAGGCCCCCCTGCTCTTTGCAAGCCCAGCCCCTTCCTTGAGCGCACAGAGCCCACCCCAGGAAGGGCAGGCTACAGCTGGTACGTTACTCCGTCTGTTGGGAAAATAGAGGAGAGGGTTTTCGCCCTTGGCCATGCTGTCAGGGTTCCCTAGGAGGGGCTCCTGACAGTGGACGGGTGGGGTCAGCACCTGGCCCCTCAGCCACCCGCTGGAGAGCCGGCTGCTCTTCGGGCAGACTCCCAGGCCCCTGTGGCACTCCCTCTCCCTCCCTCTCACAGGCTGCCTCTCCTGGGAGAGTCTAGGGTGAGGCCCTTCTGGCATCCAGCGCCGCCTTGGAGCAGACGGTGTGGCCTCAGCCTGGGTCTGAGGGGCCATCGCGCTGGCTGGGACCCACTTGACCTTGAGGCTGATACCTGGGGCCCAAGGCACCACACAGAGCCTCCCATCTGCCCACTTTCTGGGTATTTTTCTGCAGCCGACCCGTTTGATCCTCTCCTACTGCCATCTGGTTCAAGCAGCCAGCCCTGCTCCAAGCCTGACCTCTTCAGTGAACTTCTTAATTCGGAATCTCCTGCCACGGCCCCCGCTTCCTTCCCGTCCACCCACAGCGCCCCACCCCCAGCCTGTAGCGCTGACTTCCTGCACCTGGGTAAGCGCTGAAGTTGGGGCCTGCCGAGGTGGGTGGCATGGTCACCTCCTATGGGCCCTGGACCAATGAAGGGGTGTTCTGGGTTCCCCCTCCCCTGGCAAGGTGACCAGCCTGCAGCTGTCCTCCCCATGCGAGGCTTCAGAGGAGGGCAAAAGGCAGTTCTGGGGGCACCCGCACCTAGCTGTGAGTCCATGCGGCTGGCCACAGGGTGGAGGGGGATCTTTGAAGATGTATGGACGCTTGTTGCTCTGTGAATGGTGGCTCTGGTTGCTGACCTCCTTGTGTACTTGGTTAGTTCAGGGACCACGTGACACGTTCTTGGGCCTCCAAGGAAAAAGAAAGCGGGTTGGTGTGATCCAAGCCCAGAGCAGCTCTCTCGGGACCCTGGTGGGGTGTGAGCCCAGCCCTGCTCACACATGAAGCGGGGGCAGAGGAGGCTGTTGCTGCCTGCCCCCACCAGGGGTTACCCCGGGTAGCACTGAGCACTGCTGTCTTTCCAGGGGACCTACCGGTGGAGCCCGGCAAGATGACAGCCTCGACCAGCCACCCAGATCTACTGGGAGGCTGGGAGGACTGGGCCGAGGCGCCGACCCCCTCGACCACTGCAGAAGGTATGAGCCCAGCCCCGTGGAGGCTGGTTCTCAGGTGGGAGCCCACTCCCAGAGGAGTGTGTGAGCCAGAAGGCCTCAGTGGGAGGTGATGCAGAGGGTCCCCATAGCACTCCGTGGTGTTGTCCTGTGTCCCGTGGCTCCTCTGCCTCCTGGAGGCCCCTGGGGGTCTGTGCCATGGCTGGCATCATGGGGCCGTGCCCTGTCCTCTCAGAATGCTCCAGTAGTGAGCTGCTGGGGCAGGCCTGTGACCCGTGTCCCCTCCTAGTACCATTCACTGCTGTGTTTGCCCAGGAGCAACCCCGAGCCTGAGGCTCTCCCCAGGGCCAGATGGGGACTTTGGAGATACTGTCTCTTGATTTGCGTTTTTTTCATTAGGAAGGAAGTCAGCTATTATTTTGCAGGTTTTAAGTTATTTGTATTTCTTTTTTTACAGAGGGAATTCAGCCTTTTAAAATGTTACTCATTTAGAGAGAGGGAGAGAGGGCATGAACAGGAGGGGCAGAGGGAGAAAGAATCCTGACTTGGGCTCAATCTCATGACCGTGAGATCATGACCTGAGCCAAAACCAAGAGTCACACTCAACCAACTATGGCACTCAGGCATCTCTGAAATTCAGCTTCTTTTTTTAAAATATTTTATTCATTTATTTGACAGAGAGAGACACAGTAAGAGGGAGCACAAGCAGGGGGAGGTGAGAGAGGGAGAAACAGGCTTCCTGCCGAGCAGGGAGCCCGATACGGGGCTTGATCCCAGGACCCCGGGGATCATGACCTGAGTGGAAGGGAGATGCTTAACAACTGAGCCACCAGGCAGGCATCCTTGAAATTCAACTAATTTTTAATTGATTTGTAAGAACTCTTTATGTAGGAACAGCAGTTACTTGTAACAACTGTATAATGTTCCATCATGGGGTGCACAGTGGTAATTCATTCAGACCCCACCGTGTCTCACAGTTAGAATACTGACTAGCTTGTGCCCTTGTGAGGAACAGCACAAAGCCTGCTCACACCTGACATGGGTTCTGGGAAGTGGAACTTGAGGATCAGAGCCACGTGACATGGAGGCTAGCTTCTGTGAGGAGGCAGCTCTGGCTGCATGTACAGCTGTGTCTGGGGTTGGTGGGGTGCAGACAGTAACGGAGCGTGGCCTCAGGAGTATTCTAGGGGTGCACCTTCTTATGCCCTCTGCCCTTCTCCAGGTCCCTTCTTCTCTCCAGGAGGCCAGCCTACCGCCCCTGGGCCCCCAGCTGGCTGGACCAAGTCTCAGAGCCTGGACCCGTTTGCAGACCTCGGTGACCTCAGTTCTGGCCTCCAAGGTGACGTGTGGGGCCCAGAGTACCGGCCCCTGGCAGGAGGGTGCAGTCAGGGGCGCTGCTCCCCTCATAGGGACTTGTGAGCGAAGCTAACACCGGGAGGCATGAGGCACATGTGGGACACAGGCACTTGGAGTCATGGAGGGATGGACGAACCACCCGCACCAAGTGCCTGTGCCTGCTGTCTGTGGCCTTGAATCTCCTGGGGACATGTCCTCAGGGTACCTCTGTTATCTCCAGATGCATGTGGGGCATTGAGTATCGAGACCAAGAGTCCCCAAGCAGGTTCCTTATTCCTTGGCAATCAACTAGCAGGTGGAACTCCAGGCTGGAAAGATGTCTGCTGGGAAGGCTCGTTACTCAGGGTGTCGGGCCTCAGGCCACAGAGCTCTCCTCCCATCGGAGCTTCATGGCCGCTCACTGCTGCCCCTCACGGTGCCAAGTCAGCCTTCAGTTTGGTTTGGAGACGATGTTCCTTGGTGCTCGGAAGACTCCTGGCACCTTGTACTCTCTTGTTCCCCTCTTGAGATGCGTATTGGGCCTGCAGGATCGCCTCCCCTCCCCCCACCTGTCTCTGCTGCATCGGGGCGAGGAGTCTATCTGGTTGAGCCCTGTGACTTTCCTTCTTGGAGTAGCTACTGGCGCTTCAGGTTACGCCATGTCTCTGAGGGATTCCTGGGAGTGTGGGTTTGCCCTCGGCCTTTTGTGCCTGTGCAGTCTCTCTGGCTGCTCACACTGGGTGGGCTGCCCAGAGCCTCCTGCTTCGGGGGTCAGACCTTTCAGGTCCTTTGTGACCCATCCTTGGGCTGGAGCCTGGCCCTCAGGGCTGCACCACGGCCCCAGGCCTCACATGCCCTCAGGAAACAGGCGATCCTGATGAAAACTGATGGAAGGAAAGGAGAAATAGACAAAGTCAGACTTAGGTTACAGATGTCAGACTCCTCGAATGATCAGGCCGCTGGACGAGGGGT
Source organism: Mustela nigripes (assembly GCF_022355385.1). Classification (NCBI taxonomy): domain Eukaryota; kingdom Metazoa; phylum Chordata; class Mammalia; order Carnivora; family Mustelidae; genus Mustela; species Mustela nigripes. The sequence continues at coordinate 202,388,949 of NC_081557.1, read as the reverse complement.
TGGATGTGAGGATGGCACAGTGATGGAGTTGCTAGGGGCGCACCTAATGGCAGGGCCCTGCATCGTATAGTGGTCCCGGCCGGTGAGCGCGGACCACACCCACTCCCAGGCACCCCGAGCCTTCTTCAAGACTGCAGAGATCCCCCGACCACTTGGACTGGAAACCAGGGACGGCAGGATAACTGTCTTCATGTGCTTCAGTGCTGAGCAGTAAGTGAGTTATTTAGGAAACAGGAGGGTGCACTAAACTGGGCAAACGTGGACACTGAGCGGGTGCTTGCGGCCTTCTTGTCAGCCTCGGGGTGTCTGAAAAGATAACAGAATTAAGCCCTAACAGATGGAAGGAAATAATAAAGAGCCAAAATCTGTGAAGTAGAAAACTAATGAAACAGAATCTGATTTTCTCCTGAAAATATCAGGAGAGCTCAAAAATCAGTAAAATCACAGACAAAGCTCTACGAGGGACAGAGTGAAAGGATGATCAAGTAAGGACACAGGAACATCCCTGCAGACCTTGAGGATGGCGAGGGTACAAGGGCCATAGGCAGTGACATTGGTTGTGTTCTCGGAGCCGGTCCCCAGGAGAACCCCCGAGCACTGAGCACATTGTGGGAATATCCCCATAGCTGGGAGGGAAACGAATTCACACTTGGAAGTCTCCCAAAAGGGAATCTCCGGTGCTACGTGGACGGTTTCCCTGGAGAATTTTACCAAATGTTTCAAGAATTCATACTGATTCTCCAGTGTGTTCCAGGAAATAGAAAGAGGAAGAAATGTTTTCCAGTCAATTTCAGGAAGCTTGTGATACCCTGATGACCAAAACCAGAGTCTGTGCAAAAAAACCCTGCAGGGCTGTGTCCCTCATGAATGTAGACAGAGACTGAACAAAACAACTGGCAGAGGGAACTGTCCTCACACAGTTGTGCACTGCAGCAAAGGAAGGTTTATTTCAGGAACATTCCGTGACCGGGGAACAGGGTCAGCCCCGTCATGGGCCTGGCAAGAGCACTTGGCGCCCCTGTCAACAGCGCAGGGAAGGCTGTTCACAGCAAGCAAGATGGGCTTGTGTGCTGGGGCTGCGGGTGCGGAGCTGATGCGGGCAGCCGAGGACGCAGACCAGCTCATAGGGACATTTACTTGGGATGTCAGGACCACGAGTGGCTAGAGTATTTCTGTAACGGAAAGGAGTATGGGAGTGTCACCCACCCCATGCCCAGCTTCAGGCTTACGCTGTAGCTGCTGAACCCAGCACCGCCTGGTATCAGAGCTGAATGGACCCGGGACCCATGAGTGGACCCACACATGCAAGGCCAGTGGATTTTTGACGGAGGGGAAAAGCCACTGCGACACCCAAGTGACATCACGCTAACCCTCACGCCTCACAGCAGGCGGCTCGGCATGAGTCCTGGATTGAAACGTGAACGGGAAACACCTCAGCTCCTGGAGGAGGAGAGCATGGAGGAGGTCGTCTCTGGAACCCAGGCATGGTTTGCTTGTCACCACAAACCACAGCGGAGGGAATGACGCGGGGCATGTCATTATCCTGGAGTGTGCTGACTAAGGGGTGGGGAGGACAAGCTGTGGATGCAGAAAACACATTTTTGAGCCAAGCGTCTGCTCTCTGACAGACGCCTCGGATACGTGAGCACCACAACAACCAGAGCCGTCAGCTTAGAATGTGGGAGGGGGTGCTGGGTGCCCACCACGGGGCCACCTGACTGGGGCCGCCCCAGATGTGGCCACAGTGGAAGCAGTGTGGCCCCAGGTGCTGGTGGGGGTCTGAGATGGCTCATTGGTTTCCCACAAAAGTGCAACGACCATTTATCCCAGAGACACAGCAAAATTTTGCACACCGTGTTGATAGTGGCTTCACAATGCCCAAAACGGGAGCAGCCATGAAGCCCTCCCGGGGGTCAGGGAGTGAACACACCATGTTGCATCTCTGCCCTAAAAAGCTGCTTACGGTGAGAAGGAGCAGGTCCTGTGTGAGAAGCACCAGCTGCAAAGCCTGTGTTCTGATCCCGACTCTGGAGCAGTCTCAGAATGATGGCCCCGGGGAGGGGCACAGAGGAGTGTCTGACCTCGCTTACACACGTCTCTGCATGTGGTCGCTGCGCACGCATGCATGCTGGTGTGGCTGTGTCTGCTGCCACAGGTCGGCCATGGAGCCAGGACCTGGGGGCCTGGTGCTGGTTGTGTAGCTTGCTGGGCGTCTGTTCCAAGAAGCAGCCGTGCCTTCTGAGGGCGAGTGGGGAGGCAGGCCCAGCGCTTGTCTCCGAGTGTCCCCGCTGTCCCCAGCCCCTGTGGACATGAAGTCCTGGAGATGGCAGTGCCCCTGTCCCTAGCAACTTCTCCAGGACGCGGCAGCCATCATGAGTTTGGACACTCACCCTGTTGTGACCTGTCTCCCCAGGTGCACCTGCTGGATTTGCCCCTGGGGGTTTCGGGCCCAAAACGGTCCCCCCTCCCACGGGCAGCAGCTCCTGGCAGCAGACAAGTCGGCCCCCAGCCCAGGGCACCCCACGGCCCCCCCAGGCCAAGCCACCCCTAAAAACTAGTGCACAGCCGAGGCCTAACTATGCCGCCAACCTGAGTGTGATCGGCAGCCGAGAGGAGAGGGGGGTCCGTGCCCCCAGCTTCGGTAAGTCCTCATATCCTGTGGGTGAATTCTTCATGGTTCCTAGGAAGTAGTTAGTGTTTTGCCCTGTTCTCCACCTCGTGGCCCAACCCAGGGGAGAGTGTTCATGGGGCCCAGGTCTGTTCCCTCGGCGGAGGCTCCTGTGGCCTGGAAGAAGGTGCTGGGGCCTGGCCATGGCCACCAGACCCACGGTCTCCAGGAGCCCGCAGCCCTGTCTGTCATGGGGACGGCACACCTGCGTTAACCCCAGGAGGTGACGGGCGTGGCTGTCCTTCAATCCCAAAGCATCATTGATCTCCAGTCTTGCAGGCTGTGGGCTGTGGTGTGTACCGCACAGAGATAGGCCGCCCGTTTCTGAACAGCCTTTCCTCTGAGGTGTCCCTACAGCACCCCATCCTCCGGGTGGGCCTCACCCAGCCTGTACCCATGGGTGGGACCCCTGGAGCGTTGTCTGCTGGCCAAGCCTCCATTCGCCCATAGGTCAGAAGCCAAGAGTGTCCGAGAGCGACTTTGAGGACCTGCTGTCCGACCAGGGTTTCTCCTCCAAGGCTGACAGGAAGGGGCCGAGGACCATGGCTGAGATGCGGAGGCAGGAGCAGGCGCGGGACACCGACCCGCTCAAGCTGAAGGTGACGGGGGCTGGCCACCCCAGGTCTGCAGGGATGGGGGTCTTGCGGGCAGGATTGGCCTGCACCCCGAGCCAGCCAGCAGCCACTGAGGGAGGCTCCTGACTCTCAGACATGAAAGGGTTGTGGTCAACATGCTTGCAGAGACAGCAGCAGCTTCCGTTGACATTTAACCTGCGTTTTTGGACATGTTTTGGGGTGATTAAGGGCCTCGCTGCTCTGAAGACCTGACCAGATGGAACCCCAGACGGTGCAGGGTTGATGAGAGCCATCTGCTGTCTGGGCTGGTCTGAGATATGGCACTGCCAAGGGGTCGGGGTGCCCCCTCCACAGGATGGCTTTGCCTTGCAGCTCTGCAGGGCCGTCTGGTCCTGTGTGGTGTGTGGCCGGGCCCAGGGAGTGGTGTGAACCATGCCGGGGGGGCAGTCAGGTCCATGTCCAGTCTGAGCTTCTCACAGTCGGAGCCTTGCTCTGTGCGGTGGCTGGTGTGTGGAGCAGCTTGGGGGGCAGAGGGGGTGGTTGCCCCGATCTCTCTGTAGCACCTGTGTGCCCTGCAGCTCCTGGAGTGGACGGAGGGTAAGGAGAGGAATATCCGTGCACTGCTGTCCACCCTGCACACCGTGCTGTGGGACGGTGAGAGCCGCTGGACACCTGTGGGCATGGCTGACCTGGTGAGCCCAGGGCAGGTGAAGAAACATTACCGCCGGGCCGTGCTGGTGGTCCATCCAGACAAGGTGAGCACTGGGCTGGGGTGTGGGGGCAGGATCGGGGGTGGGAGGATCGGGGTGCTGGCAGCAGGCCTAAGGCCTCCTCCTCACTGGTCTGGCCCCCAGGCGGCAGGGCAGCCCTACGAGCAGTACGCTAAGATGATCTTCATGGAGCTGAATGATGCGTGGGCCGAGTTCGAGAGCCAGGGCTCCCGGCCCCTCTTCTGAGGCCATTGTGGTCGAGGCTGTGCGTGTGGCTCACAGAGCCAGAAGCTGCTGAGCTCAACCTCCCAAGGTCCTGTCCGTGGCTGTCACGGCATGGGCTGGTGTGGCCACCCCAGCTTGCTGTGCCCACCGTCCTCAGTGGACTAGAACAGACGCCGCTCCCCGGCATGAGAAGAAAAAGCATTCCAAAGCCTCTGAATTTCCTTTTCTTTTTTGGTCCCAAAGGAAATGTTGATTATGCTACCCCCATAACTGTCACGGTTTGTGATTCATTTCGTTTTGTCCCGTGGCCATTGCCTCGAGGGCACCTCTGCTTGCGGTAGAGTGTGCCGCTCAGCTCTCCCCCCGCCCCCCACAAGCCCGTGCGTGACACCCGCTATGTGTGGTCAGCCTGGCCGCCACCTGTACAGAATTAAACTATTTTCTGATGACGTTTGTTTTGGTGCCGTGTGACCTTCTCTGGGGTGATCTTGGCCCCGACCACGGAGAGCACAGGAACCCCAGCCAGCGAGCAGTGGATTCAGGCCTCGGGGCTTCCGGGCAGCCTGGGTCTGGGGGTCCGGCCCTCACCGTGAGCTCTGGACAGGCCCCACGGTCACTGCACGTGGCCAGAGCAGAATGATGCTGGCCCATGTCCACGTTCCGCTGGGCCCCTCCTCCACAGAGTGGGGCAGACATGGGCCTTTCAGTTGCTGAAATTCAAAACAAGAGCTTTCCTTTATGAGAAGCCTGTTGAGGAAGCACCAGGTGTCTGGTTCCATGTGGTCGCTGCATGTGCGGGCCTAGGGGAGCATCTGTCAGCACAGAGCTTTCTTTGGTCAGAAGTGGCTTTATGAGCTCCTGGGGTCGTCCTGCTCCTGCCTTGGGCTGCCTGGGCCACAGCTGCCCCTCAGTCCATCTGGTGCTGCAGGCGTCCGGGAGCATGTGTCTGGTCCCTCTTTTCAGAGTCCGGTGTGATGCCAGAGAGAAGGAAGACTCCATGGACTGGAGAGGGGCAGCCTCCATCCCTCGGCCTGTTGCGTGGGTGGGATGCAGCCGTTGGTATGGACTTAAATGAGGGGTCAGTGAGGTCTGAGTGTCCACCTGTAAATAGTGGAGGGCTTGTGTCCAGCTGCTGTGAGCCCAGTACCGATGCCCCCACCCTATAGAAGCTGCACCTAGAGTTGGATGCTCTGACTGGACGCCCAGACCCCACCTTCCCCAGCAGGGACCACATTGGCTTGAGACTCACCAGACCTGTGGTTGTGCGGCGTGCGAGGCCCGGGGCTTAGAGGAGGGAGAGGCTCCGGCCTTTTGCCCTGCGGTCCCATGGTGGGTCTTGTGGCAGCAGGACCAGATGGGGGGCTGGGACCCTGCCTGCCTTCTGGCCCTTGGGCTTGGCCCCCTCTGCATCCCCTGGCACCCCCACAACTCTCAATCTGGACAGAGGGCCAGGGACAAGGTGCGTCTGGGCCTCGGCGCCGTTTGGGTGCAGAGGTGATGGGTTCCCAGGGTGTGCTGAGTGACTCAGGCTGATGCGGGCAGGCTCCCTGTGTGTGTAATGCACTCGAGGCTATTTTTAGTGTCTAGCTTTTTTAACAAATAACGAGCGGCCTAAATAGATGTAGAGATTTCACATCCAAGCCACTCTGGATCTAGTGCCGGGGCCAGGCCCTCCCGGAGCCCCTCCCCAGCCTATGCTGCCCTCTTGGGGGGCTGCAGCAGCCCCCACACCCCCTTAGGTTCTGCCCTTGGCAGCAGCCCTAACTTACTGTCTAAGAGTGATATTCAAGAGGTTTCCACCTGCCTGGTCCACAGAGCTCTTAGCCTACAGGCCACGGACCCAGTGTGGGGGCTGCTCCAGTGCCCAGGCCTGTCCCCTGACCGTGGGGCTGTAGTGATAAGGACAACTAGACCCTCATGGGCCCTGGGGTGGGGGTGGGGGACGAGTCTGACGGGGGCTACAGGGTTCCCGGTCTGGAAATAGACCCAGAGAAGGGGCCCAGCATAGGAGCTGCCTCCCCAGGCTACCCCTATCTATAAACCCAGGACGCCACACCCACCCCAGATCTGCAGAGGGTGTCCTTGGTGCCATGGAGGGACATCGCTCTGCTGGATGTGTAGCCCACACAGTACACCCCCACACCCCTCTCCCTGCCTCCTCCGAGACTGCAGGCGTCACCCTGCACCCAGCAGCCTTTTGGCCCCGTGTCTGGGGTCCTGGCCGCGGTGTTTGTGGATTTGTCTTCATGCCTAGTGACTCATCCTGTCCTCGTTCCTGCTAACTCCTACTGTGTGTTTCCTGGGGCTCCTTGGGCATGGTCTTTGGTTCCCCTATAGGGTGGGTCTGAGAAGTCTGTGTCTCCCTGCCAAAGGGGCCCCTTCCAAGGCTGGGTACACGCTTGGTCACTGTGGCCTGTGTTCTTGGCTCCAGTGCAGAAACAGCATTGAGGAGGGCCTGGTCGGCTCAGTTGGTGCAGCGTGTGACTTTTCATCTCAGGGTTGTGAGTTTGAATCCCACATTGGGGGTAGAGATGACTTTGAAAAAATAAAATGTTTAAAAAGGAAAAAGGATTTGGGATGCCTGGGTTAGGCCGCTGCCTTCAGCTCAGGTCATGATCCCGGGGTCCCAGGATCGAGTCCCACATCAGGCTCCTTGCTCGGCAGGGAGCCTGCTTCTCTCCGCCTCTGCCTGCCTCTCTGCCTGCTTGTGCGCTCTGTGTGTGTGTGTCTCTCTCTTTGACAAATAAATAAATAAAATCTTTAAAAAAAAAAAAAAAGGAAAAGGAAAAAGGGGCACCTGGGTGGCTCAGTGGGTTAAACCTCTGCCTTTGGCTCGGGTCATGATCTCAGGGTCCTGGGATTGAACCCCACGTTGGGCTCTCTGCTCAGTGGGGAGCTCGCTTCCCCCCACCCTCTCTGCCTGCCTCTCTGTCTACTTGTGGTCTCTCTTGTCAAATAAATAAAATATTTTTTAAAAATTAAAAAAGGAAAAGAAAACAGGCTTGAATTCTATTTCTGCCTCATTTCTGGCAGATGCCCATTTGTGGGAAATAAATAATCAGAAAATAATGACCGAATTCCCATTCCTGCCAGGGCCTATGGCCTGAGTCTGGGGCCTTTCACAGGGGCTCAGCTGCCCTGGCCTCCTGCCTGGTCATTCTGCATGGGGCCCCTGAAACCAAGGGCCTGGTCTGGGTCCCCCCAGGGCAGATCCATCAGGACATACAGGGCACTGGAGTGACGGGGGTGTCCCTGCTAAGCCTGCCCTTCCTGGCCCAGGTGCCATGAAGCCAAGTCTACTCTAGGGCCTCCCTCAGAGACTTCTGGGACTCCACTCCATTCCCTGCAGCCTGTAGGGTGACCACTGGGACCTCAGGCCTATGTCCCCAGATTTGCAGAGGGTCCTGGGAGATGCACCCCACCCCAGACTGTGGGACTGAGAATTCAGGGCCAAGAGGGACCCTCTGTTCCATCCCTAAAGCTAGCTCGGACCCCTAGCAGATGTGGGCAGACTCCAAAAGTGCCATGGGTCCTGCCAGGAACAACCTGGGCCGGGCCTCCTGGTCTTGGTGACGGTGGCTGGCTGAGCTGTGACAGGGCAGCTGGTGGGGCAGGCTGGCCGGAAGGGGTGTACCTTGGCCACCAGAAGGACAGAAAGAAGGCGTGCATACTCAGGTCTGGTGCTGGCATCCAACTGAGCCCTGTGGCCCTCTCACTCAGGCTGGGAGCCTATCCTGGGCAGTGAGGATGGCCTGGACAGGGTCTCGTCCCAAGCGAATCCTACTGCCTGGCACCTGCCCTGCCCACTCCTGCTGGGTGGGGTCCCTCCGGGAGGAAGACCCCTCCCCACAGCTGGAGCAGCGGGAGACTTCATTCTGTTTGGCTGAGACAGGGTGGGATGGAGGGGCTAACATGGGGACCCCCAGAGGTGGCCAGAGGTGTGGCCATAGCTCAGCTCAACCCAGCCGCACAGAAGCACTGAGAGCGTCCGCCGGCGCATAGCGGCCTCACCCAGTTGTTGATGGCAAACAGGGTGGAACAGGGGTGTCCCCAGGTCAGACCCAGTTTCCTTGGAGGTTGAGAGGCAGGGCTATCTCCGGGAGGAATCAAGCCCAGTTGTCCAGACCCAGCTCCCTGGTGGCGCCTGGGGCAGGGACCTCCATGCAGGGAGGGGACATTTGGGGGCAGATCCACGTCGTACACGTGTCATTAGGGCTGACGATATCCACTGTCTTGACACCTTTATCTGTCCTCTTAATTGGGGGAGTTGGGCCGTTCGGCTCTGCGTCTCATGGAATTCTGTGTCCCCACTGAGGAGCAGCCAGCCTCTCCACAGGCCTTCTTACCCTGCCAGTTTGGACAGGGGCTTCCTGTCGGGGCACACAATGGCTCATACCTGCGACCATGTGCCATCCGCTCGCTGGGCACTGGCATAAGGGCAGGGCAGAGGCCCTTCCTTGAGGCTTAAGACGTTGGGTCCTGGTCACGCCCTGCAGGGATGGGGTTGGCCTGGGTGATGTGAGCCCTCCCAGAGAAGCAGCTGGCCGGCAGAGCCAGGCTAGTGAGCATTCACTGCCAAAGAAGGCCTGGGAAGGATGGGAAGGCATGCGTCACACCGGTGCCAGTGACCCTTGGCCAGCAGGAGGGCCCGGGTGGCCAGCCCCCAGGCTCGGCTGCAGCCTTAGCACACGCAGGACCTTGGGGCACCATCAAAGCAGAGAGCATGGGCCACGCCCAGCTCTTCTCCAGCTCAGGTGCAGCCCACACACGGGTCTCAGAAGCAGAGGGACTGTCCATCCTTGCCCGCCATGGTCCCAAGGACTTTTACCAGGAAGCCCTCCACCCAGCTCTCAGCAAGCTGTGCCCTGGGGCTGAGGGCTGTCCTGAGCCCTGTCTGGTGGGGAGAGTAGTTTTGGGGATGGGCGCATCCAGCTGTGGCCAGCCCGCTGCTCCCACAGCCCCACCGCTCTTGGCCTCTTTTCCCCAGGGTGGCTGCTCCACACCTCTGGCCTCAACAGGCCTGCCTCCTGGGGCACCTGTGCCCTTGCCCATAGGGGGTTCTTCAAGCTTGGTCCCTTGGCTGGGTCTGCAGGCCCTGAGCTGTACCCTCAACCCTGGTTCTGCCTGATTCCAAAGCCAGCGCTCATACCCAGGCAGCATTCACACCCACGTCCAGGTGGGTCCACCCTAGTGGACAGTCCTCCAGCCACAGCCCCTGTGCTGTTTGCCCTGGGGAATCTGTGTGGGCTGGCAAGGGGCCTCTGGGATGTTGAGGCCACAGGGTGGAGGTGGGGACTGGCAGAGCAGATGACTGCCCCTCAGCTGCCCACAAGGGCTGAGGTCAGCGTGGGAGTCTGGCCTTCCAGTTCTCGTCCCCCACTTGAACCAAAGCTGCTGGGGGGCATGAGGCCAGTGCTGGCCAGGGGCTGATGGGTCCATGCAAAGGGGACACCTGTCCTATAGGACAGAGCTCTGCTGTGAGTTGTCCTGGCTGGAAGCTGAGCCAGGGGCTGTGTCCCCACCACACCCAGCTCCTGGCCAGCCCTGTCCAGGTGTCTTTGAGGACAGGCAGATGGTATGGCTGCCACCCAGCCTCTGACCTTTTGGGCACTGCTCACCCCTTCCCAGGAGCTGGAGAGAAGGGGTCAAAGATGTGTGGCAGGAGCTGTTTGGGGAGACTCTGGCTCGAGGGGGGAAGACTGTGATGTACCAGTGGCCATGTTACAAGTGGGTGAGGGTGGGGCGGGCTGGGGGCCTCTAGTCTCACCTTGGGGAGAGGCTATGAATTGGTGGTGTGCAGAGTTTAGAGAGGAAGCGGCAAAGCCAGGGCCACTAAGGGGCCACTGGAGGTCACCTTCTCTGGCCCCAGGCCCTGATTTAGGATTGCCTCCACTAGCCACCTGGGGCAGGGCCTGGATTGGATCTTCTTCCTGGCCTTCCAGGCCTCGGCAACAGGGAGGAGGTGGTTCCAGACACTCAGGCCCTGGGCAGACTGAGGCCAGGACTTCAAGTCCCGGGCGGTAGGTCTGAGTGCCCCCCCTTCCAGCAGCAGGGCTGGCTCCAAGGCTTCCCCGCGGCCTGTTGGCTAGGGCAAGGTACCGTCTGCAGTGTGACCTGGTTGCCTTTTTCCCGGGGTCCCAGCGATCCACCCCATGCCCTGTGCTGGCCTGGAGCACGTCCCCCGAGAGGGATGTTTCGTCTCTAGAGGAAGTTTCTGCCTGCTTCCTGTGGCTTGGGATGACTTCCGTGCTCATTGTCCTGTCTTCTTCTTCTTCTTCTTCTTTTTTAAAGGTTTTATTTATTTATTTGACAGGAATCACAAGTAGATGGAGAGGCAGGTAGAGAGAGAGAGAGAGGGAAGCAGGCTCCCTGCTGAGCAGAGAGCCCGATGCGGGACTCGATCCCAGGACCCTGAGATCATGACCTGAGCCGAAGGCAGCGGCTTAACCCACTGAGCCACCCAGGCGCCCCTGTCCTGTCTTCTTCTGAAGGCAGTCCTGCTAGTGCCTCCCTCCCCAGGGCTGAAGTCCTCCTCATTCTGGAGAGGGAGCACTGGGTCCTCTAGGATTCCCACAGAAGCCCTCGCTTTAGGGCCAGTGCGGTGAGGTTGGGTGGGGGGTCTCCCTCTCTAGAGCCCTGGGTGGGGTCACAGCTTCTACATCCATCCCTGGGGCTGGACAGGTGGTGTGTTGTCCCCACGGGCACGATGTAGACCCTCCTCCGTGGTGGTCTCGGGATTTGTTTTTGTTCTGCATGGAATGCAGTTCCTCCAGTTTGGGGGACACTGGGTCATTCTACTGGGTCATCCTACCTGAAGCCCAAATGTCCCCGAGAGGGGCTAATGAAGCCTCCTGTCTCCATCCCCGCAGGTCTCCGTTCCCCTCCAGTTCCCATCCCCCCAAGTCTCAAGACCCTGGTCTCCATCCCCCACCCCACTTTCCGATCCCACTTTCCCCCCCCCCCCGGTCCCTGGTTTATGTCCTCCCCCATCCCCATCCCCCGTCCCCTGTGCCCCCAGTCTCCTGTCTCCACCTCCCCGGTGTCCATTCCCCCCATTTCTGTATCCCCCCGTTCCCAACCCCCCCTGAGGCTCTGTCTCCCCCGTCCAGTCCAGTCTCTGGTCTCCATCCCCATGGTCTCTGTTACCCCCTCCCAGTCTCCATTCCTCCTACCTCCCCCGCCCCCGCCCCCTGCCAACAGTGTCTTTGGTCACTTGGCTGTGTGGTGAAACGTGCATGGTCCTTCTACCTGCGACTGCTGTGTCTCGGGCATCTGCTCTTCCTGGAGAAGCTGGGCCAGCAGCAGCCTCTGCCTGCCTAACTCACAGCAAGTGCCCCAGAACAGTGCCGGGAAAGAAAAGCAGTTAGCGCAAAGGGGGTGAAGGTGGGCAGAGCAGGAGGGAACCCCTGTCTCAGGCTGGCCCTAGGGGTGGACAGAGGAACCATAGGGTGTCTTGAACCCTGCCACTGGGGGGCAGTCCTGGTCCATTGCCCCCTTGGGGGTGAATCCGAGGGTCCTGCAGGCCTGGGACCCTGAGAGGGCCCCACTTTCCTGGGTGGGTGCAGGCCTGACTGTCCACTGCAAGGGGCTCCCCATCCAACCCCAGATCACGCAGGAGCCTTTGAAGCAGGGGTGTGTCGGCAGGGTAGAGACACAGGGAGGAAAGACTGGCTGTGATGTGAGTGTTCCCACAGAGGTGGACTGCAGGCTGCAGACCCCTCTCTCCAGCTCGGCGCCCTTGCTGGGCACAGGAAAGGCCACAGAGACCTCAGACTCCTGCTGAGAAAGAGCCGCCCCACAGGCTGAAGGGCAGTCACGCAGGCACAGAGCAACCCACCCAACCTTCCCAGCCAGAAGGTTGAGGCCCAGGAGGCAGGAAGGTCCAGCTAAGCCCTGCACCTTCTTCCCTGAGTGAGCCAGTGGGTGTCCCCTGCCCCCCAGCTGCCAGTGAGAGGCTACATTCTGTCTCCAAGCCCACATTAGGGGTTTTGTGTCGGAGCTCAGGGGGGCTGCTACAGCCAAGCAGCCCGTGGCCCCTTACCACCCCTGCTGACTTTCCCTCGGGCCCCACACTGCCCTCTTCTCCGAGCCCCTTGGAAAGGCCTGTCTCCCCGTTCTGATAGGATATCCTGCGGATGAATCAGGGACTCCACCATTTCTGCCTCCTCCCGGAGCTGTGTGCAAGGTGGCTGTGATGGCTGTGACTGGAGCCTGGGGAGACGAAGGCGCTGGCTGATGGCGAGATGGGCATGGAGCTGGGGAGGGGACCCTGCGAGGGAAGGTGGACTGCGCCCGGTGGTCTGGAATCTGAGGCAGATGATGCTGGAGTCATCACTATGCTCCGAGCCCAGATCCTGAACCAGCTCCTCAGGAAAGCGGGTCCACGGGGGTCCTGGTGGGACCTAGGGGCCTCCTTTTCTGTTGAGGATGGGGGCAGGGCCTCTGCAGAACCAGGTGGTTGGGAAGAGAGTGCATTTCATCCCAAGACCCTGACCAGGCACATGTGCCCCAGCACAGGAGGGGACAGGGATCTGAGGAATGAGCTGGTGCCCCAGGCTGGTCAGCACCTCCAACTTCATTCCCAGGAGCCCAAAGGGACGAGCTCCAGGTGCTGACCCCATGGCCAGCTACCTGGTCCTAGAGGCTAGGTGCCTCTTGCCTATGGTGGCAAGCGAAGGGTCAAGGGACTAGGCAGGGACACAGGGTCCCTGCTCTCAGAGCCATGGTTCTAACCTAGCTCTGATGAAAGACAACCATGGTCTCACTTTGCTTCTGCATTTCCTGTGTCATTACCTTTTAAGTAGTAATGAAATCCGGCAGGAAGACAGCAGCATGGGGACTGAAGGGTTCAGTGGGTTACATCATTAAGCTTGCATATGAGGTTTCTGGGCACCCATGTGTGCCAAAATCCCTTCCAGCCGTTCCTGAGGGCCCGAACCCCCTGCCAGACGCCAACCCCAAATGGAACAACGCCAGCAATTCCTGAAGGCGCTTCCAGGGCCCTCTCTGAGCCTGAGCAGGCTGGTGCCCTGGGGTGCAGGAGCCATGGCCGGCCCTCCATGGGACAGATGGGCCTGGCAGGTGCAGGCCTCCCTGGAGGGAGCAGAGGGGCTCCTGGGGAGGGCTAGGGGCAGGGTGCCTGGCTCCTCTCTTCTGCCATCTGGAGTGACTCAGTGGGGGCTACAAAGGGGACTCTGAATGGCAGGGGGTTCAAACCCAGCATCCTGTGGCCTTTGGCACAACCTTGCTTTGGATCAGGCGTTCTGGCCTTGAAGGGCCCATCTGGAGGGCAATGCATTTCCTGAGCTTGCAGAGGGCTGGCCTCAGGGCTGTTTACCTGGGGGGCCAGCTGGCCAGGGTCCCACTGCCAGGTATTGGCTGTGGCCAAAAACACATGTCCCAAATGCTCACCTTGTAGTGGGATACCCTTCCCCTCCTGCTGGTTCCTCAAAATCCACCCTGCCCCCAGTGGCACCACTATTCACCTCCTCTGTGCCCTGAGCCCATCATGGATGGCACCCACATCCAGGTGCCTTCTGAACTCACTCTGGGTCTTCCTTGGCTATCTGGAAGTTTCCTGCTAAGCTCCTGCCTCGAGGCAAGGCCTCTTCTGGGCCCTCACAGGGCCACAAATCCTACCACAGGACCAGACCAGGCAAGAGGCGGCATTTGCAGCCGGTTCGCCTCATGTCCTCACCACCTGCCCAGAGATGGCCCTTCTTGGGCCTCGAAGCTGCCCAGCCTCCCTCTCCTGGAGTGGGGCACCAGTCCCTCTGATCCCGGACTATTTCCTCCAGGGGGGCCTGAGTCCTAATTGGGCCATGCATCCCCAGGTCAGGGCCTGGGCACCTGTGAGACATGAGGAGGATCACCGTGTGATGGGAGGTGTAGGAGGGGGAACGACAGACAGGTGGTGACCCCACAGGGAGGACGGGGACAGGGCCAGACAGCATCTGTGGGACCCTGGCTCAGGGCTGTGTGTGGAGCTCAGCTAGGCCCCGATCATGGAGTCAGTGGGGCTGTGGAGCGCCCACTGAGATGAAGACCTCTGTGCTCCTCTGTCCTATGAGCCTCACTGCCCTGTCACGGCACACGAAGGACCCTGCTCAACCTGGCTGTACTGAGGTCAACGGGAGTCTCCTGCAGGTGGCTCATGAGGGTACCAGGGGCCACTGGTTGTGGGGCCTGCTATGGATTCCACGGAGGTCACCTCTGGGGTCACAGGAGGTCGGCTGTGGTTCACCCTCCAGGTTCATCTGGTGGCAGGGGTGGAGGGAAGACGCTCCAGAGGGCAGAAGGGACTTCTCTCCCTCTAGCATCCATATTCAGGTTCTGAGGACACTGGAAAGGCCAGGCTGGGCAGATCCTGAGCGGGGGCTCAAGGCACATCCTTGAGACTCTCATGCACCTGGGGACAGCAGATCCCAGAATGCCTGTCCCCAGACCTGCTTAAGGCCTGGAGCTATAAGCCACCTCTCAAGAAGGGTCAGGGGAGAGATGAGATGTAACGGGAACTCACATTCTGGACGGGCAGCCAGGGCAGTTAGTCCTGCAGCCCTGGCTTGAGTCTTATGTCCTCTCCCCAGTCTCCCCCTTTGGGCAGCAACCCCCACCCTCCCTTACCTCCTGGCCCAGATCTGAGTGACAGGACCTGTAGGCAGGAGAAGGTGAGAATGTACCCAGGGCCTCGGGATCCGGAGAGGCTGTGCATGTCCTGAGGGCTATGTTTTGGGACGTGGGCCTCCTCCAGGGTCACTAACCAAAGCAGCCGCTGAGTGGAGTCTGACCCTTCATTCCCAGGGTCATGTGAGGAAGGGCTGACTTCCACCATACCCTCTCCTTGGGCCCCTACCAGGTCACTGCCAGGCACAGTAGGGCCTGGAGATGGTTAGCGAGGGGTGGGAACTGGTAGCAGGGTGCCCAACAGGCTAGGCCTGAAACTCTTCCAGAGTTGAGTCTGAGCTTCCCGGGGTGCTGAGGGGAGGGGCAGAGAGGACCAGGGGGTGTGGTCTCCCTGGGGTTAGGGCCAGAAGCAGCTCCAGGGGCCGCCCCTTCCACCCCAGGTCCAGCAAGTCCTCGAGACTCAGTCGGGGGTGGGGGGGGGGGGTCGGTGGCAAGTTAATGCAGTGGCCACCAGCGTTATCTGCCCACCAACCCGGAGGTCAGCCCTGGGCCAGCAGCCAGAGCAACATTTCAGCCCCGCTGCTTTTTGAGACCCGGCACGCGGCGGAGCCGCACCCCTCTCCACAGCACCCGCCGCAATTCTCGCCTGCCCTGGCTGCGAGCAGGGGGTCTCCCAACTCCCGGGAGGGGCGGCGGGACTGGAGGCTTAACGTCCGACCTTGCGGCGACCCGGCTGTCCCCGCAGTGCGGCTTCTACCGCCGGGAAATCCCGGAGGCCCGGGGGAGGGGGCGGCCGCGGCGGGGGCGGGGCTGCGGGGATAGCCGGGGCGGAGCGGCCCTGTCTGCAGTGACCTTCACGCGTCCCTGCCCTGCGAGGGGCCGCCGGTTCTGCGCTGCCGGCGCCAGCCGCGCTCTGCGCGGGTCTCCTCCCCCACCGCAGCCGCGCTGGCAGCCCGAGGGGGCGGGGGTCTCCCGCCTGCGTCCCGCTGAGATGAAACTCAGGGTGGCGTCCTCCCTTTCTCAGACGCTATTACACTGAAAAATAGGTCCGGGCAGGTCTGCCGTTCTCTCTCGGCCAGGGGTGGTGGGTTTTCAGAGTCTGGGGGCTCCCTTCTCCCGCCCTGGGATTCGGAGGGGCCGGAAAGCGGCGGGGTCGGGGTCAGGGTCGGGGTCGCGGGTAGCTCTCAAGGGCACTCGTCCGGGTCCGGTTCACTGCTGCTGACGCGGCGGGAGCCCCTTCCTCCGCGCGCCCCGGCGGAGTGGAGTGGGGAGGGGAGCCGCGACCCCCAACCGCCAGGCCTCTCCGGAAGAGAAGGAGCTTTTGAGGGTTGCGCACGTATGGGTCCCACCTGCGCTCGCGAGATGCCCCGCACGGGCGGGGACGTGAGGGTGCGGGACCCTGTCTGCAGGAGGGCGACCTCCGGCCGGGTCCACACCGAGGAGGTCGGATGGTGGGGGGGGGCCGTATCGGGGATTCTAAGCCGCTGGGCGGGCGGGGGTCGCAGGCTAGGCTCTGAGACCCCACCGCATCTGGCGAGGGGGCAGCGCTTGGGAGAGGAGAGGGGGGCGCGGCTCCGTCGCCCCCGCCCCCGGCCCCCGCGGGCGCCCGCCTCGCCGCTGCGGCCCCGCCCTCGTCGTCACGCTCGGACGCGGGCGGGGGGCGGGGTGCGCCTCCATGTGACGCGCCCTCCTCGCGGTGCCCTTCAGCCGCCGCCGCAGTTCCCGGGGCGCCACATGGACCGGGCCAGCCCGAGCGCGCTCCGCCACTGACTGCCCGCCGCCCGCCAGCACCCCGGCCCGGGGAAGGTAACCCACGCTCCCGCGCGCACCCCACTCCAGGCCGCCCCCTGCCCAGCCCGCCCCTCCCCGGCCCCCGCGGGGCGCGCGCCCGGCCCGGGCGGGCGCTGTCCTCTGGTGCGGTGCTGAAACGGGCCCCACTGTCCCGGCCCGCGCCCTCCCGCCTTGTCGCTTCTGCCTTGCGCGTTTCCCCTTCCCCTCCCCGGTCCTCTGTCTCTCTCTTCTGGCGCCCTCCCGCCTGAGGGCCGCTCAGCAGAGCCGGGGCACTCGCCCGCCCGCTAAGCCGAGGGGTGCGGCGGCAGTGGGAGCCCCAGCCCGCACGGAGAGGCAGTGGGAAGCCTGGGGGGAGTTCCAGGAGCACCCTGAGCTTCCCTGTGTCTGGCCCTGAGTTCCCCACGCCCTCAGGAGCCAGGGGAGAAGTTTGGAAGAGAATCTGCTTTGCGGCAAGGGCGCCCCTGCGCGCCAGCGCTTTGCGGTGAGGCGGGGGCACTCCCACCCTGCCGGCCTTCCCCAGGCCCCGCAAACGCTGGTCTCCTTCGTCTGCAGAGGAAAACATCGTAAAACACTGGGTCCCAGAGCCCTGGGCTTCCCTGCCTGGAGAGACCCCACAAGTGGGGAGGGAGGAACCTTGCAGCCGCTGAACCTACAGGCCGCGCTGCCCTACCAGAGTTCAGCTGACCTGGACCCTGTAATGCCCCACCCATGCAGATGCAGGTGGGAGGGGTCTGACCTCCCATTTTCATTTGTTCCCTGAAGGCTGGGTTCCCTGCAGTCTCTACCTTGCACCCCAGTCTCTGCGCAGGGCAGCAGCAGTGGGCCCTGGAATTTCCCCTGGGTAGAGCCTGGTTTGCCGGCCCCTGAGACTCTGTCAGAAGCCAAGGAGGCCTCTCCCAAGTTGCATCCACTCAGTCCTCAGCCCACCACACCCTTCCTGTCCCTTAGACGGATCCCCCACGCCCCTGTGGCCCAGGGCCCACAAGGCGGCAGAAGAGCTGGTCACCTTCAAACATCCTATGGCTCTGCCCCAGCCCTGCACAGCCTGGCTCCTTCTGAGCCGCACTCTCCAGCCCCCATCCCTGCAGTAGCCACCATAAGCTGTTTTCAGAAAACCATGGGCCAGGGGAGACCACTTTTCAAGTCCAGCTGGGGTCTCAGGACCAACCTGCCATGGTCAGCATGTAGGGTGGAAACCCTTCTCCACAGAGACCCTCCCAGACCCTCTCAGGTGTCCCTGTCAGTGTCGGGTTCTAGCCTTGGGAGTGGGGAATGGACAAAGGATGCTCTCTTCAGACCACAGACCCATGCTCAGGGACATCAGTCCGGATGAGGAAAAAGACCACCCCCAGGCCTGGTCAGGGTGACCTGTGACCACTTCCTTTCCCCCAGGCAGAGAACTCCTGGCCACACTTGCATGTGAGTTCCGACCCTTGGAGGAGCCACTGAGGAATCAAAGCCATCGTCATGGAGTTCGTGATGAAACAGGCCCTGGGAGGTAGGAAGTTGAGGGCGTGGGGGCCCAAGGCACGGGGCTGGGGCTGGACCCTACATCGGAGCTCCAGTTGCGCAGGGGCATGTTCAGCACATGGTCACCTTCAGACTTCACACATGTCTTCACCACACATCCCCGGAAACACACCTGCCCACTCCCCCATCAGGACAGAGCCGGAGGGCAAGAAAGGGACCAAAGCCAGTGCCTCCCAAATTGCTTTGGCCATCACAGGGGTGGGGGAGGGCACACACTGGCATGCTGTGGTCAGGGCAGAGCCCACCAGACGGTGCTGAGGCTGGGGTCAAGGATTAGGGAGCAGCATCATCGCTTTTGGGAGAATAGGCCAGGGTGGGTTTCATGGGCACCAAGGGCCAACCTGATGGGCATGGTGTGGCAAGCAGCTGTGGGGAGGTTGCAGAGGGGGGTGGAGGCCAGACCTGGACCTATGGTGTCCAGCAAGGACCCCATGGGTTTCACCTATGCATAGGGAATCGGGGTTGGCTGAGCAGGGGGACAAGAGCAGAGGCTAAGATAGCTGGTGTGTCCCTGGCCCACTTCCGCAGAGACCGTGCTAGGGGTGTATGTGTGTGTGTGTGTATAGGGGACCGCCCTTCTGACCCTGCTGACTCCTACCTGAAGAGAATCCTGTGCCTCTTTGGTGCAAGTGCCATACTGAGGCCAAACACACTGGCCTAGGAGGTGGGCAGGCACTGGGCTGAAGTCCACACTCGGATAGGTGCGTCCTGGGAGAGCAGTTTGGCCAGCTGGGGCCCGGGGGACCCATCCTGTGTGCTCCAGCCCCCCTGCTTGCAACACCAGCTCCCCAGAACTCCCTGGGAGGGGAACCTGTGGCCACCCCTGACTCTGCCATTCAGGATGTTTTCCTTTGGTGGCCTCCATGGGCCACACCCTGACCTGGTGCTGGGTACAGCATAGCGTGAGTCAGGTGCTGTGTGACAAGGCCATCCTCATGGGGCTGCTGCAGGGCAGGAGGAATCGGGACCTGGCTGCCAGAGGTGGGGAGCAGATGGGACTGCTGCGCCGTGATGGAGGGCGGGCTGGAGGGCACGATGGTGGGGCCGGGGCCACCAAACCCAGGACAGGGGCCCTGTGGGTGGGCTTGTCTCTTGCAGAATGGCTGCATTTCTGCTGCCACAAATTAAATGGAAAGACATTTGGGCCTGGCCCGGGGCCACATATCCTGAGATGCTGTGGTCAAGGATAGGCTGCAGGTTGGGTCTAATTATAATGATTACGTCACCAGGACGTGATTCAGGGACAAGCATCCTGGCACCAGGAGCAATTCATGTTCCCACCCAGCCAGTCCCCGGCTGTTACAGATAATTAATTAGGTGGCTAATTCAGGCCCTGAGGTGGGTTTGTAAGAAACCTGAAATATCTGATTTGGCTGTCTACATGGCTGAAATTAGCTGGGTAATTGCCAGCCTGGATTCCCTTTGTTCCATGTCAGCCCAAAGTTTCTCCTGTGGCGGCGACAGGGCGGGCTTCTTGGGGCAACGGGGGAGCTGCTGGGGGGCAGCCGGCCAAGGCACCTCGGAACAGCCCCCCACAGCAGGTGCCCGCAGGGCCTTTGCCAGGGGCTGCCCCCCAGGATTTGTCATCCCCCTGAGGTGGGGGCTGGGCCCTCCATCGGAGCTCCAGGGCGAGCCCTTGTGTTTTTCTCCTGTGTTTTCTTTCCCACCAGACAGGCGTCATATTGGCCTCTTAGGATGAGTGGGTACAGACAGAGGAACTGGGACAGACCCGGACCCAGACCCAGAGAGATAGACCCGAGAAATAGAGAGCAGGTGTGGGGTTGGAGAGAAGGAGAGAAGGTGCCCCGAACACATAAGACAGATGTGGGGAGGGACAGGCCTGAGGGAGAGGGACAGTGGGGCACAGGCTGTTTGAAAATCTGTGGAGGATGGAGGATTGGAACAGAGCAGCCGGGAGAAGAAGACGGGGTCCTGAGACCAAGACTGAGGAACACAAGGAAACAGGACAGGAGACTGAAGTGTAGGGTGCATGGCAGAGAAAGACACTGAGACAGAGAGACACAGAGACAGAGACAGATGTATGAGAAATAGACTGAGAAATAGAGTCCCGACTGGAAACACAGAGCTCTCCTGTGCAGCAGGAGGGAGGAAAGAGGTGAGGGCCTGGAGGGAGCCCCGTGGGTGCAGGCTTCACTCAGCCCTACTGGGGACAGGACTCGTTGGAGCCTAGATGAGTCATGGCCATTAGAGACTGTCCCTAGCTCACTGGGCTGCTGTGTTGTCCTGAGCATATGTCTTATGGTCCACCTCCCAGCCCCCAGTCCTTGCCACAAGCCCATGGCTGTTTACATAGGGCCTGCCTGGTCCACTCTGGGGTTCAGGGTATGATGGACTGAGTGAGATCCTGAAATTCAGGGGATGCCAGTCCTGAAGGAGTTCAGATGCTGTTTGGACAGCGGTGAAATCCCAGGTGAGCCCAGGCCTTTCCTATAAGCCTCTGGCAATGGCTAGTGCTGCCCAGTCCCGGTAGCCCAACCCCTCTTGAACCTACGCCTGGTCAGCAGGCTTCTCGCTGTCTGCCACTGTGGCTGCCGTGTGACCTGGGCTGAGGGCTGTCTCCTCCATGGGGTCTGGGGACCATGAGGCCACCTGGGAGCAGGGCACAGACCTCTGAGTACCTGCTACTTGAAGAAAGGGAAGGAGGAGGGAGGGAGGTGGCTAGCAGTTGCTTTGGTGACAAGGGGCTGCCCTAGGGAGCACAGGACCCAGCAGGCCAGGAGGGGGCCTGACAGGTGGGAGTGGGACTCAATGCCCCAGCAAGGCTGCCAGCACTAACTGGTGGCCTCACAGAGCAGGTAGGCAGCCATGGGCCACAAAGGAAGGGACAGATGGCTCCCAGGTCTCCTCTTCCTGCGATGGCAGGATCTGCCCAGACACTCCAGTCCCTGGGCCCCTGGCGTGGACATGGGAGGGCTTTGCACATTTGCCATCTCTCTCTCAAGATGCAGCCTGGGAGGGACTATGTGGGGCCACAGATGCGTCTGCTCTTAGGGCCCAAGTTCTCTGTGGGGTGACTAGGGGGTATCTTTGGTTCCTTCACAGTCAGCCTTGATTCCTTTGGACACTGTTCTGCACCAGGGAGCGGTGGGGGCCGTGGGCACACAGGGCTGGCTGACAACAATTCTCCTGGGGCCAAATTATTGAAGAAAGTGTCCCATTGTTGACAAGTTTGTTCTCACTGAGGGAATATCCTGGAGGCCTTTACATCCTTGGGCCACCCCAAGATCCACCCCAGACGTAATGCTCAGTCCTTCAAAGAAGAGAACACTTGCACAGTCTGTGGAAGTAGCTCGAGTGGGGGCCTGGGGATGACAGCAAGGGGGCCTTGAACGGGGGCCATGTGCGCAGATCTGGGGTTCAGGGTCCTCAGGGGCGCAATTTGAAAAAACGGTTTGCCCCCAAGGCCGGGAAGTGGCAAGCAGCCCTGGAGCCAATGGACAAGGGCGTGGGCAGCTGTCAGGACCAGCGACTGGGTGGCTGGTGTAGACTCTTGTCAGGCCAAAGCAGGGGGAGTGTGGCTCTTTTGACCCTAACAACTGGTTCATGGCCGGTTATCCTGTCAGTCTGCCTTGGTGTGACATGTGCCTTGTCTAAAGCATGCTTGGGGCCTCGGGGTGGTGTGGGGGCAGGGGAGGGCTTCCCAGAGGAGGGGGCATCTGAGGTGGGATTCAAGGGCAGGCAGATGACCCTGGGACCCAGCATGTGAAAAGGCCCCAGGGCTGCAGTGCTGGGCCAGGTGTGGAAGGCAGCAGATGGGAAGGAGGACAAACACAGGCCAGCAGCTCCTTGACACCTTGTCATTGTGTCATGCGTCTTGTGGTGAGTTCGCCTGGGGCATCCTGGGAGTGGGAAGGCTATCCTCTCTTGGGGGGGAGGGGGCCAGTGAGGCTTGTGCCTGGTATCTCGGGAGGATGGAGGCGGGTCAACAGCCACCATCCCAAGGCGGGCGTGTCTGAGCAGGGACAGCAGCTGCGCTGAGCCAGACTATGGGCTTAGGGGAGGGAGATGGATCATTGTCTCCCAGACCTACACGGATGGACGAAGACCATTTCATGGACACATGGCCCAGGGAGAGTGTCCGGGGCTGCTGTGGTTGGGGACCCCCTACACCCCGGGGGTGGTAGAGGATGTGCTCTCTGCTGGGCACTTCTCGGGATCAGTCCCCAGAGGTGTCAAGGTTGCCAGGGTCAGATACTAGGAGAGAAGGCAGTATCCACCTCGTCGTTCACACAAGATGGGGTGGGCTGGGGTTGCAGCTGGAAGCCCTGGGCAGAGAAGCATCTCCCTCAGCGCTGATGCCCTCCCACAACAATGGGCATTTTGCGGGGGGAGGGAAGCTCCTTCCTCTTCTGGCACCTGCTTCTTCTTTTTTTTTTTTTTTAAAGATTTTATTTATTTATTTATTTGACAGACAGAGATCACAAGTAGGCAGAGGGGCAGGCAGAAAGAGAGGAGGAAGCTGGCTTCCTGCTGAGCTGAGAGCCCGATGCGGGGCTTGATCCCAGGACCCTGGGATCATGACCTGAGCCGAAGGCAGAGGCTTTAACCCACTGAGCCACCCAGGTGCCCCATGGCACCTGCTTCTGTTGAGCATCCTAAGCCCCTTCTCCCACGACTGGGTCTCTGACTCCCAGCTGAGTTCTGTGTTGCAGCTGCTCTGGGGACGTAGCGTCAGGGATCCTGAGGTCTTTGTAGATCAGAGGGTCTTTCCAGACCCTCCGTACCTTGCCCTCGAGACCCTCTGATCAGAACTGCAGAGAAGCCTGAGATCCCAGGTGGTCCTGTCTGGACCCCCCAGTGTCCTTCATGGGCCTCTACACTGATGATGAGGCCAGGCAACCCCATCCTGTCCCAAACCCACGTCTCACTGGCTCCCCACCCTATCTGTCTGTTTTGGAGTTAGCTCTGCTTGTCTGGAGCCTCCTGTGGACCTGAGGCTGTCCAGCTGGGACACTCCCAGGTGCAGCCAGGTTCTCTGGGGGTTTGGTGGGCCCACGGGCTGGGCTGGGTTGCAGAAGGAGCAGACTGGGAGGGGAAGCACCAGAATTCTGCACTAGAGAAGATGCTTTTGGCTCAAATTAGAGAAACAGAGAGGGGCTTGACTTGGAGGTGGCTCAACTGTCCCGTGGTGCTACCCAGGACATGGCTTTAGCTCTTGCTGTGCCCCTGTTGCCCCACGAGCTTCCCTGGGCTTTCATGCTCAGGCTGCTTCTCACGGCAGCAAAGTGGCTGCCACTGTTCCGGCGTCACAGGCACAGGCACAGAGCAGGAGGAAGGTGAGGGCCCAAGGGACAACCCCTCCTTCAGTTTAGCAAATGTGTTTATGGGATGGCACTGAGGATTTCCACTTGTGTGTCATGGAAGTTCAGGCCGAGGCGGTCACATCGCCCTCCAAACAAAGTGGGCACTGTTGGGCAGCTCACAGTACAGGACTCACGTCAACGTGGGAAGTCTTGGTTTTCAGATGCAAGACCCCCAGACCAGGAACCCTCCGAGGGCAGGGGTGCCTCCTCCTTCCCCTGTTCACCCTTGAGAGCCGGGCTTCTCCACAGGCGCAAAGAGTCAGTGAGAAAACACCAACATGTGCTCAGAATGGGCACCAGCTCACTTCCCTGGGCTCAGGAGAGACAGCACATATCTCATGGCTCTCGGAGGTTGGAAAGACGCATCATAGAAACTGCCTTTTCTCCCTAGGAAGGACAGGCCTTCCCTCAGGAGACCGGACTCCTAGTTGATTGAGCCACAGTTCAGTTACAAAGCTTTAGCCCCAGTGTGGAAATAGAACAGATATATCGCACTTTGGCCAATAAAGTCGTTTGTTTTCTGCCTTGTTGGTTGGCAAGAGATTCTGGTTGGGATTAAAGCATTTGTGTTAAGGGCTCCTGTGTGACGGGGCTCACAGTGACCTTCACTAACCCCAGGGACTACTTGGTTGGGTTGGGAACATTGCATACTTAATACTGGGGCATTAAACTGGCAGAACGAGCGTCAAGTCATGGTGGACCATCACGCCAACAAGCTTCAGAGATCTGCAGGGTAAACCCAAGCCCAGGTCATAGCAGATTAGGCATAGGGTCGTTCTGAGACTCCTGCTGTTGGTGGGGACTGCCCAGAGCCTTGGTTCTGTCTGCAGGAGGGGGAGGGGAAGGCTTCGGAGGGGCACGGCTCAGTCCTTCCTCCTGGCCTGCCTGGTCTTGGGCTTCATGTGAATCTTTTTTATAAAATTTCTTCTCATTTTTTGAAAAAAAGATTTTATTTATGTATTTGAGAGAAAGAACACAAGAGTGGGGAGGGTCAGAGGCAGAAGCAGACTCCATGTTGAGGAAGGAGCTCAATGTGGGGCCCGATCCTGGGACCCTGGTATCATGACCTGAGCCGAAGGCAGATGCTTAACCAGCTGAGCCACCCAGGCACCCTTTCTTTCTTTCTCTTTTTCTTTCTTTCTTTATTTTTTTTTTAAAGATTTTATTTATTTATTTGACAGAGAGATCACAAGTAGGTAGAGAGGCAGACAGAGAGAGAGAGGGAAGCCTACTCCCTGCTGAGCAGAGAACCCAATGCGGGGCTCGATCCGAGGACCCTGAGATCATGACCTGAGCTGAAGGCAGAGGCTTAACCCACTGAGCCACCCAGGTGCCCTTCTTTTTTTTTTTTTTAAGAAGATTTTCTTCTTCTTTTTTAAGATTTTATTTATTTGAGAGAGAGAGAGAGAGAGAGAGCATGAGCTGGGGGATGAACAGAGAGAGAGGGAGAAGCAGATGCCTGCTGAGTGCAGAGCCCACAACCCATGAGATCATGACCTGAGCTGAAATCAAGAGTTAGATCCTTAACCAACTGAGCCACCCAGGTGCCCCCAAATCTCTCTTTTCTAGGATTGCTCTCATTTTTCTCATCTCCCAAACAAAGGAGAACATGGTTTCTCTGCCTTTGCAGGGATCAGTCAGGAGCTCTGGCTTCCTTTTCTTAGGGGCAGCCTGGCAGGGTTGGGGGAGAGTCCCTGTTCGACCAGTAGGTTCCTTTTGGTCCCATGGACCTGACTGTGAACTCTGGCATCCAAGCTGCTCAGGCTCCAGCAGAGGGCCTAGGGTTCTGAGTGCTGGGTGCTGGGTGCTAGGTACTGGGTAATGTGTGTTGAGTGCTAGATGCTAAGTGCTATGTACTGAGTTCTGATGGTGTGTATGCTAGGTGCTGAGGATACTGAGATCTGGATTCTGGGTGTTGAGTGTTGGTTCTGAGTGCTGGGTGCTGAGGGTGTTGGTTCTGGGTGCTGACGATGCTACATGCTCAGTGTTGGGGGTGCTATGTACAAGATGCTGCGTGCTGGGTGCCAGTGCTCAGTGCTGTGTGTCAAGTGCTGGGTCTGGGTGTTGAGTGAGCTTCATGCTGGGTGCTGGGTGCCAGTGCTCAGTGCTGGGTATCGAGTGCTGAGTCTGGGTGTTGAATGAGCTGCATGCTAGGTGCTGGGTGCCAGTGCTCAGTGCTGGGTATCAAGTGCTGAGTCTTGGTGTTGAGCAAGCTGCATGCTGGATGCTGGGTGCCAGTGCTCAGTGCTGTGTGTCGAGTGCTGTGTCTGGGTGTTGACGAGTTGCATGCTGGGTGCTGGGTGCTGGGTGCTAGCGAAGACTGGGACTCAGGAGGTTGGGGCCCAGGCCAGGCAGCTGGCTAAGAGCAGCTCTGACAGAACCTATAGGCGGGCTGGTGTCCACATCTGTGACTTCTGGCGCCATTGGCTCTCCCTGACCCCACCGCAGGATGTGGCAGTGGGTCCTGGCAGAAAGGACCAAGCCCGTTCAGAGCTTTGTTTCCTACGCGGGGAGGGGAGCTTCATCAGGACAAGGTGCTGTCCAATGTATGCCCCCCAGGCTGTCTTGGCCCCAGGCCTCTGCCTTCACTCTGGCCCCCCCGTGGTCTGAGAGTCGCCCAGCAAGGCCCACGGACCTGGGGGCTCCTGGGAGAGGCCGGAAGAGCAGTGCTGTGTGCTTGTGGTGGGAGCAGGCATAAGGGACAAGCAGAAGCTCCTTTATCAGAAGATGCGGGGTGGTCTTGGGGTACCTTCAGCACACAGCTGTCCTGGGGCCCTCAAGGCTCCTCAAGGCTGCTGGGACCGTCCTGCACTTAGCTTTCCTTCAGAAGGAGGGTTCTGGAAATGTAGATGACCACCCCAGGCACAAGCCTGGCCCACGGGGGTGAGAGAGAGCAGCCCTCTTTGCCCAAGACCTGTGTTGGTGTCAGTTCCCCTGTCCTGTCTGTCCAAGTAGATGTCCTGCCCATCAGAGCCCACCCTGTACTTGGGGTCCCTATCAAGGCGGAGACATCATGAGGGGTCCCTGAGGCTCAGGGCCAGGCGGTGTGGGGCCGTCCCTGGCCCTTGTCCCTGGCAGCAGGTGAGGGGTCGAGGGCAGTGACCCCAGGGCCCACGGCTGTGGTGTCCTGCATCACGGCAACACTGGTGAGTGGGTGGCCGTGAGTGGCAGAGGCAGCTGAATGGAAGGATGGATCCATGACAATGACAGCCCTCCTGGAGCTGGGTGGCCATGCCATCTATCCCCAGGTGTGGCTCTGCGTGGGCTCACCACGGGGCGTTTTCATCTCGCTCTTGTCTCCTTTGGGCTCCTAAGACCAGACGCTCTCACCTGGCACCTGGCTCCACAGGCCCTGGGCCCTGGGTACCCCACCCCCACCCCCAGGAGGCATGAAGCCTCTGGTGGTTACTGAGGCTGAGGAGAGGGGGACTTCGTTCATGGCAGGAGGAAAATCTCCAGGCAGCTAATAAAGGCTAACAAAACCGCAGAAGGCATGGGCGGGCAGAGAAGAGGAGATCTGGGTCCTTCCAAGCACGCACAGAAGCCCGAGGGGCCTCGCAGACCATCATGGGCGTGCGTTCAGTGCAGCTGCTCCGGTTGGAGGCTAGCAGGCAGCATCTGTGGGTCACCCTCCAGCCATTAGGCCCAGGCCCTAAGCTCCGTGGCAGCAGGGTGAGACGGGGTCCCCAGTGTCTGGTGCCTCCCTTCCTAAGGCCTTGGTGAGGGGTACCCAGGCTTTGCACCCAGCACTCAGGAGATGCTCAGCTCTGGGCCGGCAAGGACCGTGCAGAAAGCCAACTGTTTTTTAACGGAGTTTTGACCTTGAGCAGTGGGCTGAGGGCAGGAGATGCAGTGGCCCCGTGGCCAATGGTAGGCTTCATTTCTCATTGAAAGCTCATTCGTTCCTTGACCAGGTTGGCTAGGAGAGTCCAAGCTCGCCCCTCCTCTCTGGGGCAAGGGGGTGGGCATCCGGTGAGGGGGGCCCTGCCACAGCAGGTAGGCACCATGGCGGTCACGGATCCGACCTCTGCCAGCTTCACTCACACCTTCCTAAAATGCTTTCATGTTGTTTAACTTATTTTATCTTAATGGATGGGCTAAGTTTTCTTTTTAAAAACCTGCTGCAGGTTTTGGAAACGATGGGCGCTTCCAAAATGTTATTTAAGCTCTAATTACTGTGGGCCAGAATGATACGGTGTGCCGGCAGCCCTCGCCCATGCTGTTCCTGGAGTTCTGGGCCCCCCTGAGCCCTCCCTATGTCTGTGCCCACCTTTGGGCCTTGGGATGTGGATCCAGGGGACTAGGGTTGCGGTAGGTCCTATTAATATAGAAAGGATATTATGATCTTCGCATTCAACTTTGTAAGAGATAGTTATACGTATTTATTTTTTAACATGAAAGTGTGTGCTTCTTGTGGGGAATTGAAATAACACAGAAGAATATGAAAAAGTGGTAGGGAAATTTGAGATGGCACCTGTTGAATCACTCATTACTTTACTTAAAAGTACTTTTTCAAGGAGGGATGCCTTCAGATCTATTTCTAATTTTAAGACTCTGCAAAGTCCTTTATGCTGTTGGTTATTAGAACTCATTCAAGGGGGTCAGCAGGTTAACCCCAGCAGGGTACTAACCTGGCGAGGTGATTGGTTTCAAGTGGGGTTCAGTGGGAAACACTGGCGTGGTGTCACTCTCTTGCCCCCGGAAGGAGGGTGAAACCCTGTACCTTCAGCTGGAGGGCTGCAGGGTCAGCTGGACTTCACTCTGAGTTCAAGGCACCATCTGCAGATAGTTCCAGGGCTCCCCCATCCTCCTGACAGAGGTGTGGGGTGAGGGTGTAATCTCATCCCGAATGAACGGGATAATACGGAGTCAGCCCACGGGTGCTGTCCCTGCGTGCATGCCTCCCTCTCTGCTCCTCGTGTGCTCACTGGGATCAGCTCAGACGTTATTGGATGGGGGGGGGGCGGGTAGGGGCGGGCACTGAGCTCTCGCAGACCTCCTGCCCCGTGCTCCTTACGTGGCTGTATCAGCAGCACGTAAACAGTGCCTCTGAAGTGCCAGGCCAGGCAGCGCAAATACACTTCTTTCTTAGAAAGTCTTTGGTCTGCCCCATTGCTAACATAGGGCTCATTTTCCGTTTGCCTAATTTTCTGTGGACTGTTTCTCAGGCTTTCCACACCAGCAAAGCAGCCCTCCCCACAACACTTGGGTGCAGTCAACAGTCCCAGATGGACTGGTTGCTGTGTTTCCTCTGGAGCAGCTGCCCCAGGACCCTGGCACCTCCCACTTGCTCCCACAGGCCCTGGTTGCTGCCCAGGCAGTCACTGGACCCCGGCTGGGTCCTTGGGAGCTTTCTGTGACAGTGCAGACAGGGAGTCTCTGTCTTGTGCCTTCACGCGTGGTTGGTTGCAAATAACATTTTAGATTCAGAGTTTTGCCCCTTGAATTGTGAAGTTATTTTCCTGTTGTCTCCAGATTCTCAAGTTGCTGTTGAATCATCGATGCTATTCTTATTCCCAGTGCCCTTTATGTGACCTGCTTTTATATCTTCTCTTGGGAGGCTTGCACGGTTTTTCTCTCCAACCCTGGCATCCCGACGTTTTGGGATCCTCAGGCCCACTATGAGTCCTTCACCTCCCCTGGACCTTGGTCTCTGTTGCCCCCATGGCTGCCCCACCGAGGGCTCAACCTCCCTGCCTCGGGGACTCTCCTGCGTCGGTTCTCTGCCTTCTTCTGTGCTCTCTCCTGTCTTTCATCTCTGTGTCTCTTGTTCTACTCTCTGGGATGTCTCCTCAATTTTATTTCCTAACTCTTCAACTGAATTTTTTCTCTCTACATTTATATTTTTAACCTCCAAGAGCTCTTTTGTGTGTTCTTAACCACCCTGTTTAAAGAGTGCCCCGGTCCTTGGTCCTGTTTCTCCTCTCTGGGGCCCTCCAGCCTCTGATTTGGGAGCTGCCTTCACGGTGGAGGCTTTTCTTGGCTGTGCGTTTGTCTTTCTGAGTGTGCTACGAGTGCCTGTCTGCCTGTCTCATGTGCTGCAGGGGACCCTGGGCTGCCCTGTGGGACACACATGTGTGTATGATGGGATACCTTGGGGTCCCCACGTATTGGGATCTTTAGGTCTTGTGCAGATGTGTTAGTTCCACTTCTCTAGAAGTGGACCGTGTGTGGTGGGACATCAGGGTCTGCAGCAGGACAGTGGATGGGGGCCTGGGGGATCTTCTCTTTCTGGAAGCAGAAGTCCACTGAACCCGCTTTGGAGCTGGACCATCACCTCTTGTCCCTGGTGCCTGCATCGGTGGGGCCTGGTTTGGCTTCCCCAGGGACATGACTCCTTGATTCCCCCCTGCAGCTTGGGCAGTGGATTCCGGAGCAGGGAGCCCAGGTCCTCCATTCAGACCCCAGCCCAGCCTGTGTCCCCCAGCTTTGCGACCCCACAGGCACCTCGGGCTCCGTGGGCGGATCTGCATCCCAGTGGTTCCCTCTGCTCAGGGGGCTGCCGTGTCGGCCATCCCTCCTGTCGGACCTCAATCTCTCATCTCCTCTGCTGTCAGACCTCGTATGGTTATACTTGTAAATGTCTTTACTCCCGTTTCTGGAGGTGCAGAGAGGGGTGTTCCATCATCATGTTTAACTAGCCTCAGTGCACCGTCCCCACATGGGCACGTGTGTGGACCTGGGCACGCGGCCCTGGGTGATCGGAATCAGCCTGGTGTCGGGTCGCCTGGTGTGAGCTTGGTTCTTGGCTGTCGACTTGACCGACAATGACCCATCATCACAGGATCTACCATTGGATTTACTGCCTTCGTCCCATGAACCAGACCCGCAGATGGGATCTGTCTTGATGAAGCACACACTCGAGTCTGGGGACCGATCAGCAAACATGAAGTCGGGTGCCGTGGCTGGCAGGGACAGGTGCCTGGCAGCTGTAACTCCTAGCAGGAGACCAGTCTTCAGGGGAGCCTGGCAGACAGAGGGATGTGTGGGTGCTGGGATTGCAGGAGGGGTGACCTCTTGGAAGACTGTTGCATCCTCGCTGAGGAGAGTACAGACGGTAGAAAGGTGTGCAGAGCTGAAATCCTTGTGACGCACCTTCCCCGCCTGCTCTCTGCAGAGACCCCACAGATCTGTGTCCCTGACGAGGCTCGGTAATGCTCCCCACCTGGGATTTCCTCACCTAGTGCAGGTTGACCAGATAAAATGCTCTCGTTTTAAATTAATTTTTAATTTTAATTTTAATTCATCTTTTATTTACTCAGTGCAAGTTTTAATATCTTGTAGTTACCATATTTATGATCTGTACATCTGAGGTGAACGTCCTGTTATTTACTAACCCTTTCTGCGCTCATAGCTTTGCCATTTAACTCTGCGGCGTCTGGGTGTCTCTGCCGCGTATTCCGCGTATTCCCGTAGGCTGGGCAGGGCTTGGGGGTGGGGTTTCCTCGTCGTGGGCTGGGGCTTCCCTCCTCCTGGCGCGTCTGGTACTTTTTCACTGGGTGCCAGACATTCTGAGTTTCACACTGTTGGGTGCTGGATATTTTTGTTTTCCTAAATATATTCGTAAGCTTTTTTCCAGATGTGGTCAGGCGGCTTAGACACTCGGATTCTTTCCTGTCTGATTTTGGGGCTTCATTGGGCAGGGCCAGATCCACCCTTAGTGTGCGGATACTTCCCCCACAGCCCGGCTGTCTGTTTTTCCTGTGCTGACACGCAGGTGCGCCGGCATCCATGGCCTTTTCTGCTCTGGCTATTGGAGCTCTCTCGTTAAGGGGCAGAGATTGTCAAATTGGGTAGAAAGTCAAGACCCAACTTTATGCTACCTAAAAGAAATTCACTTTAAATATAAAGGTGTAAAAAGTAAAAAGATGGATGAGATAAGCCATGCTAATCTTGATCAAAAGAATGCTGGAGTGCACATTGTTAATATCATACAAAGTCGATTTCAGAGCAGAGACTATTACCAGGGATGAAGAAGTTCCTCTCCTGTGACAGAGATGCTGACGGATCAGGAGGGCCTAACAGTCTCAACCGTTTCTACCTTGAATTTGAGCTTCAAGGTGCGTTCGTGAAAACAGACAGGTAGTTTACATGGCAAACAGACAAATTCCCAGGTTGAGGTGGGGATAATCGGTAGTTGCTGGAACAGATAGAAAAGTGACAAGGACGTATGGGACTGAACAGCACCATCCGTGGTGCCAAGCTGATGGATTTCGGAGGACGGTCCCAGCGAGGCTGGAATATGCATCCTCCTCAGACACACAGAGCAGGTACGAGCCTGGACCGTGTATAGGGTCATAAAACAAGTCATAGTGAATGTGGAAGAGTTCAGTCACGCCGTCAGTTCTCTGAACGCAGCAGGTGGAACAAGAAACAGATAACAGAAAGATATCTGGAAAGTCCCCCCAGAATACTTGGAAATGAAACACCACGCTTCTAAATAACCCATGGGTCTGAGAAGCAATCTAAAGGGAAATTAGAAAAGTATTTTAAACTGAGGGGCTCTGTTGGTAGAATGTCTGCCTTTGGCTCTGGTCATGATCAGGGGTCCCGGGATCGAGCCCTGAATCAGGCTCCCAGCTCAGTAGGGAACCTGCTTCTCCCTCTGCCTCTGTCACTCTCCCTGCTTCAACATATACACGCACGCATGCGCTCTCTCTCTGTCTCTGACAAATGAATAGATAAAATCTTTTAAAAAAAGGATTGTAAACTGAATGGAAATAAAAAAAAAAATCAAAATTTCTGGGATTCACTAAAGCTGTGTTTAGAGGGGAATGGGGAGAAAAGAAAACCAAAAACTACCTCTTTAAGATAAAGTCAAACTTGTATCCAAAATCTATAAAGAACTCTTGCTGCCAGTAAGAAGACCAGCAACCCAATTAAGAGACAGACAGACGCTCAAGGCCATGGACATTAGCGCTTATCTTGCAAGTGGGCCAGGCTGGGAAGTCAGGGTCAGCGCAGAGGTGAGGAGTCATGCTGCTTCCAGCTGCCCTAGACA
Source organism: Mustela nigripes (assembly GCF_022355385.1). Classification (NCBI taxonomy): domain Eukaryota; kingdom Metazoa; phylum Chordata; class Mammalia; order Carnivora; family Mustelidae; genus Mustela; species Mustela nigripes. Next base: position 202,356,502 of record NC_081557.1, on the reverse strand, counting down.
TGATGTGTTGAGACAGGCACCCAGCACTGGGGTCCTCCTCCCCAAACCCAGAACCTCAGTCCAGCCTTAAGAAGAACATCATACAGGGGCACCTGGGTGGCTCAGTGGGTGAAAGCCTCTGCCTTCGGCTCAGGTCATGATCTCAGGGTCCTGGGATCGAGCCCCACATCGTGTTCTCTGCTCAGTGGGGAGCCTGCTTCCTCCTCTCTCTCTCTGCCTGCCTCTCTGCCTACGTGTGATCTGTCAAATAAATAAATAAAAATCTTAAAAAAAAAAAAAAAAGAAGAAGAAGAAGAACATCAGACAAATCCTAATTGTGAGACAAAAATTCCCGAAGTCCTCAGAGCTGTCGAGGTTATCAAATGCAAGGAAAGCCTGGGAAACTGTCAGCCAAGAGGAGTCTAAGGAGATGTCATGTGTGTCCTGGACGCTGGAGCAGAAGGGACATCAGGTAAAAACTAAGGAAGTCTGAGTGCAGCACGGACTTCAGTTAGTAATATCATTATCAACGTGGCTCATTAAGTGTGACAGATATATCACATTACTGTAACGTGTTAACAGGGCAAACTGGGTGCTGGGTGTGTGGGAACTCTCTGTACTTTCTCCAAAAATTTTCTGTAGATTCAAAATAAAAAGTTAATTTTTGAAAGTGTGCAAACGCTTTGAATAGCTATTCCAGCAAGAAAGATGTAAAAATAGCAACTAAGCACATACAGAGACACGTCACAGCCCCCTGGACAGTTGAAGCCATGAACAAAGACAACAGTGCATGTGAGCAAGGTCACGGAGAAGTACAAACCCTTGCTTGGCGCTGCTGGGGCTTTAATATGGTGCAACCACTTTGGAAAACAGTGTGGCGGTTTCCTAAGGAGAGAGCCCTAAGATACCATACAGCTCAGCAGTTCCCTGCCATGCCTCTGCCCAGGGGAACAGGAAGAACACATCCACACATGGGCAGAGCAATTCAGTCACCAAAGACCCAAACTGGAAGCAACCCAGATGTCCCTCAACAGGGGAAGGGAGATGCCGATCGTGTCCATCCGTATGATGCCTCCCCCCCCTCCCCCATGGTAAGAAGTGACAAGCTGTTGGCACGCATGACGGCGCAGGTGGCTCTCCCAGGTACTATGCTCAGGGATGGAAGCAGACCCTGCCTTCCCAGTTACTACCTGTTCTGTGATTCCATTTATACCAAATTCTGGAGAACACACATGAATCTGTAAGAACGGAAAGTAGGTCAGCAGTTGTCTGGGGTGGTTTGGTGGGAGGGATTACAATTATGCCTCCAGAAAGCTGTTTTAAAAATGGGTTGTGTTCGTGAGGACACCTGTCTGCAGTGGTGATGCGGTGAGGGCACGTGGGAACCGCCTGCCTGAGGTCCCCACAGCCTCACCCTTGTCGGAGGTAGGACGGGCCTGGGTCAGGTGGCAATGGACAGGCAGGCCAGGGCTCTCGAAGCCACAGGGCCTCCTCCTGGAGGAGAGCATCAGTGTGCCCTGCTGGCCCCTAGCCTCGAGGGTGGAGGAACACTGGGCCGGCTGCCCAGTGTCAGTCCATCTGTCTGTCCATCCGTGGGAGAGGAAGGCAGCGTCAGGTGCCAGGCTTCCCGTGGGACCTCAGAGCTGCTGTAACAGCTGTGGCACGGACAGCATCAGGAGCCTCCCAGTTTTCTAATACAGAACTGACTTTACTTGCCTACAATGGACCCCACAGAGAACAGATTCTGTTTTCCTGTAGAATTCTGCGAGAAAGGCCAGCTTCCCTTCCCTAAGCCCGCCTCTGGTTTAGCATTTCCCACTGTTGCAGGGGGGAGCTGGCCCACTGCTCTCTCCCGTGCCAATTTTTGGCATGACTCTTATGGGATTTCACAAAAATAACCTGGGGAATTTCCTTCTTTTTTCTCCTTTCCAAGAACATTTTAAATATCATTGGAATTATCTTTCTTGAATGTTTGAAAGAATCCATCTGTGAATTCTTAGACACAGTTCTCTGTTTTTGACATTTTTTAGAAAATCTGCTTCATTCACGTTTTCGAACGTATTAGGATATAATCTATTATTTGGTCGTATTAATGTCCTCTCAATCTGCAGCAGTTTCCTGTGCGTTTTTCCTAATTCTGGATGTCTTTATGCTTTCCGTCTTTTTGCCCTGAGCAGGCTGCTCTGCGCCGTGCAGCTGCAGACCCTCACCTTGGATCCAGCCCACCCATCCTCCTCAGCCCCTCCCACCTCCTGTTCTCCTAGGTCCTCTCCCCGGAGGCTCCAAGCCGAGATGTGATTCGCTTTGTGCTCCTGCTGCATTGAGGACACAGGTGTTCGGGATCTACATCATGGGCTGCCCTGCCCCCAGGTTTTGCTGGGTCAAGGCCTCCTGGCTCTGCTTCCCAGACTTGGAGTAATCCCGGTTTCACTCCTATTTCCTAACTCATTCGTCGTCGTTAGGGAGCTTTATAATGGTCTGAGAGGTGGGGTTGTTCCCCAGGCCACCTACTGGCGTCCGTGGGATGTGGCCTTAATCCTTCTTTGCTAACGCATTGAGGTTATCTGTGCAGCTTGGCGGGGTTTTTCCAGACATAAGGTGATGTGTTGTTTTGAATTTATGCTTCTCTTTTTTACTGTCGTAAAATATTCATAGAATAAAATGTGAAACTCCGACCGTTTTTAAGTGCCCTGTCCGTGGCACATTGTTCAGCAAGCGTCCCCGCCGTCCACCTCCAGAATGTCCTTGTTTCCCGGACAGTGCTCATCAAACGCTGGCTGCCCACGCCCCTCCCCTAAGCCCCGACTCTCACCGTCCCCTTTATGTCGCTGTGATTTGGCCTACTTGGGGGACCTCCTAGGTGTGGCCCCACTGTACTGGTCCCCTTGTGTCTGGCAAGTTCCACCCCCATGGTACTTTGAGGGTTCATCCCGGTGGTGGCGAGTGTCAGAATGTCCTTCCTATCAAAGGCTGAGTGTTGTCCCCTCGTGTGGCCGGGCCACATGTGGCTGTGCGTCTGTCCATCCATGGACAGCTGGTTATTGTGACTCGTGTTGTCTTCTGTTCTTTTGGGCACGTGCCTAGGAGAACACATGGTGATTCTGTGTTTGGTTCTGAGGACCTGTCACCCTCGGCGACTGCACCCGTCTACACATGGGCTTCCAGTTTCCACACATCCTCGCCAAGGCTTGTTTCCTACTTTTTTTTTTTTTTTTTAAGATTTATTTATTTTCGCGACAAAGAGCATGAGGGGGGAGGGGTAGAGCCCGACATGGGGCTTGATCCCACAACCCTGAGATGGTGACCAGATCAAGACCAAGTAAGGGTCAGAAGCTTGACTGACCGAGCCACCCAGGCACCCTTCTGTTTCTTTTAAACTGTTATTATTATTATTTTTCAGTAGTCATGGGTGCAAAGTGAGGTCTCACTGTGGTGTAGAACAACATTTGGTTGCTTTTTGTAAACATTCTGTGAATCTGAAAAGGACTCGTGCTATTTTGTTCAAGGTTTAGGTTTGGTGTGAACCTGGTTTGTAACCTGCTGATCATTTTCTGTCTTTAAAGAATCGAGAGACACAGGTGTGTTCGTCTGTAGGCCTTCCTCTGCTGGCTTTCCAAACAAGGCAGCTTGACATTCATTTGCCGGCACCCGGCTCTCAGAGTGCACGGTGGTCCCTCACGCTCATGACCACCTGGGGCTCCCTGACCTGGGGGCAGCGTGGCCACATGCCTGTGTGCCCGAGACCTTTGCTGAGACATTTGCTGAGGCCGCTGCGGAAACAGCCTGGGGAAACAAGCCTGTGGAGTGTTTCTTTTAATAGGAGCGTTGTGGAGGGAGGGGGTGGCAGGGTCGAGGCTCCAGGCTCGGGTGCTCTCAATGAGCTGAGAACTGTCACATTGTTTGCACAAACCTCTGGGATGCTGTGACCGCTGGCCTGTCCCCAGAGGGAGAGAGGGCGTGCATCCCCAGCACTCCCAGTGACCCCGGTGCCTTCCGCAGCTCTCTGTTCCTGGGACTCCCGGGGAGGAGTGGGCATTTTCCCTATGGCACGCGGGTCAGGTCTTCTTGAACAGCTCAACTGCCAGAGGAATCACGATTTGGTCCAAACCCAAACAAAGGAAGAAAGAAGAGTTGGCGTTTTGGCAGGGGGTCCCCAGAATACGCAGGAGGGCAGCAGCTTGGCAGTGTCAAGCAGCCTCGTTGCCGTAAGCCTAGCCTTCAGGAATCCGCAGTCCGCAGAGCCTGACACTTAGGAGAGGTTTGCTGTCTCTGTTAAATATATTCCTGATCATTTGCCGTCTCTGTAATTACCGTGGGCAGAACATTGTCCCATTTGTGTCCCAGCCTGTTATTGACTGGATGGTGCTGACAAAGAATTCGGCAGCTACAAATACCTCGTCTAGCCATTCTGCCGTATTCCGTGATGAGCTGTGGTAGGTATTTCCCAGATGCTGGGAGTTCTTTAGCAAAGTGACCGTGTCACCAACAAAGGAGGTGGGGGGGGTGCAGGGGGAGGAGTTGGTATCTTCATGACATTCCTTTTATTTTCTTAGGACATTCAGTGGAACTCCAAGGCCCTCTCCTACAGAGGGTGCGAGGCCGCCTGTGTCCTCACACCATCCCTGCGGCCGGAGGCAGGCAGAGGGACCCAGTGGCAGCTGAGACCCATGTCCTGCCTATCCCACAGGGGTGGGGGTGGCGAGACCTCAGGGGATGTGGTTTTAGTGTGGATGGAGCCCAGCTGGTTAATATTTCCTTTAAGTTCAAGCTCTTCGTCACCTATGTAAAAGATCTCTGTAAGTCAGACTCGTTCACAGAGATTCTTCCCTTATGCCTTCTTCTAGAATTTTTGTAATTTTAGCTTTTACAGTTAGGTCTATGGTGGAGCTTGGTGTAACGAGTGAGGTAAGGGAAGAAATTTATTCATATACTTATTTGCTTGTTGTTGTGCTCCCTGTGAGAAAACTGTCCTTTCCTCATTGAGTTATTTTTGCATCTTTGTCCCAAAGAATCAGCTGAACATATATGGGTGGGTCCATCTCTGGGCTCTGTTCTATCCCATCGACCCGTATGTCCACTCTGTTGTCCATAGCGCACTGTCTTGATTATAGGAAGTCTTGAAGTCAAGCATGTAAGTTGTCTAGAGCTGTTCACCTTTTGCAAAGATGTTTTTTCTATTCTAGGTCTTCTTCCATTTCCACATGAATTTAGAATCAGCTGGCAAATTTGTTCGAAAAAGCTTGCTTGCATTTCCTTGGGATTGCACTGCATATACAGACCAGCCCAGAGAAGGCTGACGTCCCAGCAGCCCTGTGTCCTCGAACGTGGTACACCCCTCCATTCACTCTGGTCTTCTTTAATTCCTCTCAACAGTTCTGTGGCTTTAGGTAAAGCAGACTTGCACATCTATTAAGAACAGAGGCATAGATATTTTATGTTTTTGTCAGTATTTTTAATGGGATTATTTTAAAATTTCATTTTCCAGTTGTTGGCTGTTCGTATATAAAAGAATCCATTTATTGCTTATTAATCTTATATCTGGTGACCGTGCTAAGATCATGTATTGGTTCTAGCAGAGGTTTTTTGATGTCGTTTATTAATAAGGGCAACTTCTTCCCTATCAATACCTTCATGCCTTCTCTTTCTTTTCTTGCCTTAGTGCAGGGACTAAGTCCTTTAGTGCAAAGATGAGTGGGATCGGTGAAAGCGAGCTTCCTTTGCTCACTGCTGAGCCAAGAGAACAGTGTATTTCATCACGGACTAGGACATGAGCAGTAGAGTTTGCTGAGATTTTATCTGTGGCTGAGTGCATGATACATTTCCTTTACAATTTTAGTTTGTTATTTGCCCCATATCTATTGAGCACGCAGACATGCTAGACACAGCTCTAGGTTGAGGGGTCGCAGCCCACTCAACCTTGCTCTCGGTCCTTGCTCTCCTTGAGCTCACTTTCTGTTGGCAGAGACCGACAAGAAAAAGCAAGCAAACAAATTTAAATATCATTTCAATAATGGTACCTGTGGGGACACAAACCTGGCCAATTGAGGACTGTTATATCTTCCCTCATTTTTATTTTGGGTTCATATTCAGATCTGTAATTTGTGGTGTCACCTTAGAGTTCTGGGTCATGCTTCCTCACCAAAAACTTAACCCAGCCCCGTTTAGGGAAAGCTGGTTCTTTCTCCAGGCTTCTGAGGCCCCGCCTCCATCACCGGCCCTGTGTCCAAGTCCTGGGTGGGTGTGTTTGTGGGGCGGTGTATGGGCTGTCCTCTCTGATCCCGATTTCTGTATCACAGTGCAGCTCACAAGGGCTGTGTGCTCGGGCCATTTTCTTCCTGGTTCTTTTCCTGGTGTCTGTCCTGGCCTTTAGGGCATCTTTAGCTTTTCTGTATGCAAAACTCTTAGCTTGTCACATTTCACAGAATTTTCTTTTTAACTCTTGGGGCTGTGACTGAGACTCATTATGCAATCTCCCCAGCCACTAACATGACAAGTATCTGTATTTATTTAGAATAGTTTAGTTTTCCACTAAATTTTGTAACTTTCCCATAGATTTATTTCAAGGTAAAAAGTACTTTTTTCCACTTTTAAAAAATTGACTTTAATGTAAATATCACATGGTATCCTGGAATGGGAAAGGGCATTAGTGGGGACAGCAGTGACATTAAATAGTCTGTAGGTTGCTTCCCAGCGTTGCCCCTGTGACGATTTCATTAGCTGTGGTGAATGTATCATAGCAAACCTTAGAAGACGCTGGCCAGGGGCGTGTAGGAGCCCTTGTACCTGTGTGATGTCTGTAAATCTAAAACTATTTCCAGATGAAGTTTTAAAAGTCAACAGTAACTTATATGTTACTTAAATACACATAATTTGAAGTATGTGTAACGTACCACAAGTGAACGCATCCATGGTAGTGACTACTCTTATATGGGTGACCAGTGCGCACGAGTGGCCCCAGAAAAGCCTGTCTGGGTTAGGATGAGGGGGTGCCCCTCCCTGCGCTCCTGCCCCCACGGAGACAGCAAGGGGCCCGGCTGTGGGACCCCGAGCACAGAGTCCACCTCCCTTTTGCAGTCAGAGACCTGGACCTTGGAGTTGGGGGAGAATGGCTCCGTGTCTGTTTTTTCATCTGTGAGGGCGGTGGGCCGCTAAGGGGCCGGGCACCCCACCCCTCCCCACCAGCTCCCGTGCTGGGACCAAGCTTGCTGCAGTTTCTGCTCTGGTGCTGGGCACTCTTCTAATTCCCAGCCCGCTGGGTCTTCCGGAGGCATGTTCTGCGCAGCAGTGGAGACCATGCAGAGGAGGCTGGGGGCCAGGGAAACTCACCCCAGGCCGGGTGCCATGCCGGGTGCACCAGCCAGCTGGTGTGGCACAAATCCATTCCACTGTGGAGTGACCTCGGGTCCCCTCACCCCTGGCCTTGGAGAGGCCAAACAGGTCCCCAGAGCTGCCCCTCCATCCAATGGGCCAGGCCCTCCCTTGACTTTCCCTAAGCCTCAGGCCAAATGAATCAGCCCAGAGCTCAACTGAGGGCCAGAAGAAGACACCAGGAACCCTGAGGAGTCCCTGAAACTCAGAGCCAGAAGGGCCCTGGACAACACCCCGCCCCCCACCTCCAGGCCCACCCTAACGTGGCAGAGCTCAGCACACAGCTGGTGCTCAGTAGATGCCTTTTTCATCACTAGCTCTATAGCTCATGTGCTGTGTTGGAGAAGCAAGCGCACCCCACCCCCCGCCCTCCCCCAGCTGTCCCACACCTTCCTTCCCAGGAGGGAGAGGGGGGACACCAGGTCACCAGCTCGGCTTTGGGTATTTTTTTAAAGAGGATTTTATTTGTTTATTTATTTCAGAGTGTGTGAGTAGGGGAAAGAGGGGGGTGGGGGACAGGAGGGGGAAGGCATCTCAAGGAGACTCCGTGCTGAGATCGTGACCTGAGCCGAAACCAAGAGTCAGATGCTTGACTGACTGAGCCCCCCAGACATCTCCCACAATTCTGCTTGAGTACACCAGACTCTCTCAGGAGGGAGGAAGAGCAGTTGGTCACTCTCACTTTAGTGTGAATTAGCGAGTTCAAGAGGGAGGGTTACAGAAAAGTGGGACTTGGCACTGTTTGGAAAACTGTAGCTGCTCCCTGGACTGTGGGGTTTGCTCCTGCCTCCTCCACATTTGCCAGAGACGACTGCCACGCAGGAGGCAGAGAGATCCTGCTTGCTTCTCTGGGCAACTACTAGCAGAGTGTAGAAGTGACTCTCCTCTATGACCTGCTTTTCCTTGAATCACTGGCATCCTATCGGCTTTATCAAACTGGGCAGGTGTTTCTGAAAACAGACCCTGAGGTTTTAGTTTTCTGTTAGTCCGGATCTGTGCCAAGTGCCCAGTACAGGAGGACTCCCTGACCTCACAGTGACATGGTGGCCTTGGCACCCCACACTCAAGACGCTGTGGGAGTTTCTAGCAGCTAGGAAGGCCCACAGGGGGTGGGCATGGCCCGGCCTGATGAACGTCTAGTTCTCAGCCCAGAACACTCAACCAAAGAGTTGTTCTTTCTCTTTCTCTCTCTTTTTAAAGATTATTTATTTATTTATTTACTTATTCATTTATTTATTCAACAGAGAAAGAAAGAGAGCGCGCACTAGCAGGGGCAGTGGCAGGCAGAGGGAGAAGCAGACTCCTGCTGAGCAGGAAGCCTGAGGTGGGACTCCATTCCAGGACCCTGGGATCAGGACCCAAGCCGAAGGCAGACGCTTAACAACTAAGCTGCCCAGGCGTCCCCCAAGAGTTGTTCTCTTGCCATCAACAGCGAGTGGTCTTGCAAACGACTTCCTCCACTCACACGGTTGGGCTCAGTCCTGAGTAACTGGTGGGGACAGTGTATGCCCAGAGAGCAGTCGGAAAGGGAGTGTCTCCAGGCTCAGGACTGCATAGACCTGTGCGGGAGCCGAGGAGGATGACCGTCTGGAAGAGCCAAGACGTGGATGTGGGGACTCAGAACCCAGAGTTACTGAATTTAGGGAGAAGGGGCAGTACGGAGTTGGGAGGGGACCCTTCTGGAGGGGGGCAGTGACATTCGTGCCCACCTGCATGGACTTGACTGAGGGGGTTCTGTGCATTTCCACCTCACGGTTTATGGCCAAGGCATGGGCGCAGCTGCCTGCGCAGCTGTAGGTCATCACGGGGTTGGAGGCCAGAGGCCAACAGAAGGGTGTGCGGAGGAAGCATGCAGGCATGATGGGGACGCTGCCTCGCTCCTACTGGCCAAGCAGGGGCGCCCCAAGGAGCTGACTGCCCCTGGCTGAAGTCCCCCCCACTAATCCCCCCCCACTCCTGACAATGCCTTCAATGTGGGACGGCTCTGCTCCCAGGAGCCATGGAAGGGCCGGGCTCGCCGCCGTGCCTGCTGAGCTGGAGCAGTAATTACATGTCTCTGTCCTGTGGGCCGAGTCCCAGAGGGCGTCCGGGGGTGTTTGTTGTTGCCTGTGAATCAGGAGCTCATGAGAAAAGTGGTGGCTGGTGCGGCAGAGAAATTAGGGCCTTGGTGCTCCGACATACAGCCTCCAGCCGAGCCCTTGCCCATGAGCCTCTGGACACCTCGGCCCCGGGGCTGCTCCCCAGCCAGGTGTTCATGCCTTCAGACCAGCCTTCCACCACCTTCTGGAGGCCAAGCTTCTGGACACAAGACCCAGAGCAGACATGCCAGCCCCGGCCACACAGACGCGGCCACACATAGACGGGCAGATGCACGCACATGTAATCACACTTCCCCGCCGGCACAGACCTCCTCCCTCCCCCAACGCGCACAGGCCAGGCTTTCCTCTGGGTGGAATCCGCCAGAACCGGCAGGGGCCAGCACCAGGAGGGAAGGGGCAGAGATGGAGGGGACCCGAGCCTGGGGCCTGGACCCTCAGTAGGCAGCAGCAGCTGACAGGGGAAGCTGGCCTGACTCACCACCCTCTGTCCCCAGGGGCCACAAAGGACATGGGGAAGATGCTTGGAGGCGATGAGGAGAAGGACCCAGATGCAGCCAAGAAGGAGGAGGAGCGCCAGGAGGCCCTGCGTCAGGAGGAGGAGGAGCGCAAGGCCAAGTATGCCAAGATGGAGGCCGAGCGTGAGGCCATGCGCCAGGGCATCCGAGACAAGGTGGGCGCGGGGCACAGGGATGATGAGACTCTGGACAGGGCACCCCACACCTCACCCCCCTGGATCAGACCTCTCTCTACCCACTCCTTGGCCTGGTTCCTTGAAACAGACCTTTGCTTGGTGCACTCCCAAGCTTCAGGAGGTGGTGCAAGGGGACGGGAGCGGGGCAGAGAGGTCTGCACACCCCCAGGAGCCCATGTCTGCCGCACAGGCCCACCAGAGTTAGGGCTCACCCCGTGGGACACCAAGTCTTTCCTGCTCTCCACAGTGGGCCTGGGTCCCCTCCTCATGGCAGGGTCTCCCAGACTCTCTGGGCCCAACGGTGGCTTCTGCAGGAGAAAGCCTCCCATCTGGCTCCTCCTGGAGCCGTCCCCTCAAACCCCCTCCCCAGGCCTCTAGGGAGACACTCCTACCCAGAGTGGGTAGGTGCCGGGCTGCCCAGGGAAGGGGGCTCTCAGGCAGGCCCTGGGTGGGCAGTCATCAGGATTAGGGGAACGCACCTGAGCAGCCACAGAGGGTCCTCATAGCTTCTGAGGTTCGCAACAGAGTGTTGGGGGAAACGGGTCTGTAGACTGAGGTCTGGCTTGGGGGGGCCTTGGGCTGGCAACCACAGTCTTTCTGGGGATCATCAGGGCTACCTTCCCCAGCAAGTGCGGCAATGAGTGAAAACATTGTGCCAGGCACAGACGGGGCAATCGAGGCCCAGGGGGGAGGGTGCAAGTGAGGCTGAGCTGGCAGCAGGTCACACACTCAGCACAGTGCTGGAACACCGGGGGTCCATGCCCCCAAGGGCATGTCCATGGCCCACCCTCTGTGGCCCATCCAGCAGCTGGGTTGGAAGTGTGGGAGAGAGGGCACGTGCTGGGGGAGCTGATCCAACCCCACCTGGGGGAGCCAGGCTGGGGGCCGGGTGAGGAGATGGGGCCTTCCCCTGGGGACCTGGGAGTCCACCCAAGGTCTTCAAGGCCACCCTGTCCCCAAGCTCCCACCTCCATGATAGATGCCTACAGCCTGGCGGTCGCTGGGTCCAGGTGCCTGGGTAGGAGACTCGGTGGGGGGGTGTTGCCTTGCTGGTTCCTTCCTGCCCCTCACCCCGATGACCCTGGCTCTGGGTTCTGAGAGAGACATTCCCAGACGCTGTAGATAAAACCTGCCGGTAGGGGACTGGGTCTCCTCAGGAGATGTCTGTGGTCCCTGGCCCTGGACCATCTGATATGCCCAGGCTGCTGGATCTAGAGCCTAGACCCCGGTATCTTCCCACCTGCCGAGTGCTGCCTCAGTGTACCCAGGGAGGGCCGTCCCCATCCATGAGGTAGGGGCCAGGCCTCCCAAGGTGGGGTGGCATAGCCGGGGTGCCTGCACACCTCTAGGCTACACGGGGCCCCCACATTGACAGGGATGGGGGACCGCAGACCTCAACATCCCACCACTGGTCACAGGACACCTCTTCTGGGGAGCCCCAGAGAGCTCCAGCTGGTTTTGCTGTGAGAACCCCTGACAAGCACCTGCTGCCTCCTGGGTCAGGCAGCCCAGGCTGGGAGGGGTCATCCCTGTAGGGGTCAGGAACAGGGGGATGCTGCAGAAGGGGAGGAATCAAGAGACAGAGACAGATAGATGCCCAGGCAGAGAAGGCTGGAGCAGCTGTGCTCTGAAGCCTGTCTGTCTCTCTGTCTGTCTATTTGTGCACTCGGTGATGGGTCCTGGGGGATCTGCCCTTGAGCCTCACAAAGAGGTCACAGTGTTTGGATAGGGCTTGGAGCCCTGGGGTGTGCAGTGGGGGCGTCTCCCCCATCAGGAGGCAGATGCCAAGTGAACCCCTTCCCCTGAGCCCCCACCTGGCCTGCAGGGACTCAAGTGCTGTTGGTGAGAGATCATGAGCTCAATAGGCTCCAACTCATTTTATCTTTAACATGGAAACCCCCTTCTGTCCCTCCTCACTTCAGACTGCCCCTGGGCTCCTGTTTCATCCCGGGCCCCAGCCCCAGGCTTGTGCTGACTTGTGCCCATTGTGCCTGGGCCTCCTTGGGTCCATGTTGCCAGTGCCCCAGGGCCTTTGCTTGGTTGCTTCTCCCTGGATGTCTCCCGAGGCTCCTCCCTCCCCACTCCACCCTCCACACAATCCTCCCCCACTCCTGCTTTCTTTTGCTCCCCAAACCTACTTTGATCTGACCCACTCCTATTTTTCACTTGTTTGCTGTCCATTGCCCACCCCCACATGGGTGGTGGAAGCTTTGGCTATTTGTGTCTGGCTCTGTACCTGTCGGCTAAAACAGAGCCCAGCCCAATAGGTGCCCTGCCAGAGAGTGAGTGAGGGAGTGGGTACTCGAGTGAGCATGAGCTCAGGGTCCTCTTCCTCCTTGTGGGGATCTGGTGGGAGCTGTCACAGAAAGAGGCCTGGGGGAAGTGGGAGGTGCCTCCTCCATGAGAGCAGCAGGTGTCCCACTGCTCCATGGACAAGCAACACTCAGGGAGCTCTCCCAAGGATGGACTCTGTCCTCCAGACCCCAAGCTTGGGGTGGCTCTGTGGAGAGCCACATCCCTTGGAAGAGCCTCAGGACCCCCTCTCTCCCCACATGAGCACCCCTACCCCGGATCCCCTTGGCTGGGTGCCTTCAGCTTCTCTGCCACCCCTGGAGGCTGGGTCTCGCCCCTGCCCAGTGGAGAACTCTTTCCCGTGCACATCTGGGTTCTGTTCCCATGGGCCCAGTGGGGCACGGTGGCATCGGCTGAACCCAGGGGCAGGGGTCAGATCACCAGGGGCTCTGACCTTACCTGGCAGCCTAATCATTCTTCCAGCTATTGTGGGATTAGATAGGATGAGTGGGACTGTCCCCAGAGGGTCCACCTGCAGGGAAGGCATGGGTGTGGGGACACCTGTTGGGGTCCACCTGGACACCACAAACTCCGTCTGCAAGGCAGGAGCCTTTCCTGTGTGGCTACAGAGATAAATGAGACAGTGGTCACCTGGCCAGGAACTGGGTAGGGGGTGGTGCTGGTGCTGGGCAGATGGGGACGATGGTCTGTCCCTCCATACATGGGTCAGAGGCAACTCAGTAAGGGGTCTGACATGTTTTGGATGCTGGAGCCCCAGAAGGCCCAGGCTGTCCCAGTGCCACCATTCCAACCTCCAGAATGTGGCCCCTCATATGAGCTCCAGGGCCCTGTGAAAATGGAGGAAGCTCAGAGTCCGAGTGGAGGCTGTGAGCTGATGGTGTGGGGTGCAGGGCTGGAGCTGACCCCCTTGCTGAGTGAGTGAGGGCAGGGCACCTGCCTGCATGGGGGGATCCCCTGTTCCCTGCTGTACCTATAGCACCATTGAGTCACCTAGCCCCCAGGTCCTGCCCCTGAGAGGTCTGTCTGCCACTCAAGGCCCCTGGGTTCTCTGCAGAGCCCTCTTCCACTGGCCCATGTAACCACTTTTTTCCTCTTCCCCACAGGTGGGAACCCTAAACCCTCTTCAGGTGTGGCTCCCCCAGGTTACGCTCTCTGACCCCCAGGCACAAGACGTGGCTTCCTCCAGTCCTCCCCTGGCGCCATGTACCCCTAGGCTTCCTGGGGGCTGGTCAGAAAAGGAGCTGCTCAGTCCAGGGTGGCCCCCAGATGGGTGGGGGGCCATCAGATGGCGGACATAGGGGCCAGGGTCATGTATCCTCTGGGGCACCCAGGTCCCTCGGCGACCTCATCCAAGGAAAGCAGAAACAGCCTTTTAGGATGTCTCACCTTAGGGCTGGTGGGCATAACTTCCTTCTCCCGACCCCATCGCTGTGTACCTGTGAGACTGACTCACCTGTGCTTATTTGCCTATGTGCTGCCTGGTTTGCATATGCATTTCCTGATTTGCATACTCGCCTGGTTTGCACGCCCACCACCAGGTTTGGAGACCCTCTCAGCTTTGAGCCACAACCACCCTCCTCCCAGCACCATGCTGGTGGATCTCAGACCACCAGGTCCCCCACATCCCCTTGGGATCACTCAAGGCTTAGTCTGAGGTTTGTGGTCAAAGTAACAAGCAAATATGTGATTGCCGATTGTTTGTTGTTTGGGAATGTTACAGATCCTCACTTAATTAGCACCAGGCTCCTCCCAGCCACTGGGTGTGCGGTGGGACCCTGCCATCTCCGTAGTTGGTGTGGAGGCTGGGCACCTCCAGTGGGTGCCTGGACTGTCTGTAGCTGGACATTTGTGTCTGGAGCAGCTCCCAGCCAGGTCCCACTGGAGCCCAGCTCAGGAGTCCCTCCCCTAACATGGTGACCTTTAGGCGGAGCCCAGGGACCTAATCCTTGGAATGACTTTGAGTTTTACTGGAGTGACTGGGCTGGGGTCCAGGGTCTCCTTTGGGGGCACCAGAGGGGACAGCGCCAACACAGTGCTGGGCCAGAGCCTGCCTCTCCAGACGGGGAGATTCCTCTGTTCAGCTGCACTGTGTGCTCTTGCCATAGCATGCGTGTCCCCTGAGCACAGGTGGTGAGCGTGAGTGCAGGCTCCTGGGCCCGGCCCCAAGACTGACACCCCCAGCGCATGAATGTTCCTGCTGCGTGCAAGGCCGTCTGGCTGGAGAAGTCTGCTGGAGTCTGTGTTCCTGGCTGGGGGGAAGCTCTCTCTGGTCTGACCTAGTTTCTGGCAGTGTCTCTCTCCCCTGCCCACGCTCCACCCCACAGGCCTCCAAGCCACATGTCCTTCCTTCCCCTTCCAAGCCTAGGGGCCACTCTCTCCACCAGGACTTTGTCCCAGAGTGGTGACCCAGGGAGAGGGCATGAGCTCCTTGTGCAAGGGAGTGCCTAGTATCTGGCCAGTTTGTCACACTCTGTGCCTTTGTCTGACCTGACATCAGGGCTCAGTAGGAAGGGCCCTCTGGTCCATGTGCCCACTGCCCAAGGTGTTCTCTGGGTGCCCCCAACAGCCCCGCATTCCTCTCTCTGTCTGGCAGGTGCCCAGTGAGGCCCTGGGCTGTGCTGTGGTCACAGGGGACCAGAGAGCATGGCTTCCTCCTCTGACCTCTGCTGAAGGTGGCCATCGATTCCCCCATGCCTGAAGCCACCAGCAGGCTCAGGGAGCAGACAGAGGCAGAGGTTGCCGCCTGTGTCTTCAGCAGGCTGGGGTTAGGACACAGCCAGTTCCCCTGAAATCTGGAAGCAGAGGAAGGTCCTTCTTGGAGAGTCGGCACTTCCCTCCTCCCCACCAGCCCCAAAGCAGAAGATGGGCTGGCAAAGAGAGATGAGTGAGCAGTGGGGTCAGTCCTCCCCCTGGGCAGAAACACCTTCTCCCCAAGGCCGGTGATCATGCCTGTGTGCTCCCCAGTAGAAATCTGGAGTCTGTGGATAAACCCTGCCCCCATACACTGTCCCCAGTTGTCCCTCTTTACCCATATTAATGCTTCAGCTCCTGTGTGCTCATGTGTGACTCAGAACCTCAGACCTGCCTAAGGGGTGCCCTCTTTCCAGCTTGAGTGGGTCCCAAGCTTGGCCCATCAGAGAGATGTGAGTCCAGCATGACCCCACCCAGTTCCCACCAGCCCTGAGGCAGGAGGCCTCTTGGTGACCAGAGACTCATCTTCCTCAATCCTGTGGGGCTAGGGATGGTTCAGTGCTGGTTCCTGCAGGGCTAGTGGTGGGCCTGGGGGTAGGGAACATGTATTGGTCTCTTTGAAACTTACTGTCTCAGTTCTAGAGGCCAGAAGTCCACAATCAGGATGTGGGCAGGGCTCCCTCCTTCTGAAACCTGCAGGGGAGAACCCTTCCTCATCTCCTGTGGCTGCTCCAGGCAATGCTCAGGGTCCTTGGCTTGTAATCAGCCTTTCTCCACTTTCCTATGGCTTTCTCTGTCCTTGTTTTTCTTCCACAAGGAAACTCTCCCTGAATTTAGGGCCCAGGAAGATCTCCTTACCTTAATAACATCTGCAAAGGCCCTATTTCCAAATAAGGCTGCATTCTAAGGTTCCAGGTGACATGAACTTTGGGGGGACACCATTCTACCCACTACGGAGGGGAAACTGGAAATGGGGGCCCAGGGGTGCCCAGGAGTGTTGGCTGAGCACAAGCCTGGGTGGGGCTCCAGAGCTGCCATCTAGAGCTGCCACTGTGCACAGTCTGCTGGCTATCCAGGCCATCTGGGGAGATGGGCCAGGCCTGAGGTGTGAGCACCTCTCACCTGACTGGGGACCTAGGCTGAGTGGGCCTGCCAGCCACGGAGCAGTGGGCTCTTTACCAGACAGCTCCTGGACCACAGCCCCAGCCTCCCGGGAAGGCTAAGCAGGATGGCAGCGGGGAGGGCTGGGGGTGGGGCAGGGACACCGATAGGGACCGCCCCCCTGCTTCCGCCACAGCGCCACAACAAGCCCTCCCCCCCCAAGCCCGGCTTCCTCTGTCTCCGCACACTCCGTGGGGGGCTGGGACACCTGCTGACCCGGCTGCCCCCCTCTCCTCCCCACCCAGTACGGTATCAAGAAGAAGGAGGAGCGCGAGGCGGAGGCCCAGGCCGCCATGGAGGCCAATTCGGAGGGCAGCCTGACAAGGCCCAAGAAGGCCATCCCCCCGGGCTGTGGGGACGAGCCAGAGGAGGAGGACGAGAGCATCCTGGACACGGTCATCAAGTACCTGCCCGGGCCACTGCAGGACATGTTCAAGAAGTAGCGACCCTGCGCTGGACGGCAGCCTGCCCGCGCCCGGAGCCCCCAACCCCATCGCCCCGATCTCCCATTTAGCCCCTGCCCGTGCCCTCCGGAGGCCCCTGAAGGGATGTCGGGAGCAGAGTGCAGCCCCCCAACGCCAATATAAGCCATAGTCCTAGATCTGTCAGCCCCTGTCCCCCTCACACCTCGGGAGCCTACGCACCTCTCACTCCCACCCTCTCCCAGCACCACCATCGCCACCGCCCCCGGGGGTAGAGGCGACCGCCCCTCCCCTGAATCCCTGCGGTCTGTGCTGCAGGCGCCCGCCCCCCGCCCCCGGGACCAGCCCACGTGCTCCTCTGGGTTGGACCCTCCCCCAGAGCCTGGGAAGTCCCTTACTGCTCCCGCCCTTCACACCCACCCCGCAGTGCCCAAGGCCAGGGCCACCGAAAGGGCCAGCATCTCGACCAACCCTGGGTGCGCCGTCCCTGCGTTGGTGGGCGCTTGTCCGGTCCCAAACTCAGGAGCACAGCCATAGTGGGGGGAAGGCGGGCGTGCAGGCTGGGAGAGGAGCTGGGAGGGGCGAGCAGCCTCACCCTTGGGACAGGGGTGGGAAGACCCCCATCCCTGCGGTTACACCTGGGCTGCAGGATCTCTAATCTTCCTGCTGAAGGTTGCCCACCTCCACCGGCCCCCCTTCACATTCATTGTCCATCTGTCTCTCCCTGTCCTTCACTCTCCCTTCTCGGCCCACTCCTCTGGAAGGCTTTGCTTCTTAGAAATACCAGGACCCGGTTCTCTTCTAAACTGAGGGAAACAAAGCAATAGGCCTAGGGGAAATTTCTCAGACCCCCCCCCCCCCCGGCCCCCCCCCCCCCCGGGCGGAATACACGCTGACCCTCACACACCCCTGTAACTCTGCCCCGGAGTTCGGAGTCCGAGGGCCCGGCCACCCCCCTCCCTGGCTGCCACCTCTGATCTAACCCCTGGAGGCTGCTCTGAATGGGGGGATCCCCTGCCGCCTCCCTCTGCACCCCGCCGTCCCCCTCCCACCCACCCACCCGCCCCAGCTCTGGGAGGAGACGCAGAGCCCTCGCAGGAGTGCGTGCATCTGGAGAGGAGTGTGGAGACAAAGGCCGCCCCTGGCCTCTTCCGCAGGGTGCAGGCCCCCCGAGGTGGGGCCTGCCAGGAGGCCTTACGATCGGTGGAGGCGGAGTCTGACGGGTACCACCGCGGGCCTCCCGAACCTTCCTTGTTCCTTCATCCTTGTTTTCCTTTGCATCACGATCTGTTGAATCTCAGGTAAATGAGGTCTTACGTGTTTGGGGAGTTTCATCGTGACAGAGCCCGTTGACTCGGTGCTCGGGCCCCTTTCTGTCCCGATCACTAATTCATGGTGTCCACGTGTTGCGGGCCCGGGGCACGGCCCCCGTCGCTCTTTAGAGAAGCCATATCAATAGACCGCAATACTAACCGCGCGCCCCTGCTCTGCGACGGGAGTGCGTGTGCCCGCGCCCCCGCGCCGCCCCGCTGCGCCCCCGCGCCTCCGGCGTCCTCCTTGACTCCTCCTGGTCCCACGTCTTTTTTAAATGCCTGTTTTCACACTTTGAAAAGCCAGCTCTGAGCAGACAGGGCGTTGTCTCGTAGAAACCCCGCATCCCGTTCCCAGCGCATGGGGCGCCCGGAGCAGCTGAGCTTAGCGTAGACTGTGGGTGTCGTCCGTCCTTCTGTCTTTGCGCCTGCGCCTCCTCCTGCATGTCGGGGGCCGTCGCGTGTGTAGTCTCTGGATGGAATCACAGCCAATAAAACACCACAGTGATTTCATTCCGTGTGGCCCTTCTCTCCCGACTCCTGATCCTGCCTAGGCAGCCTGAGGTCCCCACTGGAGGGGCTGGACCCTGCTGGACAGATCTACTTCCACGTCCTGCCAGATAGGAAGCACCTTCCCCTGTCACTGGGACAACAGCAGGGTCTCACCACACCCTGACCCAGGTCCCCCCCCTGCTCTCTAAGGCAGCCCTAGGGTACCCATCTAAGAGGCAGACCCAACCCTTTGGGCTCCCTTCCTTCCTCTTCCCTGCCCCCTCCCTCCATGAATCTCCCACCTTCACAGACCCCTTGACAGTCCTTGCCTTCCCCACAGATATGCCAGGCCCTTGAGGGTCCAGCTCCCACTGTGCTGGGCACACTTTTGGCCAACCCCCACCACCCTAAACTCCTTCACAGTCTCTAGTCTGTCCTGTGGTGGTCGTCACCTCCCTGTGTCCTTAGGGAGGCCTCTGTGCCCTGCCGGGGCTCTGGGTCCCACACCCCACCAGGGAAGCCTGCCTCTCTGGGCCAGGCTGGGCGAGGTGCCCATGAACCCTGGGCACCCTGACCCAGCCCAGGGAACAGCTTGGCTCTCTCCCTCCTGGGCCCCCACCCATGTCCTTCCCATCCCCCAAGCCTACCCCAAGGCACCATAACCGCGGTTCTGCTTGTAACCCCAGAAAGGACGCGTGTGGCCTCTGCCCCCCGGCCCCACCGGCCTCTCTCCAGGGAGCAACTCTGGGTCATCTGTCTTCTGTGATTCTCCTCATACTGTTGGCCAGAAAATACTTTCAGTAAAACCTGCCCAGTCTTGGCAAGTAGAAAGAATGCCCTCACCCCCTACCCCTGCCTTCTGCACCCCTCCCCACACAGAGCTGTGCTCTGTGAGTAGCTCTAGAGCAGCAGGCCTTTGCTTCTGCCTCAGGGGCAGGTGTTGTCAGCAGACCTGCCTCTGGGGAGATGTTGGCCCCCAGCCCCGTGTGCCTTTTGGCTCCTGAGGAAGGAGCAGCTGTCTGTCCTCCCTCCCTGGATCCAGAGCTCTTTACAGACAACTCTGTGGCTTTCGGCTTTGCATTCCCACCACAGGATGGCCACTTATAGAAGGGCACTGAAAACGGCACCCACCATTCAGCCTCCACTCCCCCCACCACCCCGGCCTGGCGGGGATGAGGCTCAGTCCTGAGCAGCAACCTGAATCTGCTGGGTGACCTGGCACTCCTTTCCCTCTGGCCAGCCCCTCCCAGCAACCTCAAGTGATGGAGTCTGAGGACTTCAGGTAAAGCACTTGCTCAGCTCCCTATGATGAGCCAACCTCAGCTTTATGCACCAGGGATAACTGAGGTCCCTCCCTCCTGGAAGTGATTTTTCCAGTGGTAGGAACAGATGATAAACAAAAACATAAATCAAGTGGTGATTTCTTCTGTGGAGGAAATTGAGTGGATTAAGGGGGCAGAAAGGATGGTGCGGACCAGTATTTCACCTCTGACGAGGTACAGAGAAGCCCTCGGGAGAGGAAGAGGGAGCTCTGTGGGACTCCCATGGGAGAGCACTGCAGACAGAGGAACAGCCATGTCCAAGGCCCTGAGGCAGGAGGTGCCCTGGGCCCTTCAGAACAGTGACCATAACAGCAGCTGGCCTTGCTCCAGAAGCCAGTTCTAGATCCACACTGACTCTTAGCAGAGTCTCCTTTCCTTCTGGATGTTTAACTCTTGACAAAGCAGAGCACACATGGATAGGTTGCACCCTGCAGAGACGTTCTCCCGCTCTGGCTCTGCCCACCTGCATCTCCGGCCAGCTCCTGGCTCTGATGACTTCCTCTCCCTGCTCCCTGCCAGCAGCCAGAGATTTCCTGCTTCCTCTCCTCTTCAAGGAACTGCTTGACTCACAAGCCACTTAACTATCAAGGCTGTCAGTACACAATTTTAAAGGTCTGGCAATTAAGGACCGTTTTGTCTAGTTCTGCTAATCCGCGGCTAGACAAGTCCTGCTGGCCACGGTCGCGGCCAGCGGGGCTCAGCGAACCCTGAGTCCGGGCCACCTGTCCACACAGTTTGGAACCGTCTCCACTCCGTCTCAGCAGGTCCCCTCAAATCTAGGGAAAGGAGGGGGTCCTGTCGCGGAGGGGCGGGGGCGGGGTGGTTAACAATCTAGCTTGGGCTGGTCCCAGGGGCGGGACCGGGAATGGGGCGGGGGTGGGGCTGGGCTGGGCGGGATTGAGGGACGGGCTGAGGGCGGGATTGAGGGGCTGGGGCGGGAGGTAGGGCTGGCCTGGGGTCGGGATTGGGGGGCTGCGGCGGGTGTGGGTCTGGGCTGGGGGCGGGATTGCAGCCGATCTTGGGGGTAGGCTCGTGTTGGGCTGGTGGTAGGCGCCCGGGCTGTCTCAATGCGAGGCCAGTGTCGACCACACGTCTGCGTGGTCTTACGCGTGGAAGGGCCTCAGGACAGTCCCCCGGCCCAGAGCCACTTGAGGTGTGCGCTGAGACCAAGAGTTAGGGGAGCCAAAGCCCCGCACGCCCGGGCTCTGTTCTCGCCCACCTGGCGGGCCTGAGCCAATAAGCGCGTGCAGATCGACCCTCCGCAATTGGCTCCGAGGTGGTCACGTGCCAGGAACCTGGCCAATCAGAACCGGGGAGACGCCACCGCGCGAAACGCGACAAGTCCCGGGACGGTCTTGGGGTTCAGTCCCCGCACGGCCTTTCTGGAGCCTCTGCAGTTTCTTCCCGAAGTCTTTCCGGAGTCGTCCCGGTGTCCTCTGCAGGCTAAGTTGGGGCAAGGAGGGGACGGCCTGGATCCCGTGAGCTCCCGCCGAGGAGGCAGCCCCTGGTTCTGAGCTGGGCGCTGACTGGAAACTGGGAGGCCGCCCACCGGACAGGGGACACTGGACAGACCCTAGACAGGGGACACGTCCGGGCTGCCACGAGCGGCGCATCCTCGGCCGCGACAGCAGAGTCTCTGCCCCTCGCCTAGGGAGCCGAAGCCAGGCGGGGTGGGCTCATCCTTCCCGCTGTCCCCGCTCGGCCCCCAGACCAGGCAGGGCCAGGCTGCAGCCCGTGCGGGAGAGGCCCAGGTGGCCCCAGCTGGCCAAGCAGAGGCCCACACCTGTCTGAGGGCAGAGCCTGGGAGTAAGGGGCTCCAGTGGCCAGTGCTGGCTGGCGGGCTTCGCTCTGCAGCCTGAGGCTCAGGGAAGATCCTTCATCAGGAGAGTGGGCTCAGCCCGCACGCACCCAGAGTCCTGCACTGTTCAAGGTGCTTTTCCTGGAGGTGCAGCTGGCCGCGCCTCCCTGCTGCTGGGCCCTGCCCAGGGCTGCGCATCGTTCCCAGTGGGGCCCAGTGTGATCTCTCCCAGCCTTCGAGGTTGAGTTGATTTTTGTAAAACAAAGCGCTTTCTGGCACCTCAATTGAGTGAATCCCCAGGGATTTATGCTGCCCAGGGGCAAGAAAGGGCTTTGCCGAGAGAGAGAGAGAGAGAGAGAGAGAGAGAGAGAGAGAGACAGACACGGGATTGGGGGACGGTATAGTAGAAGCTGTGGGTGCTGCCTTCTGGCAGCAGGAGACCCAGGAACTGAGAAGCTGGTGGGCAGAGAGGGCAATCCCAGGGTCACAGCTCCTGCTTCTACTAATTGCCATCTCTGAAGTTTCCTATGCAAAGACAGTTCTCAGAAAGGCAAAAGTTAACGTGTTACTTCAAGGCCAACACAAACACTGACCTTTGATTTGCTTTCAGAACAAACCTTTAGTGCAGCAGCCAAGAGAGGAAGGCCTCGTGCTCTGTGTCCAGTTGGCCAAAACTTTGATTCTCTCAAAGGAGTCCATCAGTCAGAACTTCTGTCCACACATGTTTACTAGGCCCTGACCACCAGTCTCAAGGAGCGGGGCACAGCCCATTACACCTCCTGGCTCCCACCTCACCCACCCAGGAGTGGGCCCAGCTGCAACTTTCCAGCCAAGATGGACCATTGACTCTCTGCATGGGTTCTCCTGCGGTTGACTCTTTATACATGGGGCAGAAATAAAGTTAAGTAGATAATAAGAATTCCTCACTAGGAGAAATTCACCTATGATTGGGGCTGGAAATATCCAAAATAAGCCTGGTAGCAAGGAAATGCTAATTAGCAGACATGAACCCACAATGGCATGTCAAAGGGACACAGCAGCAGCTGACCAAGCTTGCTGTGACTGAAGGCTGAACATTTGGAACAACAAGTAAGAGAGTGTTGGGTTATAACAACTACAGAATAAAGATTCGTTAGTCCATACAGATATAAGAGAATGAGTAAACACCATGGGGAGGAGAGCTAAGTCTGCCATGTGGGATTCCAACCACATTAGGTAGACACTGCCTTCAAGGAGATGGAACAAACTCTCACTCGGAGTGTGGGCTGCACATGGTGACTTCCCTCTGAAGAACACAGTATGGAGACGGGGTGAAAACAGCAGCTGATGGTGGAGAAGGCCTACAGGAACACCACCCCCAGGTCAAGGGCAACAGTACAGTGATTCATCATGTTGAGAGTGCCCTCGAGGAGATGTGATGAGAAGACTAACTATGAGAAGAACATCAGACTAACTGCAGTTAAAGGATGTTCTACAAATTAACTGACAGAGCACTCCTTAAAAATGTTAAGGCCATAAAAAACAAGGAATGTCTGAGAAAATGTCATAGCCAAGAGTAGCCTAAGGAGACATGACACCTAAAAAATATGGTATCCTCAATGAGATCTTGTAACAGAGAAAGGACACCAAGTAAAATCTAGGGAGATCTGAATAAAGAATGGACTTTAGGGGTGCCTGGGTGACTCAGTGGGTTAAAGCCTCTGTCTTCGGCTCAGGTCATGATCCCAGGGTCCTGAGGTCGAGCCCCACATCAGCCTCTCTGCTCAGCAGGGAGCCTGCTTCCCCCTCTCTCTCTGCCTGCTTCTCTGCCTACTTATGATCTCTGTCTGTCAAATAAATAAATAAATAAAAATCTTAAAAAAAAAAAGAATGGACTTTAGTTAACAAAAATATATCCATGTTGGTTCATCCACTGTGGCAAATGTACCCACCATTCTCATGAAAGATGTTAGTAATAGGAGAAATCAAGTGCAAGAATATGGGGATACTGCACTACCTTCATAAATTTTTGTAAAATTTATTTTATTTTATTTTAAAGATTTTATTTATTTATTTGACACACAGAGAGAGAGAGCAAGCGCACAACGAGGGGGAGGGGCAGACAAAGGGAGAGGGAGAAGCAGGCTTCCCACTGAGCAGGGAGCCTGAAGTGGGGCTTGATCCCAGGGTCCTGGGATCATGATCTGAACCTAAAGTAGACACTTTACCGACTGATATACCCAGTTGCACAGTAACTTTTTTTTAGAAATTTAAAACTTCTAAATTTACAAGTTTACTTACAAAATTAATCTGGAAAAGGCAGAATCCAATTCAAACACCATTAAAACCAGCAGCTAATGAAAGACACAGAAGAGAAGGAAGTGCAGATTCAACCCCTAACCAGCTCACCTGCCTGCAGAGTGGAAAAACCGGGCCGGACAGTCCCAGGCTTCCTTCTGAGTATTCTCACTGTTCCTGCACAGGCAAGGGGGGAGCTGCTGCATGGAGACAGGTGACAGGGAAACAGGGAAGAGCAGGCGGATCCCTAATGGGAAGGAGGGGTCCAGAGCTCTGTCCTCCTGGGGACGATTCGATGCTTTGCTGCCCCAGGCCTGCTGGGTGGGGTAAACACTGCCAGTGTGCCTGACTCAGCGTGCCATCTCAGCCAAGCGCAGGTGACTGACCTGGCCCCCCTGGACTCGCCCAGCCTCTTCCAGACTCGCAGGCCACAGAGGCATGCAGGGTCACCAAAGCCCCACAACAATCCGATGTGGAAGAAAGAGCAAGTCATTTTCAGAAATGGAGGGAAGAGTGTGAAACCTCACTGTGCTATAGCTAAGCTGGAAATGTATTCTGGATGGGGCTGTCCTAGCACAAGCAAAATGGAAAGAACCAGCAAGGCAACCAACCAGACACAGTGCAGAGAAACAAGCAAACAAATAAATATTGAGTGCAAACATGGCCAAGAGCCCCTAGCAGGAAAAATAACTTAAGAAATGCTTAACTGACTGAGCCAGTATTCCAGGCGCCCAAAAGTTGTCTTTTTTTTTTTTTTTTTTTTTTAATGGTTAATAGACTTTATTCTTCTGAGCAGGTATAGGTTTTTAGAAAAGCTGAGTGGAAAGTACAGAGCATTCTCATACATTCCCCCCACCCGTTTCCCTCATAGTTAGCATCTTGCATAAGTGTGATACATTTTTTACAATTGTGAACCAACATTGATGTACTGGTTGTTAACTAAAGTCTTAATAGTTTCCGTTAGATTTAATTTTTTGCGTTGTACATTCTGTGTGTTTTGATGAACGTGCAGAGACATGGATCCACAGAGTACGTCATGGTTTCAGGATTTTATACTGCCTGTGATCCACAGATTCATCCCCCCCCTTCCAGATCCATTCACCTACAGAAAAATAGCTTCGTTGTTTTCGGGTTTTGGTAATTACAAATAAAGCTGTTATAAACGTTTGTGAAAACTTTGTGTGGAGGTAGATTTTCTTCCTTTTTCTTTTTAAGATTTTATTTATTTATTTGACACACAGAGACAGAGAGGGCACAGCAGGGAGAATGGCAGGCTGAGGGAGAGGGAGATGGCAAGGATCACAATGTGGGGCTCGATTCCAGGACCTTGAGATCATGACTTCGCACGAAGACAGATGCTTCACCGACTGAGCCATCTTTTTCTCTTCCAAATAAGCTTTACACCCAATGTGGGCCTTGAACTCACGACCCTGAGATCAAGAGTTGCATGCTCTGTCAACTGAGCCAGCCAGGCGCCCCTGGATGTAAGTTTTCAACACATTTGGGTAAATACCAAGAAGTGGGACTGCTGGATCATGTGTTGAGTGTGTTTAGTTCTGGAAAAAACCACTGTACTGTCTTCCAAGGTGGCTGCAGCAGCTTCCATTCCTGTAGCAGTGCGGAGGGTCCCTGTGGCTCCATGCCCACATCAGTACTTGAAGTTGTCAGTATTCCAGGTTTTGGTCATTCAGATAGATGTTTCATTATTATTTTAATTTGCAATCCTCTACTGAGGCGATTTTGAGCATCTTTTCATATGCTATTTGCTATCTGAATATTTTCTTTGGTGAGGTGTCTGTTCAGATCTTTTGCCCATTTTTTTTTTAAGATTTATTTATTTATTTATTTGACAGAGAGAAATCACAAGTAGATGGAGAGGCAGGCAGAGAGAGAGAGAGAGAGAGAGGGAAGCAGCCTCCCCGCCGAGCAGAGAGCCCGATGCGGGACTCGATCCCAGGACCCCGAGATCATGACCTGAGCCGAAGGCAGCGGCTTAACCCACTGAGCCACCCAGGCGCCCCTTTTGCCCATTTTTTAACTGAGTTGTTTGTTTTCTTATTGTTGACTTTAAAAAATATATATTTTATTTATTTGAGCGAGAGACTGAGCAAGAGAGAACACAACCAGGGAAGGGCAGAGGGAGAGGAAGAAGCAGATTCTGTTGAGGAGGGAGCCTGATGTGGGTCAATATCAGGAACCCAAGACCTTGACTTGAGCTGAAGGCAGACACTCAAGGACTGAGCCACCAGGTGCCCTGAGTCTTCCTATTCAAGAACATGGACTATCTCTCCATTTAATTAGAGCTTCTTTGATTTCTTTCATCAGAGTTTTATAGTTTCCTCATGTAGATCTTCTACATATTTTGTTAGATTTATACCTGTATTTCATTTTTTTTTATACTAGTGTACATAGCATTGTGTCTTTTATTTCAAAATTCAATTGTTCATTACTGGTACTTACTGTATTTAAATTTTTTTGTAAAAAACTTATTATACACTGCAACTTTTTTCTTTTAATGTACAGTTTTATGAGTTTTAGTGTATAGACTTACATAACTGTGTAATACTTAATGGTGAAATGCTGAATGCTTTCCCCCTAAGATCAGAAACAAGGTAAAAACATCCTCTCTCACCACACCTATTCAGTGTTGGAAGTCCCAGCCAGTGCAAAGGGCAAGTAAAAGAAATAAAAATAATGTAGATTGGAAAGGGAGACACACAGACTATATGGTCATCTATGTAGAAAATCGCAGGTTATTCTAAAACAACCACAACATATTTTATCCCATGTTAAATGTATAGTCACAGGATAACAAATAAAAATCAATCTTAGTACTATATAAAACAATACAAAATTGGAAACTGAAATTGAACACAATAGCCTCCTAGAAAGAAAAGAAAGAATGAATGAAAGAAAGAAAGCTTTGAAACTGGAAATTGATCACAAGAGGAAAGTTGGAAAGAACTCAAACACATGGAGACTAAAGAGCATCCTACAAAGATTGAATAGGTCAACCAGGAAAATAAGAAGAATTTAAAAAATTCATGGAATTAAATGAAAATGAAAACAACTGTTCAAAACCTTTGGGATACAGCAAAGGCAGTTCTAAGAGGAAAGTATATAGCAATACAAGCCTTTCTCAAGAAACAAAAAAAAGGTCTCGAATACACAGCTTAACCCTACACCTAAAGGAGCTGGAGAAAGAGTATCAAATAAAGCCTAAATCCAGAAAGAGAAGAGATATAATAAAATCAGAGCAGAAATAAATGGAATAGAAACCACAAGAACAGTAGAACAGATCAATGAAGCCAGGAGCTGGTTCTTTGAAAGAATCAATAAGATCGATAAACTCCTGGTCAGACTTATAAAAAAAGAAAACAGAAAGGACCCAAATTTAAAAAATCATGAATGAGAGAGGAGAGATCACAACCAACACTGAAGAAATACAAACAATTCTAAGAACATATTATGAGTAACCAGGTGCCAACAAATTAGACAACCTGGAAGAATTAGATGCATTCCTAGAGATATAAACTACCAAAAATGAACCAGGAAGAAATAGAAAACCTGAAGAGATCCATAACCAGTAAGGAAATTGAAGCAGTCATCAAAAATCTCCCAAAACACAAGAGTCCAGAGTAGAATGGCTTCCCAGGGGAATTCTAACAAACATTTAAAGAAGAATTAATACCCATTCTTGTAAAGCTATTAAAAAATAGAAATGGAAGGAAAACATTCAAACTCTATGAGGCCAGCATTCCCTTGATCCCAAAACCAAAGACCCCACCAAAATGAATTATAGACCAATATCCCTGATGAACATGGAAGCAAAAATCTTCACTAAAATACTAGCCAATAGGATCCAATGGTACATTAAAAAGATCATTCACGGGGCGCCTGGGTGGCTCAGTGGGTTAGAGCCGCTGCCTTCGGCTCGGGTCATGATCTCAGGGTCCTGGGATCGAGTCCCACATCGGGCTCTCTGCTCAGCGGGGAGCCTGCTTCCTCCTCTCTCTCTGCCTGCCTCTCTGCCTACTTGTGATCTCTG